>NC_135872.1:14869537-15204537 GCF_031162955.1 Sander vitreus
CTGTGTCCCTCAAGACCTGGAGCCCCTCACTATACTCTACTACTCTGGACGGACCCCCAAAGTGGAGCAGCTCTCCAACATGATCGTCAAGTCTTGCAAGTGTAGCTGAGAACATGTGAAAGGCGAGGTAGTGCGGCAGGATTTTACTAGGTACTGACGAAAACCCATGCTCGTTGACTTTTGAACTCTTAGCTGTGACAATTACTAAAACTGACCATGTGGCCTCATGGCTTAGATCTGAACACCACTCTGGAGGTCACACATTTTTTAAGGATGCAGATTTTCATTTTTTTTCTTGTTTTGTATTTTGTTTTCCTCCCACTCTGGATGAGAAGTAGTTATTTTCAGTTCAAACCAAACGTTGAAATCATAGTATGATCTTAACATATTTCCTTCTACATTTGTGAAGGTGGACAACACACTCCTAAAGCTAGACTGCAGAGAGCCCTGTACAAATATATCTGTGACAAAGTGGGAGCTGCTTCATTGACGATAACTGAAAGGGACTTATTTTGTGGTATATCTTCTGCTTCAGAGTTAAAGCAAATATTCCACAAAGTTATAGTCTCCATGTTGTCAGTAGAGCAGCTTTCCCGTCTCTAGCCTTGGGATAATATTGTTAATAGTCACAAATATAGATTGTGCTCTACTGAATAATCGAAGAGTCCTTTCAGGATGGATTTTACCTTGACTTAAATTCCCTTCCTTTCAAACAGTGGACATTATCTTCAAACATAAAAGGAGAAAGGACAGACTTGCTGCTGTATCCAAAGCCATAGCTGTGGTCAGGGAAAAGGAGAGCTGAGAGAATGCCTGCTGGATTTGCAATGGAAAGTGAATGAACAAAGAAGTTGAGCCAAGCTTTTCTTTTTTTGGCCGGCCAGTAGCAATGGCCTTTTTTTTGCGGTGCATCTATTAGAATGGATGGAAGAAGAAGAAGGGGAGGAGGGGACCTGTATGGAAGTGAAGAACTATGATGGAAACAAGCCATGAGCACAATGCCATCCACTGGAAGATCTCATCTCTAACAGGTTCAAATTATTTATGGGACATCAAAGAATATACTGGAAAGGAACATGTGTTACGCAACATTTTTATGGGATTTCTTTTACATTAATAGCAGATTTGATCCGTTATGCAACTTGTCATATAGTGATTGTTTCACTAACTGGGACAACGTTTTACGTAAACTAAGGGTACTGTTACATTTCCTTGTGATTCAAGAAGAATATGCTTTTTGTCCATGTACAAATTAGTTGGACCTGTTGTATGTGATCCAGTATATGTTTGACTGAAGTCTTATTGTATTAAAAGGGGACCATCACCAGAAAGTTAAATCAGAGCACTTTTCTCCAGCATTAATTGGAAATTTCATGTCATTTAAAATGTTTACTTCTTTTAAAATCATACTCTCCTATCACCTCACCTGTGCATCACTCCAACCAGCTGACCAGGAATCGCATGTGTTCCCAAAAACACTGCAGTCTTTCATTCCCTCTCAGCTGCGTCTCTGTTTGTTTTGGTGCTCTTTTACAGTGTGAAGCCCTAATGGAACAAAAAAAAAAAAATGAAGAGGGAGGGGAAAAAGTCATTACATGACAGTGGCTGGATGTACAGTTAGACCTAATTTTTCTCCGAGTCAGGAGAACGATTCTGAATCCCTGTACTGTTTGACATTCACTCAGTCAGTCATCTTACCTTTAGATGACATTTAGGTGACATTCTTTTGGCAGTAATATTGTTTGACTTGTTGATCGTGATTGTTATTAAAAACACAACATGCAAAACTTGATTGAGCCCTTTTTAAATCTTAAGTATCACTCCAGCTTTGTATTTTATTTAGTAAATAATAAAATGTAGGCTAATAGATCTGTAAAAACATTTAACTCAAAATTAGGAAATGATGAGTTTACCCACTGGTCTTGTCTGCCATGTTGAAATGCTATTTAAAATGCTATTTTCTCATAATGTTTTGGTTCCATACGAACATAATTTTTCTTACTTGGATCTCACCAGTCCCACCTGTTTCCTGCAGAGCCTTTTTTTCTACCAGAGTAATAAATTTAACTTCTCTTCCTTTGGAATTGTTGCTTAATAGGTTATCCAGGCAAAAAGCAATTACTCTTTTTTTCAGTACATATTAATGTGCAGTCATCTCTTTATTTTCTTATTGTTAATAAAATAGTTACTATAAATCACATACAAACATAAGAAGCATATTTTACATGTAGTGCCACTTTCATGAAACCCTTTAATTCATCAGGAAGACCACTCCAGTGGACCCTTTGACCTTTGGACAAGAGCTGCAGTGCAGAGTCTTGCAGATCTGTCCAAAATAAATGTATTAATTCCTAACTTATTAACATTTGAAACTGAATTAACATACTCATAAACCTTTGTGTAGGTGCAGATATGATGGCTTATGTTAGATGCATATATTTATTAATAAAAGAGATAAGCAGCCTGGACCTAACCCAAATGTTACTATTAATGGTTGGTAATAGGTCTATATAGCATTACTACATATTTTATTACCATTAATAAAGCCTTAATTAAGGGCTGATCGCACACATTTTTATGTCATCTTTCCTACTGGACTGGACTTTTTTCTTTTTTGGGGGGGGGGTTGAGCTAATGTGGACTGACAAGTAGCCAGAGAGAATTCCCTTTCTCTGTGTGCCCGTTATTGTTCCCTGTCACAATCAATCAGAGATGAACCATGATAGAAACACAAAGACCAGAGGGCATGACGAGGTCTAAAAACAGGGGTCGGGGCTTTAATGGCTTTGCAGACAGCCTTGTACTAACAAACACACATTTCTGGTAGAGAGCAGCCGTGCTCCATGCATGATTGATTTTCAGCAAAAGCCCCGCAGAAGTCATGCCACTTACTTACATTTAAGTCCACCACTTGTTCCCTGCTAGAAATGTGCGGTAATAAAAACCCAGCAATGATTTCACAAATTTAGTATCACATAACTGCAACTTCACTTCACTGTTTACTTCTTCAAATCAGTAAATGCAAACAAAACTGGGTTTCACTGGGTGGACTTCCAGCATGAGTAAAATCATATAGCTGATTCTTCCAGAGTATGTTTTCCCATGCTGGTGTAATGGAAGCAGGCAGGGGGGGTTAGCAATAGCAAGGCCTATTCTAACAGAGGCAGTAGCTTGGCTTGGGTCTTTCTATTCGTGAAAGGAGTCATTTTGGCTCTCGTAGCGGTTATAGCCACATTGTTCAGCAAAACATCTTAAAATGTGAGACAGTGGTTGTCTTAATATTCAGTATTTGGTTCTACCAAGGTGGCACACTGAGCAACATGACAAAAAATAGTGGTTGTTGAATCATTCATAAACTGCACACCTTAATGGATCCTAAAAGAACCTTAGCAAGGCTAAGCTCTTCTTTAATGGCATACATCTTTCTGCTGAGTCTGGGCTTTCATTTATAGCAGAAGGACACTCAAGGATGGTTTGAAGATGGAGATAAGGAAGCTGACTATCTCAACCCCAAACCTGCAATAAAGCTATTTCCAGCTCGCGGCTACTGGATGAGCGAGCCATAATCTGATTGGAGTTCAGGATCTGTTTCTGGGGTTGGAGTCTTGACTTTTTCAGAACGTGCTCTTCCAAGACCTACCAATGATGAATTGCATGACACGTAAATGCACAGAGGTTTGGAAAACTGTGTCTGCTGCTATTCCCTGAGCAGATTAACAGATGTGGACAGAGAAAAAAAAGAAATTGAGAGGGGGGAAGTAGGTGTGTGTGTGTGTGTGTGCGTGTGTGCGTGTGTGCGAGAGAGAGAAAGGACTGTTGCTGCAATAAAATCATCAGGTCACATCAGACCAGTTCTCAGGCCCCAGGGTGGAAAGAGTTGTGTAATTCAGCAACACAACACACACACACACACACACACACACACACACACACACACACACACACACACACACACACACACACAACACACAACACAATAAGCCAGTGGCCATAGTTACTGGAAAAGAGTGTAGGGGTGAACAAATATGTAAACACATATCAACTTCATAGACCTTTATAGCTAAACAAATGAATGGGAGGTCTGGATCAAACTACAGCATTATATTACAGCAGAGTGTGTGTTTCCGTGACAGAGGGATGGTGTGCGCGTGTGGATAGAGGGAGGGAAAATAGAGACTGTGTGAGAAAGGGAGAGAGACAGAGACAGTGTGAGATTATAATTTGCACACGCTTTAAATCAGGATACGACATTATGTACAATTTATTACTCTAGGAAGAAAAGAGCCAAGTTCGCAAGTTTGAATTACATACAGTAAAGGACTGCTGGTTTAGAGGAGGAGAGATGCCAGAAAAAGGCAAAACTGTGGCCTTAAAGCACAACTACTATATGTAACTTTTAAAAGAATAGAAAAACATTCTTGAATTTTTGCAAATGAAAAGTCAAATCAAGACTTATAAGCAATAGAATTCAGACTTTTTTAATTCAAGGTGCTCAGGCTGCATTGAGACCGAAGACAAATGTAGGGTCGTCCACCCCAAAAGTTGAACCCGGCTTAATCAATTACATGCAAGCGCACATTTCTGGTGGATTCATTTTGTAATATTTTCGCCACTTTACCTTGCTGTCAGACAGCCCTTTCCGACAGGGAACTGAATCGGTTGTATACATTTAAGCTCTCTTCAAAGCTACCAAACTCCTTTGACAAAAACAGTAATTTTACCTCGCAGAACACGGCTGTTTCTGGTCTACCGCTGCCTCAAGCCTTTGGTGTTTTAAAGGGTTAGTTCGGATTTAACAAGACACACAATAATACAAACTAACCGATAGGTAAAATGACTTGTTTTTGTCAAAGGAGTCTGGTGGCATTAAAAAGAGCATAAATGCATATAACGGCTTCAGTTCCCCTGCTTCTCCAAACTAGGGGCCATCTACTGTACACTGACGAAAAAATCTGAAGCATCCCTTTAAGGCCCTCACCACTTAATTAAGGTGAGAGAAAGGTTGTGATTAAACAATAAAAAAAAAAGTCAAAACTGACTGGAAGCACGTGACAGGATGTTTACTTTTTCAATATTTAAATAAAAACACCAACTTTCCCTAACTTCGAAGTGTTTCTGTGGCCCGAACCTAACCACAGGAGGGATGGGGACTGTAAAACCCTGCATTTTGTAAGTTTAGTAGTATATAAATTAAGTTTTGTGGGAGTCAGGGTTGTGTGATTGTTCAGCAAAAGGTACAGTCTTGCTTTAAGTTTGTTCTTTTATTTCATTATATCAAAAATACAATATTGTCTTTTAACAGCTTTCAATCTTTAAATAATCTATAAAGAATGTCTGTACTCACATACACAAACAGTCAAACTGCACAACATCATGACAATAAAACGATAAAAAGAACTCCTTTGTTTAACACTTACTCATCTGTATATCTGTTTATATAAGGGTGTGTATTGTGTAAATATGTTTGTATTATTACTACTATTATTATTATTATAACTAATCCTATTTTTTCTATTTCTTATAATACTTTCTTTATGTATGTATGTATGTATGTATGTATGTATATATATATATATATATATTTCTCCTATGTCTATTTAATGTGTACTGTATTTGTGTTATTCTGATGTGTGTACTTTTTTTTTTTCTTTTGAGCTGCTGTAGCACAGAAATTTCCCCAGTGTGGGATTAATAAAGTCTATCTTATCTTAGAAGGGTTTAGCTTTTCTTTGAGCTCATTTACTTTGTCTCTCTGTAACTGTAAACACCTTCTCCATTTACATCAGGTTATAGGCCCAGATGCTTTACCTACTACTATATAAACCCTCAGAGAAACATGAGGACTGAGGATAAAGCAGGACAGCTGTGTGGCATTTAAAGCATTATGTATGTGTGTTTGGCTGGGCTGGTGTGTTTCTGTGCTCATACATGCATGTATTTGGGTTGTGAGAAAAAGCGGTAATTCTCGTCAGATTACCCTCTAGGTAATGGTAACAACAGCTTTCTCCCCCATCCTCATCCCAGAAGTGCAAACCAGATTGATGAGGAAAGTCATATCCTTAACAGCCTCTTATACAGCTGCCTCTACTCAAACAGGTAATGGAGACCGTGTCAGCAGGGGTGCTTTCTCCTGCACAAGCTTCAAACTGAGGACTTAAGTGGTTTTGCTCAGTTTATTATCTTTCTGCCTGTCTGGGCATACTGTATGGTCTCACAGTAACTGGGGATCAAACTGGTGAAAACAGCTATGCAGCAGTCTCTCCACAAAACAGAAGAGATTTATGCCACTTGGAAAAAGGCTAAGGAACACAAAGTGTAAAAGTCACCAAGTCAATGAGCTACAAGAGGCCCCAGCAGATGGAAGAAATGCTGAAAACCTCACTTTCATCGTTCAAACTTGCCTTAAAAAAGTACCAACAAGCCAAACACAGGTACATTGTAGTGCTGTACTGTGTGCGTCATTAAAATGGATTGCACTTAATGTTGGTCGATAGAAAAGAAAGTCTACAGGTTTTTCATATACTGTAGAGTTTGAAATATAACTGAACAAATGAACAAAAAAAAAACAGGTATTTCCTGAAAACAATTCTTTAAACAGGTGTCTACAGCAGAGGTTTTTACCACTTTATTTTTGACGACTTTGTTGTAATAAAACCTACATGCTGCTACATGTATAATATTCTACAGCTGCTGTTGAAGTTGGTGTAAAATGCCTTTTCCAGCCAAATTGTCATACATTTATATTTGGACCATGTACATTCAACTACATGGCTTGTAGTTCGACTACAGATGTCACAGAGGCTGTTACACCAATCGAGGATTTGGTCTTTTGTTTCTGGTGAACAATAATAGGTTGTTCAGAAATTGGACTACCAGTGATGATGAGCCATCAAAATGTAGTCAGAATGTAGTTTGGTCTGGTACAGTTTGACAAAAGCAACAAACTTAAATGTGCACTGAAGTTTCCCAAAGTGAAGAAAAGTATTTAAGTTTTAACAATAACTTAACTGTTCAAAAAACAGGAAACGGCACGGTTGGAATTTTGTGTCTATTAACATACAAAATGTAATGCCAACATTACTCAACAAAAGTGGAAAAAGCCAAATTTGTACATCTCTAATAGCGCTGTAATTACTCTTCTATTAGTAACAAGATATTTCAGCCTCGGTGTTGCTGAGTAACCAGCACAAGCAAAGACATGCTGTTCGTCCACAAAGCCAATGAGAAACATGTTTGGTTTGTGCCTCCCCATTAATCTGCACAAGACCTCATGACTCCTTTGGCTGGCAGCACTCCATAGGCGACAGGCTGTCTCTCACAATGTGTGTGTGTGTGTGTGTGTGTGTGTGTGTGTGTGTGTGTGTGTGTGTGTGTGTGTGTGTGTGTGTGTGTGTGTGTGTAATTGTACAGCAGGCCTCCATGGATGTTTGCACTTATATGTGTGGACGTATACAAGCTGAATTAGTGTTTGGGCCTTTATAAATAAAAGGTTCATTTTCATTTATAGGGCCCACATTTACAAACTAAGGCAGACCACTTTGCTATAATAACTCTATTCTACATGTCAAAAGCTACTTGTGTTGGTAACATACATGTTTCAAAACCTAGACTCAAATTAATTATGACACAGGCTTTGGGAAAACTAACATTGACGCACTACTTCTGTCCGCCCTCCACAGCCTGTATGGAGTAGCTAATTAAACCTAAGGTATCAGGAATTACTTGCTAGCTTGTTATTTCATGCTAATCATCAAAATCCATGATTCCTTGCTTTGTAAGCCTCATTTAATAAAGACAAACGTAAACATAATACTGTAAAAGTGGAATTTCAGTTGGGAAACGTAGTACCAAGCTAGCAATAGATCAGCACGGTGGCGGCTCACCGTCGGGGCTGTGTAGGCAGATTGCTGGGCCCTTAGCTTAGATTGTATAATATGTATTTCATGGCGGAAGAAAAATGCTTGTGGCTTTTACGGTCCTTTATTTAATTTTTAAAGTTGAAGTGTATTGTTGGAGCAGCTGATAAAATAAATTTTAAAAAAAAACTAGTTAATGCAACTACATTTCATTGAAAAGTTTTTAATTTTTAGATAATGAAATTTTTTTTTTAAATGGAATTTAGTGTATATTTTTTCTGCTGGATAGATTTCCTGGCAAAGGCACTTAACAAGTGAAATCCTTTATAGTTCATTCATTATAGTGTTATAGGCGAAGTGCCATTTCAGCACGGGCAGCTTGTCTACTTCTGCCTACAACCCAGACCCGACTCTTTAATTCACACCTTGACACCAGAACATTGGGCCCACTGGAGGTTTTTGTACGTCGGTATGCGGTATAGAACTGTGCGATTCGGAGAAAAGGTCATATCGCATTTGCGATTTACAACGCTGCAATTACGATTGCGATATAATGGTATTTACTTGATTATCAAGGAAAATGCTGAAAATAAGCTACTAAAATTTTTAAATGTGAATTTTTTTAAGTTGAACATACAAAGTTAAACGAGCATAAGAAAAAATACATAAACAAAAATGTGCAATTATTAATGCATTATTAGTGCAATTATTATTAAATTAATACATTTTGCCCTTATAAATGATGACATTCAAGATGGGTGTAATATAATAATTAGTGATTAAGTTACAAAATATACTTTGTAGAACCTCTGTTGCCTGCATGCTCTGAACCCCTCTACACTTCTGATACTCACGTGACCATACGAGGCATGCGCTACTGCCTAAACAGATCGACTGGTCACTGGTCATCTTTTGTGGACATTGTTGCGAGGGGCGAGCTTAATACATCCATGTGGTAGTGTAATTCAGAGGGCAGATTCAAAGTAGATTCAACACAGAACCATAAATCTGTGTTAGCAAGAGTGACAACGCAGGCAAGTGAGTGACGTCAGTGTGTGACTAGTCCATATCCACGACGTTCCACTTCCGGGATTGCTCTGTTGCCGCCGGAAATTCCGCCAGATTTCACTCTTTTCGCCCGGATGTTTGTTACCTTCCGCTTTCTTTGTGTTGGAATTTTAAACTCCGGTGGATTTAGGAGGACTATGGTTAACTGCTCCACAGATCTCTGCAGGGTAAATCCAGACAGCTAGCTAGACTATCTGTCCAATCTGAGTTTTCTGTTGCACAACTAAAACAACTTTTGAACATATACATGTTCCACCAAAACAATTTCCTTCCCGAGGCTATTTTGCAGCGGTGCCCGGTGCTTAGCACCACACAAGACGATTGTGATTGGTTTAAAGAAATGCCAATAAACCATAGCACATTTTGCTCCCATCCCGGAATGCTGTGTGGACTAGCCAGAACCTCCTCCGCAGCGCTGTGGAGGAAGTTCTGGCAAAGCGAGACCAATGTGTGAGTTAAGAAGTTAGGAAGCTAGGAGAGCGACCGCCGGTGAGCGGTGTCAGAGTTAGCGCAGCGGCTGTGTGAGAAAAAAGCGAGAGGAAAAAGAGAGCAAAGACAATGTAAAGTGAGTTAACAGAGAACACCAAGCTTCTTAAGACACGGTGGCTTCATCTGTTGTTAATACTGTAGGTAAAGTGAAGGGCGTTACTACGTGGAGTGCACACAGAGTTTCGCGCACACAGCACACCTTTTTGTTTACTCAAATTGCACAATTTTTGCGGTTATGTAATCATACAGAGTGACATCACGATTGTGATTAGATTAATCGTGCAGCTCAAATGCGGTATCAAATATATTTAAACAAACATTGCATAGTTTTCAAGCCACATCCTGTCGTCACTGTAAACAAAAACTAATATGGGCAGTCCCCTCTCACATTCCCACTACATGCTCCAACACACCACAATAAGATTTGGACTTGGCAGGCTGCACTCTTAAATACATTCACTTATGTCCTGATGGAAATGGCCGCACAAGGAGCTCAACTGGAAGTGTTCTTTTGCCTTATGAAGGTGCCTCTAAACAAACAAACTGTTGATGGTTTAGTTTATGTGTTCTCTAATGCTCAGATAATCATATTTATGGCCAAATGGGATCTGTAAACATACAAAGTAAGAGGTCTTCTTCCTCTGTCACCGCTGTTCACCCCTGCATCTGCAGACCCTACTCCGATTTCCCTTTGCATTCCCTTCCAAATGAAATAGTGGTTTCGCTGTGGCTGTAAACATGTCTGATCAGCTGTGTTTTGTTATGTTTGTAAAAAGGCAAATAACAAACATCCTCGTAGTCAGGGTGCGGGCCGTCCAGCGGTCCACTTCTCCAGCCCAGTGACAAACATGTTTCTTTTATTACACGGATTAACATCTAAATTCAGTTTTATCTTTTCAGCACCGCAAACATAATCAGTGTAATGGGAAACAGCACCCTGCGCTAAAAACAATCATTTTACTATTAACGTTTCCAAAGAACAAATACGAAACTTCACTGCATTACAACAAAGAGGGTTTGTCTGTGGAACAACTGTGATAATGAGGTGAAAAAAGTGTAAAAATGTATCCAAACTTTAAAAAAAGAACTCTATAGCAACAAAATATTTAATGGCTATAGCTGGAGCAGTGATTTCTTGTGTGGTTATTTCGCCATTATTACCCCATTATTATCGGCTGGAGAAGCCAGACCCACGTGACGCGTTGTCATTTCCGGTTTTCATTTTATGTATTACATCTCGCGCACGCACAGAATGTACGCTCAAGACGGCGTCGCTTCGGTGTGTTCCAAGGCACTTTTTGGACCTCGGGGAGCCGACTGATCAGTCCGACTGCCTTTTCTGCCGACGGTCAGCCGTCGGGTTGGTGTGTCAGGGGCATAACATGGACACTGATGGATGTAGATTGAATTTCTATTATGAATAATGAAAATCCCGTTTTGAAGATGAAAGTTATTTGAGTTGCTTAATTGTTGCTTATGTGTTGCAGATGATTTAGTTTGTTTTCCTTTTCAGTTTCACTTTGCGTTTGTATTTTTATTTTTTAAACATGTTCAATAAATTGAGTAAATAAAAAAAAGATGGAATAACAAATAACAATTGAGAACACTTGAGAAGCTATATTGAGTAATTCAGCTATGTTAATTGATTTCTCAAGTCAGTAATTTTGTTTTTTATGGCATTATGCTTTCACTTACTCTTTGGCATATTTAAATAGGATCCATTAACCTCAAGAGCACAGATTTGCCAAATTACCAATGCAAACCTGCTAAGCATATCGATGAGTTAGTATTTCTCCTCACAGTAAGATCATGCTCAAATAAATCTATGAGGGGCAAAACTGCCATTTGTCCAGCAGCAGGAAATTGTTTGTATCTTTCGGATATTGGATATGGAACAACTAGTCAGTGGTTGGTTGATGCACAGGATTGAAAAGACAAGTTTAGATGAAATTTTGGAGGAAAGTGAGCTAACCCAAAACCCCTTCCTGCTCCTCTCCGTTCCTTCATGCAAAGACAGTTGTGGGGTCTGCACACCCATCAGAGATAGGAAAGCACTGAGATACTTGTTCCTGTAACAAAGACCCTGTTAAAACAATCCATACTACATGCCATAGAACTTGAATCCATGTCTCAGTGATAGGCACCAAATCAGTAGGTACCTCCAAATACATAATAGTTTCATGTTTTCTTGACTTATTAGATTGCATTGCAAGCTGTCTCATCAGTGTGATCATGCTAATTAATCTACTATCTAAATAATTCACCCCTTTAAAAGGCATGTGGACTGCAGGGCACATTGGGTCAGCACTGTGAGAAAGTAAAGACATTCGGTTTTATAATGATTTTTCTTCTTCAACCTTCTTTAGTTTTTAGTAGTTTAGTTATTTAATAGTGGAAACTTATTTAGGTACTAGATGAATTTTCCTATGCTTGTTTTATTTATTTAACTTGTTAAGAATCCACCCACAGTGGTGTATTTTACGTGCGTTGGTTTATTCTAATTTCCATAATTATTTGCTAAACTGGCTCACAAGTTTCCAGAATACATTCAGTTTGCACGCCAGCAGTTTCTCTGCTCTCTCTATACTCTTCTTCTACAGTATATGCTTTCAGCATTGCTAATTTTAGTTTGTACCGTGAGGTGTTGAAGAGAAAATGTATGCCATCACATACATGGCTAAAGATAAGCAACAGTTTGTCACAGTGAGTCAAACAGCAGTGACTTTGTCTACAATGATTAATTGCCGAGACTCCATTGTAACCAGTGGTAGTTTGTTGTCAGCATGATTATGTAAAGAAGCAGCAGAATGTATGCTTGCACACTTGCTACATCTCACATTATCTTAAGGACTGTGATATACACACAGATGCCACATACCTTAAAGACTTGAGTTTTTGTGTTAATTACAGATTAAATTATGGTGCGAGTTCCAATTTTTTCTTCTTTTTTTTTAACTAACCTGAGCAACGTCTGCATAACATTTGCAAATCTAACTGTGCATTCTGAAGAGTCAGTAATGATAGAAGTTGTGATAGAAGGTTTTTGGATGAGATTTAAACCTCTGTAATCTCCACGTTATCCCCATAACACATTTTATAACCTGTCATTATCCAGCACAGTTTCACATGGCCTCTGTTTTTGTTAATCCACCATTATACATAATTTACTGTACACTTGCAATTAACTTTGCCCAAAGCTTCCTCTTTTAGGTGTTTTGTGACAGTTTGGGTATTACTACACCAGCAAACGTTTCCATAAATGCATTTTAAAGACGCCTACTTTTAATTCTCCAGCAACATTTCGGTTACATTACTTATGCTCGAGCAGGATTGTATTTTATTTTTAGCCTTGACAATTACACCACGTCTCTCTTGATTAGATCAGATTGGTCATACAAGCATGGCTCTTACATCAGTGTTGTAAATGTAGACAGAAACTCCAGGCTCGGGCGTATTTTAAAGTCCCATGACGGCCATAATCTCTACTTCTGGCTTAGATTTCACTCCATCCATTACAATCTGATACGAAATCAGGGCTACTAAACAAAAGATGGAGATCTAAGAGCAATCCTCCCTCTTCTCAGGAAATAAAACTGTCCAGAGACACCTAAAAAATGTGTTTATTGTGAGATGTGTCAGGGAACTTCCAGAGAAGAATCTACCTACCACTTTAGTTTATCTTAAAATCATGTGTCCTTTGCCAAGAAATGCTTTAAGATGTTCAGATCAACTGTTGAATTACTGATCTATACTGTTCAGTGCCCGATTTCTCGGGGGAGGGGGTTGCTAGAACATCTGTTATCATTTTTTACTTTTAATATATGTATAATAATGTTTTAATGTGGGGTTCAGGTGCACACTGCACTGATTTACCAGCTTTTTTAAATGAACAATTGAGCCAGCAGGTCAACCATCAAACACCAAGAAAATTACAAACGTAGTGTACAGTCAAAGGAACTGGTACCTCATTTTAAAATTGATTCTGCAAGCTGACCGGCGATTTAAATCACTCTGTTATTGCATGAATGATAAACCCAGGCCCCTTCTTGAAGAAACCCAGTTTATTTTGACTCTTTAATCTATAGATGTAGAGGCAACCAGATCCAGGCCGCACCCCACCCCACACACTGTAAAGCATGAGTCAAAAAGTAAACAGTATGTGTGATTAATTTCCCAGTAGTGGTAAGTGTCCCACACATGCTGGGTGGCAGTGACATTCAGGCGTCTGCTGCTTCACTGATAGTTTGCTTACTGTTGCTATCAAACAACATTTATCATATGTATTTGATAAATTAAATTATCTCATCCAAATGTCAGGCCTCACACAGTGTGCTGTGCTTGGAGGCAATCAAATGCAAACTTGTGGTTTTATTGATATGTCCGAGTCAAAAATGTGTCATCTCGCTAATAAGAGCTAGAGTATCAAAGAAAATAAAGGCACGGTCTTACACAATCACAGCCCCTCAGCATTGTTCAATCACAGCTATTCAAATGTGACTGGGAGTGGATCCCACATAAAGATTGCAACTTCAGACTGAAACATTGACAATTACAGAGTACAGCGCCAGAGCTGCTAGGAAGAAAATTTGGTAAAGAATATAATCTGGCAAAGTTGTTGCCCAGCCTGGGAGGCAGTGAATGTGCAGGTTTACCTCTTCCCAGAATAATGGGCCCTGGAGGCTGTCTAGCAGTGTCACTGGGCTCTCATTAGCATGTAGCTGCTCACCGTGAGCAGAGTAGTCTTACCTCAGGGGATCAGGGGTGCATGGCCCCTCATCTGGCTCTGATTTACAAGAATGAAGGTGGAAAAGCGCCCCCCCCCCAAAAAACAAAAAAAAACAAAACAAAAAACTTTCATTTCGACACTCCTCATTTCAGCTTCTCAATTAGCTTTCTTGGACCATCAGCGTTTTGGATGCTTTAACTTAAAAGGAGGTTACATGAACTCAACTATGCAATTGCCAATTTAATCACCGCTTAATGCCAAGAATTTACAACAAAGAAAAGGAAAAGGAATTCAATTTCATGTCCAGCTTTCATCTTCAGAAAAGATCTATTACTGTATATACACAAGTCAACTGTACAGGATTATGTGACAGGACACAAGAATAAATGTATTGCTTTAAGGAACTAAGAATAACCCTGTGACAAATTACCCATTTTTTTTCTTATTTTCATCATATTTTGAGTCCCTCACTCAGTATCTTAATGCTTCATGGAAAAAGAGTTTTGCTCAGAGAGTAAACATAAATTAAAAGTATTTTTATGCAAACTACAAAATAATATTTCCTGTTTGCACTCCCATTTTCAAACTGGTCTTATGATCCCAATTCTAAATTGTACCATATGTTCCAAAAATTACTTTTTGCAAAAGCACATCCAGCAAGACCTAGAGTTAAAAATAGACACCAGGGAAATTTGGAGGTTGTTCAGGTATGTTGTTGGTTAGCTTCATATGGTAGATCCATTGAAGCCTCTCTATTATGATCAAGTATATCTACAGATGTGGTGGGAGAACAGATTTATAACAGACTTGTGTTGGGATTCTTTGGCTGAAATCAGATTAGATGTTAATCTTAAACTCATAGCCATTACTGAAAAACGTGGGGTGCTTTTGAAAAAAAATATTGTGAAAAGAATGGGATTCGACTCATGAAAGTCGACTTGACAAATGAAAGTCTAAAAATATGGGAAGACTGAGTCCAAGTGGTTGTGTAAAAGCTTTATATACATATGAATACTACATACTTTACCATAAGCAAACCATAATTTCACTCATAGAGGTATAGTTTAACATTTTGGGAAATGCTTTTTTGCTCATGTCTGTGCATTAACTAGAGCCTGGGTAGAGCAGGAATTGGTTAATTTAGCTTAGCATAAAGACTGGAAGTAGTGGGAAACAGTTAGCCTGGCTCTGTCCAAAGGTTAAAAAGAATAGCGTATCAATATCTGTAAAGCTCACTAATTAACATCTCACAGTATATCTCATGTGTCAAATCTGTATAAAACTATTTATATTTATATTAAAAACACTAGTTTAAGTGGTGCTGGCCTGGCTACATCCAAAGTCCAACCTGCCCCGCTTCCAATTTTTATTCTAAGCTACCTAGGCAATCTTTATATTTAGAGTGCAAACATGAGAGCTGAGAGCTGTATCCATCTTCTCACCTAACTCTCAGCAACAAAGTCAGTGTATATCTAAAAAAGTAAAAACTATTCCTATAAGACTGATCTGTCAAACTAATTTTTTTTTTTTTTTTAGTATAAGCCTTTTACTATTATTTATCTACACATACAGTGGAGAGCTCAGTCTTCAAAAGCATTCATTGCTGTACAGTAGATTTAATGAATAGCAGGAATATTGCCCAAACAGCAGATTTGCCATGGGTGTAAGAATTTTGTAGGTCCTACCTGAACACAGATTGAGTCATACCTTTTCCTACTCAGGCACATTGAAAGTGAAGGTTATAAATTCAATAAAGGCCCTGAAACAAAAACGGTTTTCAAAAATCAAAGTCCTGACATAGATAGTCATTGACATAGAAAAAAAATGATATTGGACTTATTCATGGGTTTTCATTTCACTGGAGGAATTGGACTTGCTTCATCTGGCATCTTACATTGGATTTACTGCATTATTGTATCTATTATAATCCTCAGTAATTAACATTGTCATGCCCATAATTACCCACAAATACCAACCAAAGTCAAATCCCACATTTTCAGTTTTTCCGTCTTTTTGCTCCGATTTGTATTCCGATCTAATATTCATTCTTAAAACCACGTAACATGTTTTACATCTATTATGGGCACTGTGAATGTGAGCATTGTACTGCATGCCATTTACTGTCTGTAATACTTTACAATCTGCAATTTTAAGCTTATTCTGCTCATTACGAATTGTGGTAGATAGAATGATCAGATAAATACCTAAAATGCAAATGTAAATATGGGTTCAGAGTCCAGATACAGAAAAACACTTTTGAGGGAAAGTTCACGAACAAACAAACAAAACCAAGAAGCTGTGCAACATTTTAAAAACTTTCCATTTCCAAAGATTATATCAGTTTTTTCCCCCTTACTAAAGACCCCTCTGAGACTATTACAGTTACCTTTAAGTTTTACTAACTGTGACCCAATACCCCAAAGTAAGCACCCATAAAAATGCCACAGAAATTAATTACAAGGAAAGTTGATCTTCCCATTGTTAATTTGCCAGTTAAATGTTGGCGTCCCTGCGGGAGTATAGAGATCTCAGAAAAGACTCACTGAGAGAAGTCATTATTGTGGCGAGCTCTGTAAAGATACTATTTCAGTCCAGTAAGCTACAGGGCTACGGCCATAACCACAAACACACCGGAAAACACACGGGTTCAACTTTATTCCACATGCAGAAGATACAAGAGAGAGGGGCTTTTTGCTTTGATCTTTCGTCTGTCTTTTCTCAAGAATGAATACCATTACAGAAGGTCATTAAGATGCCTGCCTAGCAACCCACTGGCATCAGACTACATTATGTTGGCTGCAAGCCTGAAAAGCTAAGAAAACATTGGCCCAAGTGATGATTCGGGCTTGGCTGAAGGAGCAGAGAAGATATATTTTCAGTAACATGACATCAATAAGAGCAGTGTGCCCATGTGTTGAATCATATCTTATCGTGGATGTCAGCCCAAAGTACTTTTTCATATCACAGCATCATACCAGAGAAGTGTTTGCCTTTACCACCACTGCTGATACAATCAGCATCAGACCGAAAAATGGATTATAATTCTTTGGCCTCGCAATTCTGCTGCAGCTACAAGTCTGCATTTCACATAGCTGGCTTTTTTAGACTATAAAAGAATATCTTTATAGCACATGAGCTAATCCAAAGAGGATATACAATGCTCTAGGAAAGGCTGGCCATTGTAGACTGGGGGTATAAGATTAGGAGACATTGTTCTTAAAATGTCTTACTATGAGCAATCTTCCCTGACCAGCCGTAAAATTGTCTCTCTCTCTCTCTAACCCTCTCTTCCCTGTTGGCTTCGGCAGCGAGTTTCCATGAGATCGCAATGCCTTCCTCGCTCTCAAGAGCTTCTAAGATACCACACAGTAAATGTAAAGCGATAATTCACTGGGGGAAAAAATGACTGCATGGCTAACTGGTAAAGACACGGTTGGACTGGAGGACAATGCGAGGTGGATGACAGATTGATAACGGAAGAGACGAAGCATGTACTTCTGTTCTCTCCATTATCGTTTTACTGCAAATGCATGCTGTGGTATGTCTGAAGCAATGCAATATTTTGATAGAGCGCATTCAAACCGCCGACTTTTACAGAAGCTGTAGGAGTTTAGTGTCTAGCCGGTTTGGATTCATTGTGCATCTGAGTATGAATGGCTCAAATTAAAGCCTATTCACTGCTCCCCTGGCCAATATTTACATTTTTATAGAGCCAATCGTGCAGGTTGAACATATTGTAAAGGCATAATTTGTGCAGGTATTACTGTGAAAATGGCAAATAATTGTATTTATATCGTGACACATGCGACTTAAGAATCAGTAAGCAAGAGCTGCACTTAAACAAGGCCGGCATTACAGTGAATATCACTGCGGTAATCACACATCTGTCAGTAGGTATTATAAAACACTGGTAGCTTGACAATGACTCACTGGGCCTATTTACTGGTGAATTGGTGGGCTGTCACAGGTGCAAGCAGTCATCTGGGAGGTATCAGAAAAAAGGAATGCTGAGGAGAAAGCCAAAATGGCTTTTTGATGTCAAGAGGTCTGCTCTTCTTAGACCAAGATGTATAAGTTGTAAGGGTGGTAAAGCCAGTGGGGCTGAATTGCCCCAAAATATCCAGATAATCCTGAATTATTACAGATGCCTTTTTGCATTTGCTGATTAATGACATATAACTGGTACAAAATCACCCCCATTCAATCATTCACTACTCTCTACATGATGAACAAGCTATGGTTTACTCTTTAGTGAGGAGTAAATTAAGCTTTTGGACACTTATGAATAATCATCATCTTGGGCTGCTATAATGCTTGATTTTCCTCCTGGGGTTGATAAACATTTTAACTTGTCTTAAAGGAGACCTATAATGCTTGCTATAATATTACAATGTCGGATGTTCATAGTACATGTGGCCAAAGCTTCAATTAATAAGGTAGACGTATTTAAAAGTAATCCCTGTGAGCCAAAACCTCAGATTCCCCACTGACGTTTTGGTTTCAAAAGTTTTTTCTACTCTCGGCTGCGTATCACATTGTGCAGATTCATTTATTTAAAATTTATGAACAAGTATATATCCCAACCTGATACACCCAGTATAAAATAAAAACAAACAAAAAAGAAAGACAGGCTGGAATTATCCGTAAAACAGTCTGGGGAAATCCAATATAAAAGTAGTAGCATTTAGCCCACTCAAGAGGAGCACTCAAATCAACATACACAAATTTACAGTATACGAGTCAGATGTACCTAATCTGAGTACCTAAAAAAAAAAGACATGGCACCATATCATTGAGCCACTTACAGTAAAACGAGGGGAGATAGAGTTCCATTCTTTCAAAAGAACCCTTTTAGCTATAACCATACAAAACATTAAAGCCAGCTGGGTCTCATATGGCAGTTTTAGGGAGCTTTAGAGCAATCCAAAACAGCAAGTGAAGGGGTGTCAAATTGTTAACCTATGATGTAAGAATATCACCTAATAAAGTCATAACTCATGGGATATATAATATTTCTTCTGTTAATCTTAAGGCCTCAGTATGCTTAAAGTGAAATGTCTGACACCGTCTGAACGCTTGGTCCTAGTATTGGATTGGCAAACCGCTTCTGAAAGCCCCTCCCCCCACACTTTTCTGACATCAGACTACAATTTTCGTAATTTTCCAAAACAGACAATCTGACAATGACTCCCACTTTTTAAGTGTATATACAGGCGCAAACCATGAACACCTTCAAGAAAAAATTGTCCAAAAGTATCGGTCATTATCCCCATGTGTACGATTCATAGCATGGAGACCACAAACACACGCACGTGTTGCCATTCGGAGCAGGTGCTTCTTTAGACGTCAGATGACACCTTGTATGACCTAGTTTATTTTAAGCATACTAAAGACCCTAAAGTCTTTCATTACAGATGCTTTTTTAAGTTACATTATCTGTTGCAGACATGTCTGTTCAGTTATTTTCTGAACCACAGAAAGTCGACAAAGAGTGTTGATGTACTGAGGCTCTTGTCTTTCTCATAAGGTGTTATTGAACACTGGGGATAACTTCCATAAGCAATCTGCTCTATTTCTAATCTCATACATGCACAATGAATTTCCCACCGTCTTATCTACAACTGAAACTGAACAAACACAAAATGCGTGTCCCTCTAGACTGTGATTGTGTTATTTGGCATCACTAACACTACCTTGGGAGCTATTATTGCGCTGAACTTTTGCAGTGAGGGGACAATTATCTGGCCTCTTTAGCCCGTGAGGATGATGTAATTAATTGCAGTTGTATCCTTGTGTGTGACTCTACAGAGTCAAGCAGCAGCAGCAGCATTTGTGGGTCATGGACACATATTGTATGAATTGGTGATAAAGACAGGAGACAGTTGGAAATGGAGCTTGGAAATAAAAATGTAATAGCTGGTTTTCATAGATTAAATGACTTTGATGACCACTAATTTCAGGGTTGCAGTGTTTAGAAGAACGCGAAAAATGTTGAAAAATACATCCTCCATGATGGTTATGGCAACTATTGTTTGTTTTTGTACCTGTGTGTAGGGAAAGAACATGAACATCTTGGTTGGATGCCATGGTGGAGAGAAGATTGCACCAGGACTTGGAATAGTTGCTCTCAGTAAGTCACTGCTTGATGTTATGAGAGGAAATGCCTCCAGCATGGAGTATAGGTAGTGTACTGCACTTCGTTTTATATAATGTACTATTATATTTATATTTTCTAAAGGAATATTTGATTATATTCTTGTATTTTTTAGACAGTGAGCACAGTGAGATCTGCCATTTTAAGTAAAACATTTATTCTGGAACTTAACATTCTGATATTGATACTGAAGCTTTGTTGAGTAAAAATTAACATTTCCAAACCTTGAGCTGATAGGCCATTTTAAAATACACTCACCTCAAGGATTATTAGGAACACCATACTAATACCATGTTTGACCCTATCCTATCAATATGGGCCAACATTTCTAAAGAATGCTTCCAGCACCCTGTTGAATAAGTGACAAAAAGAATTAAGGCAGTTCTGAAGGCGAAAGGGATCCCCCACGCCATTACACCACCAGCCTGCCCAGTGGTAACAAGGCATGACGGATCCATGTTCTCATTCTGTTTACGCCAAATTCTGACTCTACCATCTGAATGTCTCAACAGTAATCGAGACTTATCAGACCAGGCAACATTTTTCCAGTCTTCAACTGTCCAATTTTGGTGAGCTCGTTGAAATTGTTGCCTTATTTTCCTATTTTTAGTGGAGATGAGTGGTACCCGGTGGGGTCTTCTGCTGGTGTAGCCCATCCGCCTCAAGGTTATGCGTGTTGTGGCTTCACAAATGCTTTGCTGCATACCTCGGTTGTAACGAGTGGTTATTTGAGTCAAAGTTGATCTTCTATCAGCTTGAATCACTTGGCCCATTCTCCTCTGACCTCTAGCATCAACAAGGCATTTTCGCCCCCAGGACTGCAGCATACTGGATGTTTTGTCTTTATCAGACAATTCTTTGTAAACCCTAGAAATGGTTGTGCGTGAAAATCCCAATAACTGAGCAGATTGTGAAATACTAACCCCCAATTTCCACTGGATGCAGAACGGCTGCGGAATGGCTCCGGAACGGCGGCAGAGTCATTAGGTTTCCATTTAAGTCAATGTATGTATTTCCACTAACTGCAGAATGGCTGCGTTCCAACTGCGTCCCAGCTCCAGCGGTCCGCAGCCCTCCGGAGCAGATACGCAGAGCTTCTATTTTTGCCGGACGCCAGAGCTCCACAGCAATTCAGCACACAGCAGATAGTGCGGGACAGGAAGTCGAGCACAGAAACAAAATAAACATCCGGTTAATTTTCAAAATAAAATACACTGTGCTCACAGCGGATCATATTTCCCTGCATTACACCTTCAAAACACAGCACAGAGTTGTTTCTCCTCTACTGCTCTGGATGGAAACAAACTGTTGTTGGTTTTGTGGTTCTATTCTATGTGAAATCGCGAGATCTTGTGGGTCATGGCCGCAGCCGTGCCGCAACAAATCCGGACCTAGTGGGCATTGACGGACGGCGGGGCATGCAGCCGTTCCGCAGCGGAGCCGTTCCGCAGCGGAGCCGGTCTGCAGACGTTCTGCATTCAGTGGAAATCCGGAGTCAGACCAGCCCATCTGGCACCAACAACCATGCCATGCTCAAAGTTGCTTTCCCATTCTGACATTCAGTTTGGAGTTCAGGAGATTGTCCTGACCTGGACCACACCCCTAAATGCATTGAAGCAGCTGCCATGTGATTGGTTAATTAGATAATTGCATTACTGAGAAATTTAACAGGGGTTCCTAATAATCCTTTAGGTGAGTGTAGAAGATTTACGATGAAATGTTCCAAAAATGGACATATTGTAATTTGTGGTCACTGAAGTGTCAGCTAGTGGCATTCCCAATAAAAAAAGAAAAATATTTTACATATACTGCAGCACTGTTCTAGGCAGTTACTTTTACCCTGACTTGTGTCCATATAACTGGGGAAGCAATTATTCAACTTGAGTAAAATATGATGGTATTTTTTCCATCTCTGCCTGCTTTAATCGAACCAAATCTACACATAAAGGCCTGTCCACTCGCAAATTAAATTGTTTAACATCTTGAAAGTCATCCAGATCCACAAAAACACTAAAAGGAAGTTTCCAGTGTAGCTTTTATGATCAGAAATGAGTTGCTAGTCGCTATGTCAATCCAGTAACTGATTTGATTTCGCTTGTCTGTGAGGCTTCGTGTCTCCATTCATCCCAGTTTGGCTGTCCTCCCTGATATGTACGTAGATAAATTTTTATTGCAAACATGAACGTCTGACAATGTGGGATGAAATAAAACACCTTGTGCTGCATTCATCCAGCTGTTCACTGTCCCGAGGTTGGAATGTGCTGCCATGTGAAGCCCCAGAAGAAGACATTCATTAAAGGATTAGGGCCCACACTTTGTACTGACACAAGAATGAGGGCAGCTGAAAGGAGAAGAATGAAATGATCAAAATGATATTCAAGCACAATTTTGCGCATGAGAGGAGATGCTGGGGGTGTAAGTAGCGGCAATCAAAACAAAGTGCAAAGATCCTCCCTTTTCCGAGGCAGCGCCATGCTGGCAAAGATAACAGCTGAGGTGGAATCCTGCCATGGCTAAGCCTCTTTAGTGCACTCGCGTTTTAAGGTGTCAAAGAGGCTGACATCAAAGAAGCTGTGGCCACTTTAGCGTTTCTTTAAATGGAGCAGTCATCAACAAATTCTCAGTAGCCTGGGAAGACACTTTGTCCCAGGAGAGCAGCAGCAGCAAGTAATTCAAAAGATGAATTCAGAAAGTAATTTAGTTAGGGAGCGTACATGGGAATGCTACTAATCTTCCATGGCCTTCCAGTAGGAGCTCATATTTTCAATTTGAGATGTCTGCACTCTCCTCAAATAGTTAATTCTTTGGTGTCCTAAAAACGGGTTTTAAAGTGTTTCAACTCTAGTTCCAAACCAAACAAAAGCATTACATTTCTTTGCTTGTTTATTGAAAGTTTCAATAATATGCAATTTGGCAGCGACAGTAAGAATCCTCAGCCCGAAAACCATAAAAGTGGCAGTATGTGTGGTCTGGTGCTGCCATTGCAGTGAACTCCAAAAAAGCCGGAGGACCAGGGCCAGCGTATTTCCCGTAGCATAACACATGCCGACAGCAGGGAGACATGGCAAACTGGACTCTCCTTGTTCTCACACTCTGTGCCAAATTGGGGGAAATTCTTCCAGTGGCAAGTATCAATTACTCACTTTAAACAAACATCCAAGGCTTTTGAATATCAACATAGTGCGTGTATGTCTCCCTACAGGGCATCTGATACAGGGAGACCACACACATGGAGTCACCTTTCAGCATCACCTTTCTCCTTGCACTGACTTTTTTTCTCATTTGCATGCTCCATTAGGCCTGTAACAATTATAAAATAATTGTCTAACCACAATTTTTTTATGTAGTGGCGTTTTCTTGTTTAACGGCAATTAAAGAATTAGAGCATTTTTTTTAATGAGATGGGGCACACTTTTGTTTGCATCCATCAAAGACGTTTCCAATACCTGTGTAGCGTCACCTAACAGTAGTGTTAGCTGTCCTATGATGAAGCACCTTTATATATGCTTTAGTAATGCAGATAGTCTGTCTGTTGTGTTTAATCTAGTAGTGTGCTTTGTTAAATTAGTAAAGTTACCGTAAATGACGATACTGTAGCGGTGAATGGCCGTCATTCATTAACATTATGCTACCGTAGTTCCCCGGGAATTTGGCTCTTATTTTTCTAATCTGTAAATAACAACTTGTTTGCTAACATTTGCTAAGGTCCTAAGGGATATGTTGATTTTGTTTAGATGTGCCAAATTGTAATTATTAGGGATTATAGGGATATAGGGTATATATAGAGATTTATAGAGATATATATAGGATTATTGGTCAGACTGTTGAGCTAAAGCTATGCTAGCGGCAGCTGTCACTTGTTGCCATAGCAACTCCAAACATACTGGGCTGTAGCCGTCTCAAGCCAGAGAATTTTTTTCTTACAATTAATTCTTTGTTTTGTATTGATGGGGATTAATGATTAATGTGTAATGTCAATTTTATGTTAATTTAAGCAAAAAATGCAATGTTTTATGATAATAAAGAGGCGTATTTTACTTCATAGGCTGTGTACACAAAACAGTGATATATAACAAAAGATGTATCCTGGCATTCATTCAAAACTTTAATTAGTTTGAAAAAGTAATAAATACTTTTTTAAATTTGATTAAAAATGACAAATTGTTAATCGCAATTATTTCTGAGACAATTAATTGTACAGCAAAATTTGGAATCGTTATAGATGCGCCATACGTCCATTGCTGCTCTCTTTGACCACTTTTTTTTTTAAATCAAGGTGAGAGATGACAACATCAGCCAACAAACATTAGGAAAAACTACATTCTCTATACTATCTCCCAAAAGTGAAGTGTAGTGAAGTATCATATACACCAGAGAGATTCTGCCTGACACTGTAGGGCTGTATTCAGTCTTTTTAACAGTTGTGTCAAATAAAGCGTCAGCAGGGAAAACACATCCATCATTCTGAAATGTCTGACTTGCCAATCACATGCAAGTGAAGTCGACAGCCATGAAGTCTGCATTGCCTGGCATGGCCCCATCTGGTACAGATATACAGGAAACTTCAAATGGTCAGTTTCAGCTTTAACACATATCGCACAGCAGTCACACGGCCATGTGGTCCTTGTGAAGCTGCCGGTTTCAAATTAAAGTGTGTAGTAGATGTGGGTAGATCACACCATTCATGCTAAGCTAATAAATTGAGTGCATGAGGCAAAACCACAAGATTCAGACGTTTCACTGGCTCTTGAAATGTGCATGTGCACAAAAGAACACACAATTAAGCAGGCTACCATCACTAAAGCTGTATGTTTGAGTATTAAATTGGTAAATAAAAGTGTTTGTGATAACATTTATTAGAAACATACTTTCTATTTTTGGGACCATTTAAAGCTCAGATTACTGGACAAATACCGATGACAGAATGTCATCTGTATTTGCAGAAACAATTCCAGAGTAAATTCAGTGGGATTTGAAGGTGGACATTCTTTTTACTTTACTAAACATCTACAATATATATCCAGATTTGTTTTCTCTCGAAAGAATGCACAAATATTGTATTCTAGACTTTTGCACCAATGCTTAATAATCATACAGAAAGAAATCCCTCATAAGAAGATATACAGAGTCATTCTCTGACTAGCGTGAATATATGCTTCACTTACATAAGATGGGTCACACAATAAAAAGAAAAGTTATTATGTAGGGATTAGCTGTTAGTGGATATTCACACTCAGTAACTGCCCCGTGTAACTGCTACAGCTAAATGCTCAAACTGACAAAGCTAATGTTTGCAAACACATGACAGTGAGAGGTAAAAGAGGTGATGGGACATTGTCGACATATCTTACCCAAAACTTTGAAATGATGATGATGTAAAGTGGGAATATTTTAAATTACATTCATAAAAAACACAATTTACCTCAAATATAACAATATAACAACATATCCACCCCATTGTAAACAGCACTTCTAACTTTGAAAGACATATTTCTACATGTATGCATATGAAGCCAGGAATCACACACACGGCTATTTTGTGGGGTCTATATTGTCTTTTCTGCTATATGTTTCTTATCTATGAAATAAAAGTAAGATAACGCTTGGCTTTTACTGGAGAAAATGTTTTCAGTTAACAAAAATAAACAAGAATGAAACCCAGTAGGCTACTATTCCAGCACGCATACAGCATGGCAGTTGCCCTACTAGGGAGGAGAAAACAGAAAAACATTCATAACACTGCCTTGTAAAGTCACTAGTAGGTCTACTTGTGCTAACCTATCAAACTTATAAGCGCTATTTCACTTTATAAATGAAACAAAATGTGTCCATACTGCTACATACAAAACAGCAAAAATCTGAAATCAAATCAACAAACAGTTTGCTGCATAACTCATGGATAACGAGCTTCAGTAGCACACATGGAATGTTTCTTGATTTCCTGTATATATTTATATTTATGCTTTTACCACCTGGTTACACATATTAGTCTCCCTTACCAGACCCATTTCCACAGTGCTGCAGAGTAAGGTCTGGCCCCTCTACACATACACTCCTGGATAGGAGAAAAAAAACAGCCTGGGTTGTTTGCATTTCTTTAAACCAATCACAATCGTCTTGGGCGGCGCTAAGCTCCAGACGTAGCGACGGCGGCTCTGCAAAATGGTCTCGGGAATGAACTTGTTTTGGTAGAACATTTGCACCCTGTAAAAGAAAAATGCCACATACAATATTAAATGAAATTAATTGTTCACACAATACAGCTGAGTGAGCTATTTAAATTAGCTGGATACATGGTTAAAGGAATATTTCACCGTTGGAAAGATGAACATATCTTTAAATTGGGTCACTTAAGTAGTAGAAATGTGAAATTATTTTAGAAATTGATGGCTTCTAGGCCGAGAAAAGCCAGAAAATGTGTTTTTGGCTCATGTGGATGAAAGACACCAAATCCCAGAATGCACTTGCTTCGCTGCTTTAGCGTCTACTCCCAAGCCACGCCTACCGTTTACTAGACAGACAGTGAGGCAGCATTCAACTCAAGTGTGTTTTATTGTCATTTCAACCATATACACGAAACAACGTTTCGGCTCAAGTGTTTACACAATTAAAATATATAAAAACGACATTATATAAAAACGACATACGAAACAGGCTACATTTAGTGCACACACATTATAGGCTCCGTAAAGTTCAGCTAACACATAGCTACTAGCATTAGCGCTTGGTGGGCTGTAAACGTAGAGTATAAACACAGCCGTAAATTTGCATGGAATGTAGAGCGGTCGGCATTTAACAGTCACAAACGCCAACAGCAGTTAGCAGTTAGTTAGATACAAGCACCAGTCCGTGTTAACACAGCCCTCCTCCACTAGTCTTACCCGGCGACAGAGCAGCCGGCCTGATAGCTGGATAGTCAAATTCTTTGGTCCGCTACACTGTTCAGCAATGTTTCCACAACAACAAAAACACAGCAGTCTCTGAACTCACGTTGGGAGTTTCGTTGAAGTTGGATGTAGTCCAGTTTGTTGTCTAATGAGCAGACACTTGCAAGCAGGATTGATGGAACAGGTGGCCGGCTAGCGTTAGCTTTCCACCGGCACACTCGTTCAACGTTCCCCGCTGATGATGTCCCTTTACCGGCCAGAGGCTTCGATCAGCACCGCTGGTCTCCATAGCAGGCGGGCGAAGTGGTGTTGAGTATTCCGTCTGTAATAAAGTGTCCTGCATATCTCCGATCTGTACCAATGTATCCCGGTGGTACGCGTGTGTGGTAGTTTGAATGCACATAATTGTTGTTCTAAAATTTCCTTCGGGATGAATACATCTATCTATCTATCAGTTTTCTGCAAATTCAAGATGGCTGACGCTTGTTTTGATTAGGAAATTTTCAGAGAAAGACGACAGTCCAACCCCCTATGGGCGGGTTGAAAACATGCGGAAGTAGCTCTTACTACTGGCTGTAGTCCATAGCCTCTGGGCAAAAATGCCTCTGATGACGGAAAACAACGATTTTTGCGTCATCGGAGGCTTTTTTCCAGACCCACAATACAGAGATCTCTGGTCTCAGGGGGACATGAGGGAGGGAAGCACGGTCATTCAAAAATACAACCGTGTTTCTACTGATACAAAGCTTAATGCTTAAAGTATCTCTTTAAAAAGTAATTTGCTCTAACCAGGGTATCGCCGTATGTATTTTGTCCATATCAAATCCCCACCAATCGGTCTGAAAACGTCTCAGTTAGATTTTAAATGCCGTAAACATATTCTTTGTAAATCTTTACAATCATTCCCCGAAAGAACCAAGCAGGCCTGTCTTGTTGCATGATCCAATTTTTCATGCAGTAAATACAACAAACAAGTCATGCCTACATTAACAAAGGATTGGCAGTTAAGGTTGATATTCAGCTTAGCCACTGAGGTTTTGTGATTTGAGACCAGCTAGAAGTTATTAAGGACTTAGGGAGGAATTTACACACTAACCATTGCAATGCAATCCTGTTGTCTGCAGTGGACTTTTTTGTTTAAAACACCACACCAAGGCATTATTGTCATCCCCGTCTACTCTAATTTGTCTGTCAGGGAAGTGTATATTAAAATTGTATAAGTAAAAAGTAATTCTAGAAATGTTTGAAATCACAAACAAATGTAAAGGATGTAGGTTAAACCAAAATACACTTCATCACAAAGGAAATCCTGGATTTAAACTCAGAATTAATTTATACAAACTAAACACCAACAGAGTACCTTAACTCCTTAAACGAGCAACCACTTTTTTTTTTTTTTTTTTTTAATAATACAAGAAAAACATTTTTGCTGTCCTTAATAATTTTATATAATTTTCAACGACAAAACATCAGCCTTCAATTACCGGCAGATAACACACCACAGAGATGCTCACCACAGTGGTCCTTCACCCCTGCTGCTGAAAAATTACCAGCGATGACGTTAGCTGTGAAAGCTTAAGCTGGTGCACATGTCAGCAGCTCCGCAGGCTTAAACATACCGCATGAGACTTCTACATTAGGGGGTTTTTTTTGTGTGAAAAGTATTGTGAAAAAGAGTCAAAAGTCCAACACTCGCTGGGAAATTGAAAACATTTGGGCGTTTTCACACAGGAAGGCATGAGGAGGCTTTGATTTCTTAAAGTGTTGACAGTGCAAGGACACCTTATACAGAAACCGCCCTCCCAATGGCTCCTTGAGCAGCTCCCAATACAACAAAGACTTCAAACAAGAACTGCAGTTTAATGGCGGTACTATGAGACACAAATGCATAATGGAATTTCTTCATTGATAGTAATGTAATTGGAATACTGACCTAAAAGAAAAGGGCAATGGTTTGCATGTAAATTATCTCGAAAATATCCATACTGTTGCAATGATAGGCAAAAAACTAATCCAGGAGTCACACTGTAACTATCAAACGTTTTTTAGAACTTCAGGGTTGTGCAAAACCTCTCTACTGTACATCGAAAAGCAAATAAGTATTTTTGTGGCCAGCTGGTCAGGGACTGATTTGAGGCAGCAAAGACTACAGATGGGAAGATGAAAATCACAGTGTGAGAATGGCTCTCGACCATGAGAATAAAGATGAAGCCGTGTTTTCATGTCAAACTAATAAGAGTCATATGGGGAGAAAAAGGCATCAGCAGTCCACACTGGGGATTGATGTGGAGAGTAGAGTGAGAGATCATGGCAGCACTGTGTTTTTCTTGTGCTGTTGCGAAAACAGACACCAGGACTCTGCGCAAGTAGCAGCCACTCCATAATGCTTGGTTTTAGAAGCAAATGAGCAATATAACCACTAGTGACTCTGAACGCTGACACCACGTATCTATATTCACTTCTATTTTGTCGACATATTCAGCAAATAATTTGGTTTAAAATCAATTGTTTTCTGATTTATAATGCCATTTTAATCAAGAGAAACATTCTTATATGTCTCTTTATAAACTAGCAATCTATTCTTTACCGAAAAAAAACAAAAACGAGTTCATTATAAAGATGATCGGAGCCTCATCAGATCACTTTTCACTGGGAACAGCTTGCCGAAGGGCCCTGTAGGCTTCAAGCAAAACTCTAATTTCCTTGCAAATCCCATACAACAATATTAGTTTTAAACCAGCAAAGCATTTTACGTCATCTCAAGAGAGCAATGGTGGCCAAAACTGTAGGAAATGGAGTCACAGGAAGGATTTAACAAGCCAAAAGACTAGAAGTGTATGAATTTGTTCATATAACAGGCTCAGAAAACCTGTCTGAGGGTGCCTTAAATTGTGTTATGACAGTATTTTTCTTATAATTTATACCCTGGGCCGGGAAAAAAAAATCTTTTCAAATGTAATTTTTATAGTTGGAATGGCAAATAAATGACCTGAACTTGAACTTGGTATAACTCCAACCAGAAGCTTCAAGTAATAGTGTTTCATATTGTGTGTTCAAAAAGGCCCATTTTGAAACTTTTTTTTAAAATGTATTAAAGTGAGAACATGTGCCTGAAAACTGCTTTCTTCCCTTATTCATCTTTTTTTGTATATTTAGAGTCACATTGTTTCACATAGTTAATATTTTATATTGTACATGGAACCATTTCGATATTACCCTTTTTATTCTGATAGAAATAAGGATAGAGCATTTACATTAACTTTGTTCTCTATTGTATCCTTTTGCTATTTTCTGATCATTAAAGCTTCATTTTAGCTTGTGATTAACTTGAGTTTTGCTTGAGTGAAGGGAAAGCCCCCAACAACCAACTACACAGTATGCGATGCATCAGCCTGTATTTCTCTAAAAAGGATATCTGTTGCATCACTTTGCATTTTTGTGTGATGACTGATGTTTTGAAAGGAATACAAAAAGGCCAAGACAAAAGCCAGGGCTAATTGCTGTGTGGTATTATATGATAATAACTCAGTAACTTCCCCTGTACTGAGGCAGAGGGTAAACTGGGATAAAGGGGAATTTAACAGCCTTTTAGCTGCCAGGAGCCTGTTAGACCCTGTAAGCTCTTATTCTGTATTTAGTGGTGGACTTATAAAAGCATGCATGCAGGCACACATGCATTCTTACCCACAAGATCAAAATACTCACTTGACCGAAGTTTAATGCTGTAAGTGAAAAGACTGTACATTCTAGCTAGCTAGCTAGCTAAACACTGGGTGTGTTAGGAATATGTATTTTTGTATAAATTCTCAGATTAAATCCAAGGCTGTTGAGGCAGTGGGTTCGGTAGTTGACTTAACCAAGCCAAAACCAGCCCTTGCTGTTGCTTCACATTCATTGGGCTTTGTGGAAGTCTTAAGACTATGACTGATCATAACTCACTAACCTGGCTTATTGGAGGGCTGATGTAACTTCCCTTTTCACTCTCAGTGATCACATTCACAGTTGACCTCTTCTTGCCAATGGATCGTTTCCAGAGGAATGGAGTTTTTTTTTGGTTTTTTTTAAACACTAAAATCCAAACATGAAGAGTTTACACGATACTCAGCCAGAAGGGCAAAAAGGCAAACAGACAGACAGCTGATGCAGCAAATCAGAGATCTGTGTGGTGATTCACACACCTGCTTTGTCCAACAGTGAGGCGAACAAATTAAGAGCCGGCCAGAGGATCCTGGATCCAGTTTAGTCTGAGGGGGCCAGACAATGACTCAATAGCAGGTTTTTGACGCAATGAGTAAATCAAAGGACAAAGGTTGTGCTCTGTGGAGCACACGAGCAGGTGCCTTAAAAACGTATCTCAGTAAATCTTCCTTGTTCTTCTTGATTTATATATTTTTTGTGATCAAACTTTTATTTTATTTTTTAAAACTGGAGGTTAGATTTAGAATAATAGCAAATCAGCAGCCTCTAAATCCACATCTGTAATACTGGACATGGATCATTTTAACAAGAGCATACAAACACAGTATTCTTGTTTACCCTCTGATATTATGACATTCATTAACTGCCCAACAAAGGGCTCTTATTTGCCCCTCCCCCTCCCCCCACCCTGGATGGCACATGTGTAAGACAGCCTAAAAACAACAAAACTGAAAAATAGTCTTTCGGATAGTGACTGACCGGCCATGAGGGGGGAGTGGTTGTGTGCTGATTTAACCTGGACAGTCACAGGTGTGTGGAATGATTGCGAGGTTGGAGAAGGTTGCTTCCACCTGAAGAGCACATGTTGCTAGCTGAAGGACACTACAGAAGACAAAGGACAGAAAGACTTCTTATTTTCAAACACGACAAACTTTTCTATAAACACCTTTTAAAATCAAAACGGCAACAACAAAGTAAGAGCAGGACTGTCCCAGCAAGGATGCCGACGGAACGGAGCCAAATACACACCAGAGCAGTCCCCGAGGTAGTTGTCGTCTCGCGAACACAAACTATGCAGAATCTGAGGTGAGTGATTGACACCACGGAAACCCCTCCAGAAGTAGGAAAGTGTTGCACTGGCTGGTTAGTCTCCCACTCACGTTGAATGCAACACGTAGGGAAAAGGAGGCAGAGGGATTTTTTTTGTTACCAGCTTGGCTAACCTGTAGTAGCGGTGGTCTTTGTTGTTTTGACGTGCACGATAAGTTTAGCGCGTTTATATAGAAAAATTGAAATATACAAATATAAATACATAAATGGAATTCAGCCATCATTCATTTTAATTATTTGCACGTGCTTTTCTGTGACACGTCAACATTTCTTCCGTGAAAAAGGTCCATTAAACCCGTATAAATTGATTTTTTTGGGCCACTTGAGGGCAGCATTACAAGCTGTAAACACAACACTGATATATTATTACCTCATAAAGTTGTTATAGTGCATGTATTGGAAACAATTGCCTATTCACAGATCCAGCAGATAAGGAGCAACATTAGCATTCATTTGGAATCAAGGTTCTACGTTGTTTTTTGATGCAGGCACTAATCAGGGTTCGTACACCTTTTCCAAGGTGAAATTCAAGCACTTTTAAGGTCCTTTTTAAAGCTTTTTCTAGCACCTTACACCACCGTAAATTACATACCAATACATAGTCAAAATTATTGTTGTGTTTTTATCACATTAAAAGAGATAATGCTATAAACAGCCAACATTGTGTTTCGTAATAGCAGAAGGATCAGATATTTAAGCAAAACACAAGTTTTATTTTTCAAAATGTATCACTGTCTAAGTAGACTTTGCTTGCTATCTAACCTGTCTCAGTCAATGTAAAAACAATTAAATATGAAGACATAGGATTTGAACAGAAATATTTTACAGGCCTTGGTTCATGATATAGACAAGGTTTGAACAAAATCTGAGACAGTGCCACAACAACCTCTAATTCCATTTTAACTCAGAAGACTCTGACAGAGCACAGGCACCTGCCTGATAAATAGCCTATATTCATTGAAGAAAAAAAAAGTATTTCATTGCCAAGACATATACATTTATCTACTGGAATAGAGCAGTGTAAATATTGCATAAGGCCATCCTCAACCTTACAGTAGGCTACTTGTATGACACTCCATCTGACACAATTTCTGTTCAGCAATCAACGATTGTTGTTATGCACTGGGCTAACGTTTGCAGGTTTTAATTTGTGGGTAGTTAACGTTAGTTACTGTGATGTAACTTTGGCTATGTTCACTGCATATTCCACAAATGAACGTGCCATAATGGACCTGCAATACTAACATTACATTATCACATGTAACAAAGACTCAGTCAGTCATTGCGAATTCCTAGCTAGCTGTTACTAGCGTAAACAAATAGGCGCTAACGTCACGTGTACAGTAGGCTACTTCAGTTGGCTTACCCCTTCATGTGACTCGAGAGCGCAGACTCGCCCATTGTGAAAAGCTGCACGTCTTTTTTGCAGACTTAGGTAACTCATGGGGTTTGTCCCCGTTTAATCCATCATTTGTATTTTTCATCTTCCAGCCAACGTTCATTGAAACGGAAGCGATATTACGAATCCTACTATGGCCACACCAAGACCCGCCCTTCAATAGCATTTATTGGCCAGGCAATGCCTAACCCCAACCAATTGAGCTGCTTCGTAATGCTGGTCTTGGCGTGGACATAGTGGGATCATACAGTGTATGAGTGGTATTCGTAAATTTGCTCGCTCCCGGCATGGTGCAGTAGTGGTTTCATGGGGGCGGAGTCACACATGGAAATAGACTGGCAGAACGCAGTCACACATGTACAAGCGAGCAGGTTTCATTTTAGGCTCTCCAACATTTTATTTCTCCATTTAATAAATGAACTATTCAGGCAGATAGGTATTTGTTGTGAAAGAAATAGTTACAATTTCAAGCATTTTATCCAAAATGTAAGCACTTTTCAAACCTTGAAAACACATCAAAATTCAAGCATTTTCAAGGATTTCAACACCCGTACGAACGTGATATTCAAGATTCAAAATCCTTTATTAATCCTACATCGGGGAAATTCACAATGTCACAGCAGCAAGGGATATTGCAAAAAAAGTGTGAGGACAGTAATGTTAAGAAAAACAAGCTGATTTCAAGTATGATACCACTGAAACACACTGCAATGTGCTTAATTGTGATCTGTAACTTGTAAAATTGCATTTAAATATACATGTAATTAATATGGTAATCAATTTAATTATTGGACGTTAAAATTCCATGGGAAGAGTTTGGAGAAGATAAAACGTGTTTTTCAGTGGTGAACTTACTGTACTTTGCAAGTGTTTAAGGCTGATTGATGCCTGGACAGCAGCTGTGTTTGTTTGGTGAATCACAAAAAGGGTGTGTTTTGGATACAACTCCCTCTGCCTTCACTTTCTAACATCTTCTTCCAGATGATTGTCAGTTGAAAAATGTTTTCTTGTGATCTCAGAACCTGTTTGGTGGATCAAAGTGGACGTGGCTAGATTTTCTCTTTTTATGGCAGGTGATTGATCTCAGGAGTATTTGTCTAAGAAGAGATTCTCTTTGAACACATGTTGGTGGGTGCTGGTGTCCAGCAGTGCCTTGGAACAGTGTAGCATGATGTAGTTATTGAGGATAAAAAGAAAAATGGGATCTGATTTTTATGGCTTGTAGACATTTTTTTCTGAGGCGAACGTGTGGGAGAGGGCAAATAGTTTTATAATGAGCTGTGCACGGACACAAGCAAAGTAATTCACAGAAAGGTGAGAGCTCCTGGCTCAACAAATGAGCTTCATCTCTGGAACAGGTAACTGGATGTGCAGTGTGAGGTTTATTACAACCTTGATCTTATTTTTAGGGGTCCAAGCCCGAGTCTGCAAGAACGGGCAATAGCAAAGCTATGCCGTTCTTACAGCAGGGCTGTAGAACCCTATTGTTTTTCTACTGATTATTATTCTTCTCTGCCTAAAACTCCGACTACAGCCTAAATCGTACATGGTGGGGGCTTGGCATTTTCAGGAATGGTCCAGCTCTCCACAAGGACCTCAGGCGCAACAATTCACCCACTTCCACCACTAGGTGGCGCTATAGCAGAAAAAACGCGTTTGGCCCTATAACTCCCACACCGTACATTCAAAAACCATACATCCACGTGTTCCCTGGATCCAAGATCTCCAGATGGGCTCAACAAAAAGTTAATAAAAAGAATTTTGATAGGATAAAAATTGCGCATATTACGCACAAACAAATTTGTGTAGCTAACTATGAATACACCAACTTTGCCATATCTCGGCCGAAATAAATGCCATCAACGTCAAACTTTAGATTCTTGTTTGACATGACCCTCTGAAGGTCCCCCACGCGTTTTACTAAAATTGGTCACTAGGGGGCGCTACAAGTACAAAAAGTTTATATCTCATGAACCGCTCATCCGATTTTTACTAAATTTGTTGGGTAGCATCTAGGGCCACTCCTGAGGCCAACCCTAGAGTGAGGTACTGTGGGGTCAAAGTGGGCGTGGCCTATGGGACCCACGTCTAAATTTACTACTTACACTAATGTGAACAACTTTAAATTTACAGGGTAGATAGACAATGGGTCATGGACCACACCTACCAAAAATTACACATGTGGACCACTAGGTGGCGTTATGTTTTTTTGCCTTTAACTCCCACATTACACATCGCACATTAAAAAATCCTTACATCCACATGTTCCTTGAATCAAGCTGAACCACATGATATAGGCCACGCCCATTTTTACTTAAATTTCTTTCTGCAATATCGCGCAATACCAACTTTTTCGAACTCGTCCTAGGCCGTGTGACGGATCAGCACGAAATTTGGCAGGCAGCATCTCCAGATGGGCTCAACAAAAAGTTAATAAAAAGAATTTTGATAGGATAAAAATTGCGCATATTACGCACAAACAAATTTGTGTAGCTAATTATGAAAACACCAACTTTGCCATATCTCGGCCAAAATAAATGCCATCAACTCTAAACTTTAGATTCTTGTTAGATTCTTTGCGCTACAAGTACAACAAGTTTATATCTCAAAAACCGCTCATCTGATTTTTACAGAATTTGTTGGGTACCATCTAGGGTCACTCCTGAGTCCAACCCTTCAGTCGGGTCAAAATGGGCGTGGCCTATGGGACCCACGTCTAAATTTACTACTTACAACTTACAACAACTTTAAATTTACAGGGTAGATAGACAATGGGTCATGGACCACACCTACCAATAATTCAACACATGTGGACCACTAGGTGGCGCTATGTTTTTTGCCTTTAACTCCCACATTACACATTAGAAAACCATACATCCATGTGTTCCTTGAATTAAGCTGAATCACATGATATAGGCCACGCCCATTTTCGCTTACATTTTATTCCACAATATCGCACAATGCGCAAAACCAACTTTTTCGAACTCGGATCAGCACGAAACCTGGTAGGTAGCATCTCCAGATGGACATGACCAAAAGTTACTCAAGGAATTTTTCTACGTTAAAGTATGCGCATTTGACGACCAAACAAATTTTCCTAGCTAGGTACCACACACGTATCATATCATATCTCGACCAAATTAAATGTTATCAGCAAAGAACTTGAGATCATTGTTCAACATCCCACTACGATGGTCTGTACCAAATTTGGCAAAGATCGGCCTTTAAGGGGCGCTATAAGCAACGTTTATTTGTTTTGGCCAATAATGCATTTAAATGGGAAATTTGCAATTGCAATATCTCTGCCACAGTAATTGCAATCAACACTTGTGGTGCTCGTTCAGCATGCTGCTCTGAGGCTCTGTACCACATTTGGCGAAGATCGGCCATTAGGGGGCGCTATAATCAACGTAGACGAGCTTTGGCCCTTTTACTCAATTTATGTTAATGGAATATTTGCAATGGGAATGTACCACAGACCTTGCAGCTCACACGTCTCAATATTTACTGATGTTTGCCTCCTACCGGTTTTGGTTTTTGCTTTCGCGTGCTCCCCTGGTTTTTTACAATAAACAAACTTCTTAACCCACCTGATAGAGTTTCCACAACCTTCACAGTGGACAAATTTAACTCTTTTCTCTTGCTTTTTCAATCCAAAATCAACACTATTCATAGGCGCCAATACCGTGCAATTAAACATTGCAGTTGGTGCTATGTGGAGCGTCTGTCATAGTGTGATTGGTTATGTCGGTGTCATTGATTCTCAATTTCCCACGAAGCACCCACGGAGGAAAAGATAAATCGGCGCCTATGACGCAATTTGCAACAACTTGACCACCTCCCCTGCTCCTTCAACCACCACACCTGCCTCCCCCCTCCACCCTCTCGGTCACTCTTACATTTCTCTCTGCTGTCCCCTATGGTCAGGGGGGTTAAGAAGAATGTTTATTGTAGAGAATTCTTAAAAGCAGTCCCTCCAGGATTTCACGGCCTTTTTTGAGATTGTTGCGCCCCAAAATGCCTGATTTCGCGGGAGCTTTTGTAAAAAATTGTGATAAAAGTTGCGATGTCTTTTGTATGTTTGTTGCAATGAAGTTGCGGGAAACAGTGAAAGTTGCAAAAAAGTTATGATTTTATTTTTTTGTATAGTTCTTTAAAAAAATAAAAAGGAAACTTGTTTTGGGGAGAATAAAATTACTCTAGGCTCAGGATGCTGTAAATGTTGGTATAATATGAAAATGGCTGGTGGATTTAAGACAAAAAATGATAATTTATTGAATCAATCAAATTTGAACATATCTGTCAGTGGCTTGTTGATCTTTACATTGTTAGTTATTTTCCTATGCTGGCCTGGGACACACATTCATACGGTTTGATAAAGTACTGACTTTAACTTTGCACTTACAATAACGAGCGTAGCTGTCCTCAATTTATTGATTATTAATTCTGTCCTTTTTCTCCTGCATCCACCTTGTGTGTGTTGTTTGTGTGTTTGTCTGTGTGTGTGTTTGTGTGTGCAAGCGTCAGGTGCGGGGGGTACGTAGCAGTAGCTCCACCCGCTGCAGAGAGCCGACAGCCAGGATGGAAACGGCAGCAACTTCAGCGACTTTTAAATCGTTAAAGTCTACATGATGTTAAAATGTATCGGATGGTCTGAAATGTTTTGCACGGTCTTTCGCTGTACGTTTTGTTGGTAAATGAGTCACACACACGTCTCGTCTTCATATCAAAAACAAGGAAATGATCAACCCGTTCTCACTTCCGATTGGTCATTGGCTCTCAGAGTGCACCTGGGACTGCTGTGATTGGTTGAAGTCGCAGGAAACTTCAGGTTATTGGTCAAATGTGCGGAAAAGTCACTCACGGCTCTGGATATTTACCGACGTTTGCCTCCACGCCGCGGGGCTTCAGGTTCCGCTTTCACGCGTTCCCTGGGGCGTCGGGGACGACTGGCGTGGGTGGCTTGGGCCCCGTCATAACTGCTTGCAGTTCTAGTTATATTATTTTGTGCACTTTTTCATGTTTATTGTTTGACTCCTGAGGTTTTCATGGATAAGACTAGTGGTATAAATTGTCAAAGCGCCTATCAGATGAAAAACTAAAGCACCGTCTGTCTGATGGTATGCAACTTTTCATCTGCAAACAAACCCTTAACCCAAACAGATATGGCTTGATTCCATTCATCCATCTATTGACCATTTTATTACTGTACATTACCAGTTGTATTGAACTTTATAATATGAAATGCCCCAAGAACTCTGTGCACTGATGATTCCTGAGTGAATGCTTTCCAATTGGATTTGTCTAAAAGCAAATGGGAACAGTGACAGATCCACTGTGACAGAGCTTCGATCCATACAGGACATATTCAACATTTCATGTCCTTCTGGTTCACTGGATTCTAGTCTATATTCTTGACGTTCCACTTCTGGGATTGCTCCGTTGCCGCCAGAAAATCCGCCAATTAGGCCGGATACCGTTGCCTTGGGCTTCCTTTGTGTTGGCATTTTAAACTCCGGTCAATATATGAGGACTATGGTTAACCTTTTCTCAGATCTCTGCAGGGTGAATCCACACAGCTAGCTAGACTATCTGTCCAATCTGAGTTTCTGAAGCATGCGTTTACAGCCACAGCAAACAAACACAACTTAAATTTGACGGTCAACATCTCGAAGAACACCAAACCCGAGGATTAGTTAAGGTAAATTAAAGTTTCTTCACAACTTAACTATTATTAATTAAACCACAACTATGGGAGTCTGAAGGTCTGGCCAAAAAGAACAAACGAAGGGAAGAAGCCTGAGCCAACCCATCAAGGGTCGTCGGACCCAGAACTTCCCCCCCTAAAGAGTAGTGACTAACTAAGAGAAACAAAGCTGCGAAAACTAGACTACCAGACCTCCATCCTCAAAGCAATAAAACACAAAAGAAGAAAACAGAAGTCAATGATGATCAGAGCTGCTTCAGTCTCAGAGACCCAATCCCTGTCTCCCAGACTTCCTTATATACAGGGGCATAACACATAACTAAAACAACTTTTAAACGTACGCATGTTACACCAAAACAAGTTCCTTCTGAGCCTATTTTGCAGCTGCACCGCAGCTTTTCTCCGGTGCTTAGCACCGCCCAAGACAATTGTGATTGGTTTAAAGAAATGCCAATAAACCAGAACACTTTTTCCTACCATCCCTGAATGCTATGTGGAGTAGCCAAACTCTCCTCCAGCGCGCTTTGGAGGAGGGTCTGGCAAAGCGAGACTAACTGGATTCAGACCCTGGTTTAAAACAAGCTGAAAACTCGCTGCTGTATTTCCCATTCAAAAGAAAAAAGGAAAAAATGACAAGATTACACAATATTCATATACAGTACAGTAAATATTATGTCATTTTGACAGTGCATGAATGTGTATATTATCAATGGGTGTGAAGTTAAAGAGGTACAACTTTTTTGCCAGTGCAAGTAATAATTTGACAGTTTCTATTAACAGTCATTTCTGAAATTGTGTCCAGAATAAAATTGAGAGTTACTCACATAATAGAAAACGTGTCTTTTTAATAAGATTGCTGGTGGAGGGATTGAGAGTCACATTGATGTAGATTGATTGTAGCTTTCTTTCTTCAGACTGAGGACAAAAGCCACAGTGGGTGATTAAATCCAGACCCTTCGCTTGGACGCTTCTGGGGCAGATTTTCCGAGAGCAAGGGACTTGGCGCCGGGGATCCTGTGTATTTTCCACCCTGATCTCTGCTTGGCAGAGGCCTAAATAATAAAGCTCTTTTTACTGAGCAGCCCGGGGTTCCCTGTGTACAAACACAAGCCCTGCCCCCCCTCCAGCCTCTGCTGTTTTAACGTGACCCGCCGCCATGGGGGTTTACCTCACACCCCACTAAGCTCCCGTCCTGAAGTTGTCTGAAAGTCAGCCCCCACTCTGCCACAGACTCACACTGGGGTCAAGCCAATTTGGTCTTGAGGTAATTTTACTGGGACCAAAGTGCACAATGCAAGGCTTGATCAGTGAACACAGGAAGCGGCTAACAACTGACAAACATCTAAACCAAATCTTGAGAGAAAAAGTCATGGAAAAAGCTCCAAGTGAAGGAGGTCATTGAGAGAGTTTTCACTGCAGTGCCAACTATACCTACACTTCTCTTCCAGTCAATATTCCACATATGTTTTAGTGTTTTGACTGTTATTTTTAATTGCATCATGGAGTGCAGTAGGGTGTGAGACCAGTACAATCACGGAAATGTAGCAAGCGGTGATGAAACGTCCATTCATGCGGCCACGCATGGATGTGTGTTTATTTAACTACTGTGCAGGTTAATCTGGGCCCTCAAAGCCTGGTGCTGTGTGTTACTGCCAAGGCTCACAAACCTTCTGCGCTCTGATCAGCCTGCCAGCTTTGAAACCCGAGGCGGCCAGAGAAACCTCCTCCCGAAGCTACGGTTCAAGCCTGTCCTGCTTTCAGAAGAAACATTTAAAAAGGTAAATCAAGGTACTTTTTTTCTGCAAACGATTGCATGAATATCTCGCTTGTCAAAGTGTCTGTGCAGTAGAAAAATGTTCCTACAGTACTGTTGGTCATTACAATGTGTCACTGACAGAATTTGGTGGCACCTTTACCTCCCCATGCCCATAAACAAACCATTTCATGGAGATCCAGTCTCTGAACAGCTGCGTAGGCGGAGGAGTGCGCTCTAAAAGCCAAAACAGTAGCTCGGCAGTGGAGGAAAAATTAAGTGATTTTTCCATTTTTACCGGCTGAGCCATTTTTCCCATGAAAAATAAAATGAAAACAACACTTAAGCCTCTGGGACCACTGGAAGAAATTAGTCCCCAACTGCAGTAGCTAATCAACACAGCCACAACACACACCGCGACGCCCTATTTGTGTGACAGAATTGAAGGCAAATGCTAGTGTGGCACCCAAAGGTTTTGTGCTGTAATCATGGTAAACCACACAGAACTCACAATGACATCACGTTATTTAAAATGTAAGATAATTATAGAGGAGGGATGTTTAATGACATTGTTTGAATCCTGCTGAAAAAAAAAAGATTTAATGTCAAAGTAGACGAGGGCAGTCTGCATAAAATCGAAATCATCTTTATGAGACTGAGATATGGTTTCTTCGTGTTCACCACTGGTAGATTTTCTTTTCATTTTCTGCCCTACCTGGAATCTTCTGCATGCTCCAATCATTAACAAATACCAAGAACACCCAACAGACATCTGTGTGTGTTTTTGTATGTTCAGAATAGAAAACCAAACATAAATCTTCTGTGTTTGGTATTTTAAACATTCATTATCTAACAACTGGAGGAGGCCACACACACACACACACACACACACACACACACACACACACACACACACACACACACACACACGACTGAACTAAGAAACTGAGAGAACGCTTTATCTTCTCTGCAGAGCGTGGAAGAAGAAAACACCGGTACCAAGCACAGCTCCTCTGGCGCCAAGCCACTGTGGAATATCAAGAATCAGTTTACAGTTTGACTTCTTAGCAGCACCTCCCTTTTCTGCAGTCCATCTGTGAGTGAGTTATATTTCTCCACAATGTGCATGGATGAGGTGCTTGTTCAGCAGCCTCTACAAAATACACAGAGTGGCCATCTGTGTATGACACAGTCTTCACTGCACTTACTTGTGTTTCACTTTCAGCCCTAGAAATACTTTCATCTTCCTCTCTTTCATGTATATTTCCTTCGCAGTTGTTTCGACATCCTCCTTGTCAGCTAGACCTCATGCTTCTGTTTTTCTCATCTCTATAAAATGCTATTAGATTTTTTAATCCATTCCTCTTTTTTCCTGTGCTCGGGTGCACACAGCTCCCTCGTTACTACTGTGTTGTACACAGCCAGCACCATCAATCTCTGTTGCTGTTTGAACAGGCAACACAAACAGGAGGCACTGCATCATGCTGTAGTCACTTCAACCTCCCCCCTCCATGTTTATCCCACCAGATAGATCATGCTTCATGGGTCTGATCTATCTGCACTACGGTAACTAGCGGTTTTTTTTGGCAAATTGATGGTTTAATTCTAGTTTCTAACTAGTTGTGAGAAGGCCTTTAATCTAGTCCCTAAACCTCATTTGACATAAACAGCATACAACTGGTTTCACAATGCTGTTTTCCTCCCACCTCTCTAAACAAACTAAATATAGTGTTTGTAATTTTAGCTGTGATTTTAGCTTTGGGTTTGTGGGTGCAGGACGGATCATGGTGTGGATAGTTGATAATATCTGTGAAGTGCCAGCAGGCAGATAGGATCAGCCACACTCAGGGCAATGACGTACTTGTCTTTACCAACATGCAACAGCATTGCAGAATAAACCATCCTGCCACATCGTCACAGAAGAGTATTCAGGTTTTGTGCTTACGGGCTGCGCGCCATGAGAGTGAGGTACACCCTCACCCATGCTGTGGTAATGCTGGTAATCTTTCACATAGCACAGATGAGGGCGATGTGATGATATATACTGTTGGATGGTATTGTGTTGCCATATCATTTATAGAGTTAGCTATCCTTTAAAAGAATAATTTGACATTTTGGGAAATACGCCCAGGCGATTTCTTGCGTTAGAGTTAGATGAGAAGATTTATACAACTGAGCGTTACGTATGAAACGTGAGCCTGGAGGTGAGTAGCTTAGCGTAGCATAAAGGCTCTGTTTGCAGTTAAAAAAAGTACACCTACCAGCTCCTCAAATATCACTAATTAACACGTTTCTATACACAAACAGAAATGTAAAAACAACCATTTGTGGTTTTAAATTACCAGTCTGTGAGGTTGCCAGGCAACCAGTAGAGACGCTGCACAGAGTTGTTGGGTAGACGGATAAACTATGTTCATGAAGAACTATAGTTACACTCCCTCTAAAACCACATCATTTTCACATGTCCGTCTGTGTACAGATTAAACAACTGTGTTAATCCTTGATCTTTAGAGGGGATGGTTGGCAGTTTTTTTTAAAAAAGTTTTTTTAATTCTTGACAGAACAGTTTCCCCTGTTTCCAGTCTTTATGCTAAGCTAGGCTAATTGTCTCCTGGGTTTAGCTCCATGCTTAACACAGAAACATCCCAGTGGTATCTATCTTCTTACTATAGGCAGGAAAGCTGATATTGTAGTGTATTGCCCAAAAATTCCTACGTTTTTTTTGAAAGTCAAGTCAAGTTTATTTATATAGCACACAATCCAAATCTCCTTTATTCAGCCATTTCAATGAGTATTACTTCTTTATGGCAATATTGGATTTTTTTTGCATCAGCATGATGAGTGACTTTTCAGGTATCAGACTGATCTCAATAAGTGGCGTATGTATGACACGCCAATTCGTATGCCATTTTGGCGTGTTATCAAGATGCATAAACTCTTTTTAGTGTGTTTATCAACACCGTTTGGCCTCCATTGACTTACATTACCTTGCGATTGCGTGTCAATTTACGCCGTAGCGGGCAGTATGAAAGCCCGAAGATCCGCATATGGAGGGTGGTTGGGGTGGTGGATAGGTCAAACACAGGACTTTCACCCAGGAGACCGGGGATCGTGTCCCGCGTGTCATGTTTCCTAAACCCAACCGTCGCTTTCTTCTTTTAATAAACCCAACCCCGTTATTGTTTTCCTAAACCCAATCGTCTGAAAAGCCATTATGTGTCTTGATAACATTCCAAAATGGCATAAAAATTGGTGTGTCATACATACGCCACTTATTGAGATCAGTCTGCGTCTTGATAACACGCCAAAATGGCATATGAGTTTTGTGTCATACATACACCACTTATTATTGAGATCAGTCTGCAAGCCGTCCGCTATATACGGCGTAGACATACACGCGGATAGCTCAAAATGCATACAGATAACACGCCACTTGGCTTTAGAAGTCATGATGTCACTTTGCAGGTATGTATATCAGCTCCTTAATTTTTAAGTGGTTATTTTACTATAATAGTTCCTAAATTGAATTTCTAGAGAATATATCACAATGTATGTCAATATCATCACATTAAATTGCATATAATGTGAATTTTGTCTGTGTCACCCACTCCTACCTGTCACACAGAACAAAAGACGGGGAAAACTGAGTGAATGAAGACCTATTGCCTCTCTACAATAGCCTGGGAAAACCCTGACGAACTTCCAGCAAATTTGAGATTTGCTCTGCAAGTCAGTCTGGTCATTCAAGCCCATTTCCAATTTTTCCAAATCAGGGCACCAATCACAACCGGCGGGCTTTACACGATTACGATAGCGCAGCGACAGCAAGCAGCTTTTTGTTTACATTCAACATGACGACTACTGAAGCGCAGCAACCCGTTGATGCCGCTGTCGCTGCTACGTCACCCGGATTGTTGGTCTGATTGGTTGAAGAACTATCCAATGCGCCCAGAGGCATTTGAGCGGTGTCCGTTGGTGACGCTCCTTTGGAAATGAGCTGCGAATGAACCTTGCCCAGACCCACTCTCAGTTACAACTGAGAAGGGTCTGGTGTCAACCAGGCTATATCTACAAGACATCCCCATGTAACCTAACATCAACTAAATCAATTAAACAAATACTAGCAAGGGGAAAATACGGTTTACTACCTAGACCTGACTTTATTGTCATTAAGAGACACACTTGTTGAGTTTCAATGCCGAAAAGTCATTGAAAGAAAGAAATGACAACAAGCAAGCAAAAGCCTTTAGTAAGTAAGAACCAATTGACCTAACCGTTTGCATGTACAGTAAGTTCTTCCAAGCAGCTCTGAAATGTCATATGCATACAAGGGGCCTTATTCAAACATCCATCTCTGCATGTGGGTGGGCAGGCAGTCAGGAGTTTCCCCAACGAGGTCACACCCTGCTCGTCCTCCTCCTTCTGTGACCTTCCTGTCTACATATTCCACATTAATAAAGATCATAAAAAGAAGGAAACTCTGCAGTGTGGCATACTGTATAAATAGTGTTGACACAACAAATGACTAAAAGGGGCAGTGTTGCTTGGGTATGATGTCAGCCTTGTGCCTTCTGGATACAAGCAAACAGAAATCTCTTCGTCCGTTTCTTTGCATTTTTCTCATCCTACTTCTCTTCTCTTCAGAACTAAAGTGTTAAAATAATAAAAGTAGCATTTGATTCATGGTGGATGACTGCCAGCTGTTGTAAAACTAAGCGTGAATGAAGGGAGTTAGATAAGAGTGGTATTTTTATGCCATCCTCACAGCTGTATTTTGCATTAATGGGTAGTATTTCCACAGATCTATGTGCAAATGAACCTGTAGTACCAGGAAAAAGTCATGACAGAAACTTTAACAACCAATCTATGCCAAGGATCAGTCATTAGCTAACTAGAGAACAATGAGATCATCAGAGAATCAGTCAAATGGGAGCTGCTCTCTGAGTACTGGCCTAAAGTCAGGATGATCTCATAACAGAGCAGCTCAGAGGCAACTTTATCTCTATTGATGCCAATGAGAAGTTTAATGAAGTCATGTATTCAAGCCAGCACCTTGGATCAGCAGGTTTCTGCCATATTCATTTTCAAAGTTGATTAAAATGACAGAAGAAAAAAATCATATGGCACTGAGAACACACATTACATCTACAATGGGCTTTGATTAGGCCGATGTTTTTTCTCTTGTGCCCCTCACTTAAATCCTTCTGGGCCTTCTCCTTAATTAGAGGAGTCAATGCGGTTTGCACGTAACAATGCTACCCCCATGTGGCCAAGAGAGGTACACACAATCCTGTATTTATTGTTTTTGTTATTGAAAAAATGGGATCAGGATAATAACTTAGAATGCTACATGTTTTAAAGGGATATTTCACCGTTGGAAAGATGAATATATCTTTAAAATTGGGTCACTTATGTAGTAGAAATGTGAATTTTTTTTAGAAATTGGTGGCTTCTAGGCTGAGAAAAGCCAGAAAATGTGTTTTTGGCTCATGTGGATGAAAGACACCAAATCCCAGAATGCACTTGCTTCGCTGCTTTAGCGTCTACCCCCAAGCCACGCCTACCATTACAGACAGACAGTGAGACCATAAGTGAGACAGTCAACTCAACTTTAGTCTGTTTTATTGTCATTTCAACCATATACACGAAACAACGTTTCACCGTGGCTCAATTGGTTACACAATTAAAATATATGAAAACGACATTATATAAAAACAACAAATAATAAATACGAAACAGGCTACATTTAGTACACATGATATGCTCCGTAAGGTTCAGCTAACACATAGCTAGCTACTAGCATTAGCGCTTGGTACAAATTTGCGTGTAATGTAGAATGGTCGGCATTTAACAGTCACAAACTCCACCAGCAGTTAGCAGTTAGTTGGATACAAGCTGCGGTAGCTGCATAGTCCATAGCAATTGTTTCCACAACAACAAAGTTTCACAGTTTCGTTGAAGTTGGATATAGTCCAGTTTGTTGTCTAATGAGCAGACACTTGCAAGCAGGACTGATGGAACAGATGGCCGGCTAACGTTAGTTTTCCACCCGCAAACTCGCTCAACGTCCACCGCTGATGATGTCCCTTTACCGGCCAGAGGCTTCGATCAGCACCGCTGGTCTCCATAGCAGGCGGGCGAAGCGGTGTCGAGTATTCCGTCTGTAATAAAGTGTCCGGCATATCTCCGATCTGTACCAATGTATCCCGTTGGTACACGTGTGCGGTAGTTTGAATGCACATAATTGTTGTTCTAAAAATTTCCTTCGGGATGAATAAATCTATCTATCTATCTATCTATCTCAAGTTTTGATGCTGAGAAGCCACTAAAGCTACGCGAGGGTTCAAGATGGCTGACACTCGTTTTGTTTCGTGGAATTTCGGAGAATGCCGGAGTCCAACCCCCTATGGGCGGGTTTGAAATATGCGGAAGTTGGACTTTAGTCCATAGCCTCTGGGCAAAAAAGCCTCAGATGACGCAAAATGGCGATTTGAGGCTTTTTTCCAGACCCACAATACAGAGATCTCCCCTCACAGGGGGACATGAGGGAGGGAAGCACGGTCATTCAAAAATACTACCGGGTTTCTACTGATACAAAGCTTAATGCTAAATCGGTGAAGTATCCCTTTAAGTCGTCGTGTCACAGCAAAGTCACAGGTGTGATGCACACTTTGTTTTCTTTTGACCTTTGGCACACAGTTAAGCTGCCATGGTGATGTTATTGTAAACAAGTCTATCTGAAGACTCTTGATTTGAATCAGGAAAAACTCCCTGCGAAATGCCCAGTAACGAGAAAATTAAGGGACAAACCTCAGGAAGAGCAACAGAACAAGGGTCCCTCTACCAGGATGAACAGACATGCAATAATGTCTGTATAATAATGTCTGTGGTGGAAGAAGTACTCAGATCCTTTACTTAAATAAAAGTACCAATATGACAATTTAAAAATACTACATTAGAAGTAAACGTCCTGCTGCATTCAAGAGCATTATACTGCTGTAACTGAAAAAAGGTTTTAACTTATTTATATACAGCAGGGATGGGACAAATACTTTAACGTGTATAAATTACTTTTTTTTTTTTTTTTTTAAAGTAGGTCAGTTCAAATGTACTCTTAATATGATGATGACAATGATATATGATATACACTCACCTAAAGGATTATTAGGAACACCCTACTAATACCGTGTTTGACCCCCTTTCGCCTTCAGAACTGCCTTAATTCTTCGTGGCATTGATTCAACAAGGTGCTGCAAGCATTCTTTAGAAATGTTGGCCCATATTGATAGGATAGCATCTTGCAGTTGATGGAGATTTGTGGGATGCACATCCAGGGCACGAAGCTCCCGTTCCACCACATCCCAAAGATGTTCTATTGGGTTGAGATCTGGTGACTATGGGGGCCATTTTAGTACAGTGAACTCATTGTCATGTTCAAGAAACCAATGTGAAATGTTTCGAGCTTTGTGACATGGTGCATTATCCTGCTGGAAGTAGCCATCAGGGTATGGGTACATGGTGGTCATAAAAGGATGGACATGGTCAGAAACAATGCTCAGGTAGGCTGTGGCATTTAAACAATGCCCAATTGGTACTAAGGGGCCTAAAGTGTGCCAAGAAAACATTCCCCACACCATTACACCATCAGCTTGCCCAGTGGTAACAAGGCATGACGGATCCATGTTCTCATTCTGTTTACGCCAAATTCTGACTCTACCATCTGAATGTCTCAACAGAAATCGAGACTCATCAGACCAGGCAACATTTTTACAGTCTTCAACTGTCCAATTTTGGTGAGCTTGTGCAAATTGTAGCCTCATTTTCCTATTTTTAGTGGAGATGAGTGGTACCCGGTGGGGTCTTCTGCTGGTGTAGCCCATCTGCCCCAAGGTTGTGCGTGTTGTGGCTTCACAAATGCTTGCTGCATACTTCAGTAGTGAGTGGTTATTTGAGTCAAAGTTGATCTTCTATCAGCTGGAATCAGTCGGCCCATTCTCCTCTGACCTCTAGCATCAACAAGGCATTTTGGCGCCCAGGACTGCAGCATACTGGATGTTTTTCCTTTTTCAGACCATTCTTTGTAAACCCTAGAAATGGTTGCGCGTGAAAATCCCAATAACTGAGCAGATTGTGAAATACTCAAACCAGCCTGTCTGGCACCAACAACCATGCCACGCTCAAAGTTGCTTAGATCACCTTTCGTTCCCATTCTGACATTCAGTTTGGAGTTCAGGAGATTGTCTAGACCTGGACGACACCCCTAAATGCATTGAAGCAGCTGCCATGTGATTGGTTGATTAGATAATTGCATTAACGAGAAATCTTACAAGTGTTCCTAATAATCCTTTAGGTGAGTGTATGATAGATGCATTTAGGATGCAAAATGAAGTGTATCCTTAGAAGTGCATTAATATGCCAACGTATACACACCACACTACAGAACCCTAATGTCCAAACAAACAATATAATCATTTTCCATGGATGGAACTTGAGCACCCTGAGCATACGACATGGCGAGTGCAACAAGCTACATTCACTTAAAATCAAGAGCAGAATAGAGCATCACCAAGGCAGACAATATTGACTGTATAAACAGCCATTTGACCAAAAACAGAGAGCTGCACAGTTTGGGTCTTAGTGCACACCACCCACCCACACACACACACACACACACACACACACACACACACACACACAAAGCTGCAAAGATTAATTGAGAAATTGATTAGTTGTCATCTATTAAATTAATCGCCAACTATTTTAATAATCAATTAATTGGTTTGAGTAATTTATTATTTAAAAAAAAGTTCTTAAATGTAATGGTTCCTAGTTTCTTTACTCCTCTCTGACAGTAAACTAAATATCTTTGATTTGTGGACAAAACAAGACATTTGACAAAGTCATCTTGGAAGTTGGGAAAAACAATTTTTTTTAACAATTTTCTGACGTTATAAACCAAACAACTAATGGACAATTTGTGAGCTTTATGCACCGTAAAGTCCTCCACAATCTGCTCCAAGTTCAACTTCTTTGTTGGTTTATTCTCAAAGCACGATGTAACCAGTCCACGCACTCCTCAAAGTAACCCGTTTTAACAATTTGAGCTGTATAATGAGGCTCTGCAGGTACAATTTAGGAGAAAATACTCACACACCTCTGGAGCGTATAGTGACCTGGAGGATCCACCATTGGCATTTTAGCATGTTAGCCAGATCCAGAATGCACCTGTTGGTCAGTCACCTCGTGGGTGTGTTTGATTTGGGTCATTAGCGCAGTTTTTCTCTAATGGGGCGGGGGTAAGCGTTCCCTGGAGTACTGCATGGGGTAGGCTACGTGAGATTTTTTTAAAAACGTAAATTAAAAAAAATATCTGTAGTGCATAATTCATTAAATAATGATTCACTATAATAATGAATGAATTTAGTGATTAGTTGTTTTTTTCAGTTACAACACTGTGTCGTAAATTAGACACTGATGGTGCAGGGCTTTATTGTGCCTCTTTATTATTTCTACCAAAATGTTTCGGGCTGGTCAGGGGGGATACTTTATTTTACTATATTTCTTTACTATATTTCAAAGGGGATACATAATTGAAAAAAGTTTGAGAACCACTGACTTAAACCAGTAATTAATAAAGGTTAATACAACAATACAACATTCTTTTTTTTTCTTCTGTTTTACCTATGCCGAGGTATGCTAACCTTAACCCATTATGACTTAATTCTTTTTTGTATTGCATTGTTGTAGGCTAATGATTGTTCAAGCTATAAAAACCTGCAGGTAACCTACACTTCTGATCCACATGTCATGCTGTAAATCCTGGAGAGAGACAACTGGTGTGTGTGCATCTGGATTTACAATCATCTATGGCTTCAGTCATGTAGTTTCACCATGAGATATACACATTGATGTAAAGCATGACACCAAATGAAGAACATAAACTTCATAAAACAGTTTTATTTCATGTTAAATGAGTAAACATGAATGGTGTTAAAAAACATATTACACAACTGTGTGTGGATTAGAAACCCTTTAATGCCGTATAAATTATTTTAACCACAAATATCAAAATCCCTCATACTGTATTTACAGTATCTGTGTTAATAAGCAATAACATAATTAGTCATTTATTCGTGGCAAATGTACTGTACATAATCAACACTGAAACCTTAAAGTACCGACAGGTAAAATTGTAGAGGCACAAACGTTTCACAGATTTGTCTTGCAGATTTAGTGAGATCATTCTATTTACACATAAATATAAAAGAAAAACATATTGCAGCACATTACATTTTATATATTAAATTTGATTCAAGCTTTTTTAAATGTGTAAATAGTTAATACAACACTGTGCATCTAAAAGGAAGTGGGCTAAAGACTTCTGGATGATGTTGTTCTATATCAGTATGTTACACTGTAACAGGAAGAAGTTCATGGTCATTTTCAAGGCCTTTATGTAATCTTTATTAGTGTGTGTTTTGCGTCTAAAACTTGGCTTCTTCGACGATAGACGATCCAGCCAGGCTTCTATTGTGGCAGTCTGAAGGTCCCTATATCAATTTAAAACAGGCTTGTTAAATTCATCAGTTTTATAGATTCAATGCAGAAGTTGTCTTCTGTCTCTGTAGACTTTAGGTTGATCGGTCTAACATCATCCTAAAGAGTACAGCCTTTAAATATTTCCTCCACACATTCACATTCAAGATAACATATGATTGAAAAGGGCCCAAATGTTTTTGTGGATTTTTTTCCTCATATCATCTTACTTGTATATTCTATTGCTACAGGTTACTGATTACTTAATGTGCAGAATACTTTTTTTTTCAAATACTAATTTGAAGGATACACTCTTCGCAAAGGACAAAAGATACGACCAAAATGATCTATTAAAATGCTAAAGCTCCTTCTGTAGCTTCAGTAAGGAAATATGACTGCTTCTTTGTGGTTATTTGAAATACCAGTATGTATTTGACTTTTTCAAATGTACTCAGTTCTTGATGAACTGTATGTAACTGACTACATGCTAGATGAAAACACACAAATATACAAATAAAAGCACATTAATTGGCCCACAGCAGACATTTGGACTTTGGACAGCAGGACAAGCACAGGTGTTACTAAAACAACTAAAAAGCTGTAGTTTCAAATAAGCCTCAATGGTTTTGTATTAACGATCTGAAATCACAAACTTAGCTTAGTAAAAAAAAGTTTCATATTTACATGTTTGTGTGAATTTTATTCAGCGTGATGGTAAGAAACCGAGTGAAAGACAAGTTTAACAGTGACAGGTGGAAAGATGTGAAGCACGTGTTGTGATTATAGAAAGTGTTTGCTGATTGCTCTGTGCTCCTACCTTTGTGCATCGGAGTGTTGAGCTAAGATTTGAGGAGATTTTTTTGTGAAGGCAGAAAGGTTTATTGATCAGGTGTGTGAAGGAGGAGTCTGCGGCTGGGTGATTAGCGCTGTGGCTCCGTAGTCTTGTCTCGACATCTGCCCCTCCGCCTAAAACAACAGCTACTGATCACTTGTCACTCAGCATTTTTAGAGGCGTGAGTCTCCGGTCCCAGGGTGAAGTTGCTGCGACACAATCTGATTTTGTAATTCCCCCACTGAATTCTAGCTTGTCCCACAGTACTGACTGAGTTTGTAACATTGTTTAAAGTTGTAATGCTTCCATTTACAGTGGTGCTCATAAGTTTATGAACCCATGCTAAAGTTGACCAAAAAGAGGAATAAAAAAGAAAATCATCTTTTGGAAATTGATCTTAATGCCTTAATAAAAGAAAATAACTTTTAAGGACACCAATTTTCTTTGTGAATGAATAATGTATCGTAAATAAATAAATGTTCTTCCTTAAAATACAGGGGGCATAAGTAAGTGCACCCCTATGTTAAATTCCCATAGAGGCAGGCAGATTTTTATTTTTAAAGGCCAGTTATTTCATGGATCCAGGGTACTATGCATCCTGATAAAGTTCCCTTGGCCTTTGGAATTAAAATAGCCCCACATCATCACATACCCTTCACCATACCTAGAGATTGGCATGGTTTTATGTCAGTTAGCCTAATAGCTGGTTTGATTTGCATTGAGAGATGATTTTATGGAAAGTACCCCATGCCAATCTCTAGGTATGGTAAAGGGTATGTGATGATGTGGGGCTATTTTAATTCCAAAGGCCAAGGGAACTTTATCAGGATGCATAGTATCCTGGATCCATGAAATAACTGGCCTTTAAAAAGAAAAATCTGCCTGCCTCTATGGGAATTTAACATTTGGGGTGTACTTACTTATGCCCCCTGTATTTTAAGGAAGAACATTTATTTATTTACGATACATTATTCATTCACAAAGAAAATTGGTGTCCTTAAACGTACAATATGTAACTTTCTGCCGCTAGGGGTCTCTCAACCAAAACAATGGATTGTAAACACAGACGTTTGATGATGTAGGGACGTTGCGTGGAATTATGGGAGTTTTTATTGCTAAACACTGGTTGATTAGAATGCATCTGTTCATGGACGAGTTTACCCATTCAAGTTTTTTCACGTTACGTTTAGTAACGTTTATTCATGTCATGCTAATAAAATAGCTGCAGTTTCCCCAACATAATTACATTTCTTGATTCAATCTGTATTGGTAGCTGGCTGACCAGTTAGCTAGTGAGCCAGCAAGCTAACATTAGCGGCTAACGTTAGCAGGTTTTACCACACTATCACAGTATATTTCACATGCCAATGTCACCTTTTGGATTTTACCGGGCGGACGGGGTTTGTTGTAACGCTAGCTAGCTACTCAACGAGGCTGAGAGACGGGTGTGGGAGGGGATTGCAGGGGGAATCTCCGCGATGATGTTCGATGCCTGTTGTGCAGCAGCAGAACATCTCACAGCTGCCCGATCTCCCCCTTCACTTTTCTGTTATCTTAACTATTCATTTTGGTGCTTAACCCACCTGTTGTCGGGTTAATTTAGCTAGCTAACTGTAAAGACAGCTAAACGCGAAGGGGGGAGAAATTCGGCAGGGAGGAGATTTTCGGAACAAACACCGTTAACGTTTTACGGAGACGTAGCTAGCTAGCTAACATTATGGATGGCCGATGTTGTGACTAGGATGCCTGGGCTTGCAGACGAGGTGGCTGAGTGGTTAAGGTGATGCCTGGGTGTTGATATTCTCTGTTTCCTGACGCTTCATAAAACTGCCGTTAGCGTCAAAGGCACCCGGCACCGGCTGGGGCTAACGTTAACTAGCTATTGCTACATGTCCCGGCTGTGTTGTCAGCTATTATCCCGAATGATGTCTCTCTAAATTAGCATTAAATCAATCGTCTATCTAGCTATACAGCTAACGTTAACGTTACTAGGGAACTTATTCGTGGGTTAGCGCAGTGCTGCTTTTATCCATGGTCCAAACAATCATACTACTAATAACTTTATGAGCGTGATGAACGATGTTGTAACCCTATGATGTTATCCACCAACCATTAGCTAGCATGAATGTTAGCTACTTGTCAACCAGCCATACATTGTAGTAACATTAGGCTGGATTAATATTGATATTTATCAATAAATAAGGTTTCTGCTGTATTATGGTGTTGCAAAGTGGCATGTAATTAATCACAAAATGATGCATTTTGACAGAAAATACAGTGTTACCAGTATTTATTTCTGTGACATTGTATGAGTTACAATTACTCTCGAACGTAGCATCTGGTTGCCCGTGTTTTGCCGGAAGTAACGAGTAACTAGATGGTGAAAGGTTATATGACGCCACTAACAGGCAACTAAATGAAACGTGACGTGTCTGAAAATAAAAACAGATTTCTCTGGGTTTGCCATTTGATGGAAACATTTGGGATAGTGTAACTACACAACTCAAAAAAATATATAACATAGGTATGGTCGTTTTTTGACATTTTAATGCAGAAAAGTTACATATTGTACCTTTAAAGGTTGGATTTTTCCTAATTTTTTTTTTATTAAGGCATTAAGATCAATTTTCAAAAGATGATTTTTTTTATTCCTCTTTTTAGTCAACTTTAGCACGGGTTCATAAACTTATGAGCAACACTGTATATGGCTACGTTTGGCCAGTTGCTTTGATATCATAGAAAGGCAGAATAGGTGGGAGAAGGTGAGAGCTTTTCACAGTGTCAGACTTTAGAGTGAGAGCATTTGACTATTTCCTGGAGGCAGTGCTAGTGCAGACCTGATAGATAGGCTGTTGAACTCACAAAAGTATCAGTAGAAAATTATTGTTCATTACTTTTTGGCCAGCACTATTACCACTCACATATCTGTTTGTTAAGTATAAGGCTACAGCCAGCAGCCACTTATCTTAGCTTAGCTCAGCTCCGAGGCAAAAAATAGTTTGGCAAATACAGTATAACCTCCATAAAATGGAGTTAAATTGTTAAATTGTTGTTTTTACACCTGGCTTTTTGTACGGATTAAACAAACAAGATATACTTTTTTGATTAGTTAGCTTTATTGATGCTGGTTAGTGAATTTTGTTCCCTTCAAAAGGCCCAGGCTAGTTGTGTCCCCCTGATCCCAGTCTTTGTGCTAAGCTAAGCTAATCATCTGCTGGCTTTAGCTTCGTATTTAATGGACAGATACGAGTGGTATCGATGGTCTCATGTAACTCTCCATTCATTTTTGAGTATATTATGAACCCTCATGTCTGTATATCTGTTCTTCACTGTATGTTAGCATTAAATGTGAGGAATTTCCTGTCATCAGTAACTTCATCACAGAACTTGGAGACTCACCCAGGCATCAATGACAATTTGCTCTTCATGTTAATAGAGGTCATTTGTTGCTTTGTAGCTTCTTGCTCTTTTTTTCAGAGATTGTTTTCAGGTTCTTTCTCACAGCAATGCTACACAAGGTAGGCAAGTGGTGAAATAGAAAGACATGTATTTTGAGGAAATCACATCAATAAAGCATTTACCATTGTACTATAATATAAGCTCTAAGATATTTGTACATTTCTTAGCATGTAAGCAGATGTATGCTCTGTTTTACAACATGCAGCCACCTGAGAAAGATGAAAGCAGGCCATCAGGCCATAATCAACACTATTTCTATGAAAAACAGACGACACAGACGACAACAAAAATAGACACAATAGGAGCACATGGTAAGTTATTTCTGGAGCCGCACAAGACGCACATGTGACCTTGACTGCATGGCTTCCATGCAAACTTATGACAAGCAAACAAATAACACATGGGCCCTTTTCACAGCAGACATTTTGACATGTTATAGTAGGAAAAGTACAATTGTTACTAATAACATTAACAATAGCTCTGTGCATTCAAATGTCTGAGTAAGCTTTATGACAGACCCTGAAACTGAAGCAGCTAAATTGAATTCAGCTCATTATTTGTATTAATGCTTTTCCTGCTGCGAGATGTTAAAATGTCTTCCATGAAAATGGCTTATTCCAAATTATACTACCATCACCATTGTTCGCCTACATACACTATATCCCCAACAATTAAACATTAGCATTACACCCCTTATTCTCACTTACTGCTGCTTTGGCCAACATGTTTGCATTTTGTCTCCGCAGATCAGACTTAATTAAGCCTGCAGAGAAATAAAGACAGAACAGGTAAACCTGCATGAAAAACTGAAACAAAAATGTGTGGTTGAATGACATAATGTAATAAAGGTGACTATCCAGTAGGTGGCTCTTGTGCACAGACACATTGCAGTGCTCTGTTCAAGTACAATGATTTCCTAAGACTCTTTGGCAACAAATATAAATCTGAAGAAAATACAGTATGCCACTCAAGTCATGCATCCTAACTTACCCTCAAACTTTGCACTGCAAAATTATGAAAACAGTTTGATTGCAACCTCATCATTAACCTCAATTTCCATTTCAGGAGAAGAAGGTTTCCCAACAGGTCATAACCATTGTGACTATGAATATATCATAGAGAGCAAATACTGTTAGGACTCTACACTGTATCACAAAGTGGGAGTTCAGTTATGGTTTTCTCACAAAGCTGTTCTCTTTCTGGCAAACTGGCATGATGACCACAACGAAAAAGTCCACTCATATTGCTAAATGCTGAGTAAGTTACAAAAGGCACTGAGTCACTCTGCTGACCTTTGTGAGCAGAAAAGTTGCATTAAAGTCTTGCAGGATTTTTGTGCACAATGTTTAGTGCTTCAGTGGCTAATGCATTTTTAAAAAGTTATACATTACTCATAAACCCCTCAATGGGCCATGCGAAAAGAACGACGTGGCTCTGTATTGACTGAGGCCTGAAATCTCACATTTAAAACATGAAACAAACTGCTACTGATCGTATGTCAGTACACGTGCAGCATTTCTCACAGTACTTCAAAATTATATTACAAAATGTTTACGGCTCCACCTTCTGAATTGTTTTTCTAGAAACTCCAGCTTAGAGTTTTGCTTAATGAAAATCATTCACTTTTGAGTGAGGATCAACAAAACCCCTGTTACACAATCTCTTTTTAGCAACCTTCAGTTAAATAGTTTTTATTTTACTTGTTTAAGAAAAAAAGAAGAAAAACTCTAAGAAATCTAAACCCTGCGCTGCTCCTAAGGTCAACTCACCTTCCTGTAAGTAGGTGATTAAAGTATATTTCATATTATATGCAACAATAAAAACACATTTGTCATTATGTTACATTCTGAATGTGTCATAACATTCAACCTTGAAACAGTCCTTCAAGTAGTTACACAGTAACCATCATCTGCATTCTTGGAATTTAGCATTTTTTCCCACAGGAATGCTAACAAACTCATAACAGAAACAGTAACAAAGACAATTCTTAGGCATTGCTGTACGTGACATAAAATCAGTAGTTTGCTATGGCTATACACAGCATATGTTTCAAAGTCAGATAGTTCTTACCTGTCATTATTGTGCCGATTAAAAGAAAAACACAGAGGAAGATGTTTCCTGCCAGTGTGCCGAAGCTGTCCATGATCTTCCCCTGGCAGATGGTGAATATAATGCCAAACACCTGTGCATGCAGAACATGCAATAGTTAGTAATAAAGCTGGTGTTTGCACGTACCCTCACAACCACAACAAAGGAAAGATGCTAAACAAATTAAAAGCACACTACAGCACCTCATAAGTCCACTTTCATCACTTAATTTCATCACTCAGCAGCAAAGAAGTATCAATATGGTCTGGCAAAAATAAGGCATTCAAAGGAAGTATTATAGATCCGCTACCTGCAATCAGCTATCCAGGGCACGTTACACAGAAGTGATTTGTGAATGGTGGTGGTGGCGTCATGTTTCATAAATTAATTTATGTAGCTTGGAAATTTGTGTTCACGTTCATACATGGTTTAGAAGAATGATGCTAGTTTTGTTTGTTGCATGTTGCAAAGTCAAATCAGGATTTTAGCACATTTGACAGAACAGATTCGGCTGATCGACTGTTGAAAACCTGCATTGATACTGGGTGATAGTACAGTAGTAGTTGTAGTGGTACAACCAGTTACACACAAACAATTGTTCTCATGCTATCTCTTTGAGTCTTAAGTGACCCTATAGGTCATTGAATTGCACCTGTGCTGAGCAGTTGAGGAGTCCGGATGAGGTTCCCTCTGACTCTGGGTACGTCAGCTCCACTGCAAACTCAAAGCCCAGCGGCAGGTAGCCCGTCATGAAGAACCTGGACGGACGGACAGACGGACGGACACACACACATTGTTAATCACAGGTTGATTACAGCTCTTTTTCTGCTAAACCGCAACATTCCTTGCACTAATTTGATCTAAATGGGGTTTTGCATGGTTTAAGCTAAAACATACCTCGTGCACAATACATAACTTGCAAGTGGGTGAAAACTTTGCACTCAGGAATTTAAGACTAACACCCTTAGTCTTAAATTCCTGAGTGTTTCATTAGTTTAATGACATTAATGAGGTATATAGTATATACAGGACCAACAGGCTTTGAAAGCGGTCCACTGACGCCAGATCATTTTCTTACTCAATAGCACCATATTGTCCTTCCACTCAAGTGACGACATGTGAAACTAAATTACAAGGTTCTTACATGGCAACAGCAGCAAAACTTCTTAGACATTTACCTACACTCTTTCTGCCTTTAAATAAAACAACATAGAGCAATAATAGCAAGAGTTTGTGAAGGGATAATCTAATAATACACATACATAGCAATAAACATTCAAAATCAAAAATAGAAATTATTAGATACTACGATGGGGAAAGAAAAATACTCGGGACAACGGTTGTACACACTTGAAGAAAAAGAAAAGAAACTTTATCAATGGAATATCAAGAATTCCAGCAGGTATGTAAAGCTAGCTGTAGCTCATTTAGTCTCGATTAACAAATTAAGCTTTCTGTGAGTTATTTGACAATTCAGCCGGACTCACATGAATGATGTACTCTGGCTAGCACGCATGTATGGTATGTCACGTAGGTGTGCCTTCACAGAAAGAGCGAGCCCAATCTGGAAGGCCAATCTGTCCCGCTGAAGATGTGTAATGATTTCATAACAGCCATGTAAAGGTTGCAAAAGTACTGCTGGCTACAGGATCTGGTCTTACCTACATAAGAAGATTTTGTGGATCATTTTCACATGTAAATATATAATTAATAGTGGCTCTTCAACCTTCATTTTAATGCACTGCACCCACGTTACTGTGATAACTTGCTATCTGAGAACCATCTTGAATACAATTTGATCAAAACTATTGTTTTTTAAATTGTCCATATTGTTGTTGGTTTTGAATATACCTCATGTACCCAGGACTGCCTGCAAAGCAGTATTAATGAATTATGCAGATTATTCCACACAACTGTGTACTGTTTCTATACTTTTTTCTTTTTTCCATGAGCAGGAGGCTATCTCACTACTACTGGTTATATCCTGAGTTTGAATACTGGGTCAGTGTGTAGAGACGTAAATCGTTACTTTAGATCCTTCTGTGCGTAGGGTGTACTGTATGTACGAATGCAAACAAAAAACCAAAAAACCAAAGTTGACCTCTAAATAAACACAGCTGTAAATTATTGTTGCAAATGTCAACAGAAATATTGCACTCAGATAAACTGTTAAATAGCAGGGTTGCACAAGTTTTCCGCAGTTTCCATCTCTGATTCAGTTTAGTTTAAAAACCTGCAGTGGAGGAGACAGCATCTGTGTAAGGAATGTGCAAATAGTTAGAGCTTAAAATGTGATGTTGCTGAGCTCACTCAAGCTTGCTTACTTAGGATATAGTCTTGCATTAGCAGACCAGCGGGTTAGGCAATTCCACACAGTATTCCGGGATGGGAGAAAAACGTGTTCTGGTTTATTGGCATTTTTTTAAACCAATCACAATCATCTCGGGCAGCGCTAGGCACCAGACGGAGCAACGGTGCCTCTGCAAAATAGCCTCGGGAAGCAACTTGTTTTGGTGGAACGCGTATGTTCAAAAGTTGTTTTAGTCGTGCAACAGAAAACTCAGATTGGACAGACAGTCTAGCTAGCTGTCTCGATTGCAGAAATCTGAGGAGCAGGTAACCATAGTACTCAAAATTAAAAATGCCAACACAAAGAAAGCGGAAGGTAACGGACATCCGGCCGAAATGAGGGACATCCGGCAGAATTTCTGGCGGCACCTGAACAATCCCGGAAATGAAACATCGTTGATATAGACTACTTACGATTTAATCTATCTTGAAATGAAGTATTTATGGTGGTTTGGTTGTAAATATGTCTATATACATATAATTTTGGTTTTCTGTCCCTTGACTGAACAAATAAGTGTATAGCAAAAACATTAAAAACTAATAAATCCTTAGATCATAGTACATAGTACCACAAAAAAGAAAGAATGAATGAATAAATGAAAGAATACCCGAGAGTTCCAGCGGTGATGAAGACCACCCAGAGGTGTCCAAGATTGAGTGTAGCAGCATAGACTATCATCCCCACCAGAGACATGAAGTAGACTGCAAGGGTTGTCTGCCTGAAAAAACACATTAGAAATATACAACACTAAACACTACAATCATCATTATCATGGTAAAATCAGAGGACTGTTGTATTTTCAATTTGTGTGGATAGGTGCTGTAGTAGACCACTGCAGTTTCTCAATTGACTTGAAAATGTATTCAGATTAAAAGCAGTCTTTTATAACATTACAGACAGATTCAAAATGTCAAGGTATATTGTGGAGTTTTTGACCATTAGTGCATTAGCGCTATGGAGCAATGTTTGTTTTCTTTAATGTGCACCAGGACCCACAGGGTATCTTTAAAACTCACTACATAATTACAGCTACTCATTAATATATGTGACATGTTTGGAGAGAATACACATGAGATTGTCACAAAACATAATTTCATTTATCTTGAAATAAGTATTGTGCACATTGATCATAAGACAATTGAAACTGCAGTCTGAAATTTTGAATAAGGTAGCACCTTGCTGATTTAAAAAAAATCCACATAAATATATAATAAACAGTATTTGAAAAAAAATTCCTTTTCTTTTAAATTGTATGCACCTCTTTAAGAAAAGTACAGAGTATAGGATGCTAACGGATTTATAATAATATTGAAACGTTGAAATAAACAGATGAACTGCAAAGTTTTTGAGAATGGGCAATCAGAGAGTCAATCAAATATCTGGATTAGAAAACAAAGCCAGGTGGGACTGAATGTGTCCCTGTATGTGTGACACACACACACACACACACACACACACACACGCATTCCCCCATTTGCAAAACAATACTCTTCTAAATAAGACAGTGGAGGGTTGACTGAAACCCCACATAGGGTGGACAATGCTGTCACAACACAGCCAAAAGGCCCATTGGGTCAGAAAGATCACTGTTAGAGCAGCATGCTGCACCTGGAAAAACAGACACAAAACCCAGACAGCCAACACATAAACACTAAACAAGATGTCCAGCTAGAGAAGTGAAATGACAATACACAGTACAGGAAAAAAACTGGTTTAACTGAAATGTTGGCTACGATACAGATTTTTAAAAAATCCATGTGAAGTGAAACTTAAACTCTCTCTCTTAGCATTGTTTTGATTCCCAACACTGGAAACTTCACAAACTGCTGTTCTTGTACTTCTCGATTCTGACATTCGCCTTACTTGTAAGTTTTAGTTTTGTCTAACCAAATGCCACAGATCAGGGAGCCGACCATCCCCGCAATGACAATGGTGAGGCCAATCCTCCCAGCATTCACTTCTTCTCCCTAAAGGGTCAAAGAAGATAGGACATATGTTAGCGACCTTATGACCTTACATACTAAGGAAAGGCAGTCTGAGAGAAAGCAGACATCATTTCAACGGAGTTGAGGTGAATTGGAGTGAGTTTATACATCTGGTGTCAAATCAATCCTTTCTCCACACCGTCCACTGATGGAGGTGAAATTGACGGTGTTATTCCATGACATTATACAGCATCATATATCAATACTTCAATAGAGAAAAGTCTAATTGTCCTATGAAATAGTGTTAGTATGGACATTGCGACACCTCCCATAGGAAATTATTAATTCAAACTAAATACTATACTGTATGTTTACCCATACACATATATATATATATATATATATATATATATATATATATATATATATATATATATATATATATATATATATATATATATATATACACACACACATACACACATATATATATATACACATATATATACACATACACACAGAACACAGGACTTACAGGGTAATGCTCGATGATCATGCGGTTCAGCAGGGTGCCAACAGCATAGAAACAACCCACGTTCAAACCTGTCAGTTGGGAAATATTGTCAGTCTTCACACCACAAAAAACATCTTTCAGGAAACTTTAAAGTTGAGGAATCATCGAGCTAACTTCCTTAAGTGAATTGTGAAATATTGTAATGCGAGTGCGAAGGGTTTTGTTTTGCAGTTGTGTCAGCTGAACCTAATCAGGCTTGTATCTGAAACAGAGAGCTGTCCCAAACCAAGGATTTCTATAAAAGGAGAGGTCTGCACAGAGTGTTTTAGAACAAAACGTTTTAGATAACGTCAGTAAGTCAGACATAAACTACACAGAAAGAAAATATCCTGCATAAAGAAATACTCACAAGACCATTAACACCACGTTTGGAAAATTGTTAAGAGAATAAATTGAGTGAGGATGTAAAACGCAAAAGAAAAATTAATATATATTTCTATACTATTTGCAAATATTACTGTATGAATGAGCCTGTTACTTTTATATTACTGGACATTCATGATCAACAGCTACAGACAGGGACAGGTGGAGCTGCAGCCCAGGACAGAGACTGACAATCCCAGGTGAATCTGAGACCATGTGAACTCTGCATACTCTTTGGAAACCCAAAGATCATATGTAGAGGGACACAGACACAGACACACACACACACACACACACACACACACACACACACACACACACACACACTAATAATAATAATAATAATAATAATAATAATAATAGTCACATCAATTGTGTCATGTGAAGTGACACAGTAAGGTCAAGCAAGGTGAATTCATTAACTGCTCAGCTGTTGGACATAGATGTTGTGACTTCACAAGCTTGACTAAATTGACAGACTGCCGAGAAACTCTCTATCTTTCTCAGAGACCTTTACTTCATAAAACATTTGGTCTTTAGGTCACATTGATCATTCGTTAAACATTGTTTGACTATTAACAAACTTTGAACCGCTCCAGGACACACTCACTCTCATCTCTATATGAACTTTTATATAACCAATGACTTGTTTGGATTTTTATGACATTTAACGATAAGATAAACCTTGTTACACTTCAAAGGGAAACTGTAAGGGCTTTATTGGAAATCCCTTGGTTTATATGACAATATAACAGCTATTATAAAGAAGAATCATTAAGTGCAGGGCAGATGTGATGTGTTGGGAGGAATACCTGGATTGAACAACCTTTTTCAATTGGATTGGTCAGTTTAAAGCGACTATAATCCCATTCAATATCTTTATTATGACAATGTATCAAATGACCATGTGAAAGGAGTCGCTCGTAGTGATGAACCTATAGAAAATTATAACCCGAATCTGTAGCTCCCCTCGGCTATCCAGCCTTACTGTTTTTGCTCACTCTCACCACTGTCATTGTGTCACTTCCGAGTGAAAAAGGTCTAAAAACCCACTGTACACTACCTGCTTAGCACCAAACAACAGACAACAGTTAGCAACTAGCAGGTGAACACAGTGGAGCGTTTAGCATCTAAAGAGACTTACATTTCCATCAAAAGATGGTGGAGACCAAAAAAAAGAGCTACATGAGAGTGAATATTGGACTTTAGACATCAGATGACCATGAACATGACATTGTTTGTTTACAAGTTTGCCATATCATATAATAAGAAAACATAAGATATACTTTATTGTCCGTGAAGGGAAATTTGTTTTGGACTCGAGTTAAATGGTGAGTTAATGGTAATTATATGTCCATATTGTCTTTACAATGAGAAAAATCAGAAAAACAATTAAAGAAACAGAGAATAATTAGCTTATTCACCGTATCCCCCAGAGTTAGATAAGACCATACATACCCTTCTCATCTCTGTGCATGTTGTAACTCTGTCTGATGCCCCCACCGCTAGCCTCGCTTAGCACAGATCCTGGAGGTAACTGGCTCCAACTAGCCTACTGCTCCAATAAGTGACAAAATAACGCCAACATGTTCCTGCTTACATGGATTTTTACATGTGATTTGTATAGTCACAGCGTGTACAAATAACTAGGTCACATGAGACACAGCTATCTTCTAACCGTATACAAACTGGGAACCATATTCTCAGAAAGGTGAAGCACTGCTACTTGGGCGGAGTGATTTGTTCGCAGCACCTGAGAAGCCCCGTGGTGAGGAGTAGAGAGTAACAACGGTGCTTTTCAGGTGTTGCGCTGGTTACCTCCAGGATCTGTGGTAACCTAGGCTAGCGGTGGGGGCGTCAGACAGAGTTACAACACACACGGAAATGAGAAGGGTATGTATGGACTTATCCAACTCTGGGGGATACGGTGAATAAGCTAAAGTCCCAATAAGTCGGCGTGTTCCTTTAATGCAGCTTTAATGGTTACAATTTAAGCCACACGGGTGATCAATAAACAACCACCTAAAAAAATTAAAAGCCCTGCCAGTGGATGTTTTTTACACTGGTCTAAAATAGCTTTTAAAGTACTTTTTTATGTTGGTCCATCAAATGAACACAAACAAATAACTATTACTGTGGAGAATGGCGTTGACTGACCGTAAGTGATGATGAGGAGGATGAAGGGCTTGTTGCGGAGCAGCCTGAGAATAGAGGCCGTGTAGGAGTACTGCTCTGGAGGGATGCTACGAGCTGTGGCCTGGGCCTGAGTCGGAGGAAGTTTAGGACGCTCCTGAAAGACTGACACATGGAAAGACCAAAATCAATATTAAAAACAGTAAACACAAATAACAGCAACAGCAGCAAACTCACATACATTGCCATGCAGGTAACAGGTGAACACTTCATGATCAGATGAACAGCAAACAGTCATGATCACAGACCGATATACAAAGTAATATGTCATTTATATACAGTATGTGGTATAACATATCACAATTACTTGATGTTTCTAACAATTTTGTATATCTTCAGTGACACTGGAACAAGTTCTAAAATTACTGTATTTGATTGGAATTTATCTTACTCTAAAGCTGCTGAAGGGCAAATTCTAAAGGGGAATATTGGGTATAAATGCTTAAAATAACAAAATGTTACTGTTTGACATTAGTTTATCCTTTTTACATGAGGAAACAGGGCTGCAAACTTCCAAATTGTCTACCACATGCATGTCTGAGAAGGCCATGGAGGCCAAATGAGCTGTGTAATGGGGACACATTCAGACATAGCTGTACAGGTCCAAACATATACAGTACGCTCAATACACCTTCACATAATGCATGCTGTAGATACACTCATATTCATTCCCTGAGCGTTTCTAAGGCCGAAAGACAGTTAGCCAACCTCTGACCCAGAGGACAGTCATATTTTGGGGTGACAACTGTGACGTGACCTGTTTCAGTCTGTGTTTTCTCCCGAGTGAAAACACACGCCCTCAGGCTTCAAGGGGAAACACAGATGTCGGTCTTTCTAGTTTTTGGATCTGAGCCAGCCTTTTCTTCCCACCGGCAAAACAGACCTGAAGGTCTGTGTTTAGTAACCAGTTCTCACTAAACCTACGAAAATAAACGTCTCTTTCAATTATTAATGATGTCAGCTGCATGTTACTAAATGTTATTCAAAGGAAATGTTATTCTAACTGTACTTTTTTTTTTTTTTTTAACGGTTTTTGCATGCAAATTTTCCTTTACCACTCTCGGTGATTCCCCTTACTCAGTCAACCAGATCCATTCATATTATGTCTTAATGCAGACTTTCTCTGCAGTTAACTTTGGCTGCCAATTTGTTTAAAAAGGAAGGCAGCAGCCAAACTTTTTCTCTAACCTCTCTTTGCACACAGTTTATGCAAATCTCTGAATCCTGAGGTCTGCCCTGCTGACTCACAGGCCTGTTGCAGGGCTACAGATGGCCCTGCCAGCAGGACAACCCTCACACATGGCATCTTGCATGTATGTGTGAGGGTGTGCTATGCGTGTGAGTATAATATGTGTCATATCATGAAACCAGTGAGGCCAACTGGTATGAAATATCTCGCTGGAGTAACCAAGAGCAGCATAAGTCACGTCTATTACCATAAACCATAATATGACTAAGTCTGTACGTCCTGTAAAGACTTTGTGATCAGTGAACGAGTTATGTGATGTGGATGAATTTAACGTTTATCTTTCTCGTTATACAATCAACACTGACGGTTTAATCAGTCTGAAAGTTGTACATGGTGCCACTATGGAAGGCCTTCACAAGCATCCTTTTGTGTTTCTGAATGCAGAACGCTTACGAGTGCCCCCGCCCTCCCCCTTTCCTGACAGGACAACAGCTTTTTCATGCAACTTGTTCCTCTCTTACAACTACCCAGCCCACAGTTCTCTATAGAAGAGTACATACTAACATTGTTTGCTACTGACTTTCTCCACAATAAAAAAAAGACATAAAATCAAGTTTGATTACTACATCTGAGGTGCTAAATGTGTAATTGAAAATATAAATTCTGAGATAAATGCGTAAGAGAACGGAAGGAAAAAGACATAGTGGTTAAAATGCATTGGCAGCAGATATAAAGCAGACTACAACTAAGCATTTTCCCTCACAACTCACATACTGTTTGTCAAGTCACGCCACTTCCTTCTAACCATAACATGTCCTTTTGTGATAGATCATAGACATAGATCCTCTATTTCTATTTCTCTATAACTAAATATGTTACAAAATAATACTGGTCACTATGCTGGAGCACTCTTTTCTCTACTTTTGGTGCGTGCTACCCTGACATTCCTCCTGACCTGTACCACAATAGTATCTTTTTTGTGAATCTCCCCTTCAGGGAGGGTTTTGTGTTGGTGCAGACATGCAGGTCAGCACTTTTCTTGTCCACTGAATGGTGCTTCTTGTCAGAGTGGAAGTCTGCTGTGAATTAAAACCATCATCAGTTGGATCCACTGAATGAGAAAATCCCACTGGACTGAGCGAATATTGGTCCAGACAATACACATGAAAACGTCTGAGTATGTTTCTGAGGGAGGGTATAAAGTGTGGGGAAGTAGAAAAGCTGAGTGACTGAAGTGATGTCACGTTTGACTTCATTCATTCTTACTCCTTTGACTGCTTCATTGACCTCGCCTCTCTATTCCATTCACAGAAAAATCATTGGTTACACGGTACAGTGATATCAGTATTAAAATAGCATTTAAATTGAAAGTTTCGGTTTTATCTGCAGAGGTTTCAAGATATCCGCCTCCGTTTGCATGGCAAGATAACACTGGAAGTCGGTAAGAAAACCCTATTTTTGGTATGTGGACTGAACCATGTGCTACATTACAATTCGTACCAAAGATAACAAGGATGAAGAGTAAGGTGGCCACTCCTGCTGTGATGTAGAACATAATGCTGATGTGATGAGCCAGCTCGTCCAAGTCGTCCACATTAGGAACCAGGATGGGAGGCACAAGGAACCCAATGGCAATACCCAGCTAGAAGACAATGAACACATATAACACATATGAAAGAAAAAAAAAGGAAGTCGGAAGTGAACACACATCATTATTTTCCAAGTTCAACGTGACTTAAAAACAGAAAGGTTTTGCTCATAACCCTGTTGTTTCTAAATTTCATATGCTGACTGAATGGTACCACAGCATGTGTATTTAGAGGGTATTATTGCTTGTTTTGACACCCGTGAAAGTGTATATTTTAGTAATGTAATATACATTATTGGTTTAAATACACACTTAACTTTATGATCCAATTGATCTTTAAAGGTTAGATGGGATCGTGTTCTCTATAGTACATCTTGGTAGTTCAATTTTAATTATTAAAAACATGATTAATCAACTATACATTTTTTTTTAATTGTCAAGCCTCTCAAACAAGCCGTTTTACAATGTCACTCATCTGAAACTCGCATGTGCAGGTCAATGAAACATACCACATGGAACTTTTTGCCCAACAGAAAACCATCTCAGAATAGTTATTTATACCATATCAGGTTGCTATGTAACCATGTTTTAACAGCATCTATGTTGCCTGACTAATTCAACACAGAACTTCACGATTGGGAAACAGTGTTTATACTTAAACAGCTAAACAGTGTATGACGAAGAGATTTCAGCAAACAGTTAACACAGTTTTCTCTGGACTTGGAATGTCGCAACAAGACACTAGAAGTCCTATGCGACTCTGGCATCCCATGCAGCTGCATAATCTACAGACAGCTGCCTCACTATGTGGACACTAGATATTCAGACAAACCTGGTTTCCCAGAACTCCTATGGAACAAGCGGTGGAAACCTCTTTCTCTCCAAACCACACTGAGGCAAGGTAAGAGGGAATACCAAGGACGAACACAGTGGCTACTGAGCACATAAACTGGCCAAAAAAGGTGACTGGGAACAGATTGGGACTGGCACTACCAATTTTTATCCAAGCACCAATGCAGTTAAAGGCTGACCCAACGAGGACAACGTCCCGGATTCCCCTGTTGTCCAGAAGCCACAGGACGGGCAGAATTAGTGGAATGTAAGTGAGCAGGTAGATCATGGACAACCAGTCAATGGCCAGAGAGTCAATGTTGTAGAAGCGCATGAATATGTTGCTAATAATGCTGTACTGAAGCCACATAAAGGCATTGCCGGCTGAGACGGCGCTAAAGAGAAACAGCATCAGCCAGCGACGGTTGTAAAGTTTGGTCTCAGCCTTGGGGGCCAGCTCTGCCTGGTCACCCTGTAAAGCCACGACGTCTAACCGTGACCCAATAGAGACGGCTCTGCCTAAAGGTCCGGGAGCCCACTGCAGCGAAGCGAGGCCCGGAACGGGATTCTCTGCAACCTTGGACCACGGCCAGTCTTCACCACCGATTTCAGAATTTGCATGGTTGTCTTTCAAAGTATTGTTTTGTGGCATTTTAACTGTCCTAAAGTGGGCCCCTGGAGCGTGAGAGGTCCTGAAATTTCAGAGCTTGTGTCCTAACAGCTTGCTGTCCTGTGTGCAAACTGCCTGTAGTAGAAAGATGCTTTTCTCAGAGGAGCCAGAGAGCGACCACAGCTGGAGTTACTATTGCCTTTACTAGTGTCCTGATTCACAACTCATAGCATGTGATGGCATCTATACCACATATTTATCGCCTTCAGTCCGGTCATGTGATGTTAATATAGGAATTCTTCCAATTCTACTTAAACCACTCCTACAAACTCAAACCTTGTTTTACCTCTTGAGTTAACTGTCCCGATTAATTAGTGACCCCAGAAAACAAAAGAACAGATATTTCTCTGTTGAACTTTATTAAGTATCTTGTGAAGGCTGAAGGCTGAAGTTAAAGGGCCAGTGTGTAACGTGTTAAGTTGTTCATTATCAAAATCATTATCATACTGCTCCGCCTTTCGCGTTTTCGCTGTCACCTGATAAACTCACAGGTGCTGCTAATGCTGCAAATGGGTATTGTCGCATCCGGGCCCCGGCACGTTTGAAGAAGGAAACATGGAGGACCACACGTATTCAAAATCCAAATTCCAGGAACAGGAGTCTTCTTCTTCTCCCAGAAAAAGAAAAAAGGATATTGAAAAGAGCCAGTGGAAGGACCTTGAAATGGCAATGTCAAGGATGCCTCTTCAGGCAATTATTTGAGAAATTAACCAAACACCTCCTGGACAAGGCAAATCCATTTATTGGTTTATCTCTTAAAGTCCAGGAGCAAACTGAAAAGTTGTGCAAAAAAAAATTAGTTAAATTAAAATGGTGCGCTTGTGATAGTGATTTCCTTCCTAATTTAAGTGATGAAAGATTTAAGACATGGGCAAAGAATGGGGTCACTGCTTAATGTACTGATACAAAAGGGGTCACTGCAGAACTTCCAGATTATGAAGGAAGAATATGGTCTTGAACAGTAAGACTTTTACAGGTTCCTCCAGATGAGACATTGCTTTGACACACTTAAGAAAGATGTAGATATGGCAAATTTAGAGAGTGGATTGATGAAAATCTTCGTATCTGCATACAACTCTGAATCTAACGCTAAAACCATATCCAAGATATACAACTGCTTCTCACAAAGAAAATCACAGGAGTCACTGTATATTAAGGAAAAATGGGATAGTGAGAGTAATGATGTTGTCTCTCAGGAGGATTGGTACAATATTTGCCAAACACAATGGTAAACCACTAGTTCTCTTTGCTGGAGGGAATTCTTGTACGTTTTTTCATAATCCCAACAAAAGCGACACTACACTGCTGACTCAGACTGTTGGAGACTATGTCAAACAGATCACTATCACATTTTGGTCTTGCCCAGTGCTAATTCCTTACTGGAGAAGATTCGACATTCTATACCTGGGTAATTTTCCAAAAGTGATGAATTCTAAAGACAAGAAGCTTATGTCCATCTTACTAGCTGCAGGTAGAAAGGCCATAACCTGTAAATGGTTGAAGCAACAGGCTCCTTTGATCGATGACTGACATAGTTTATGACATATACAAAATGGAGAGATTGACATATCTCAAACTTCGTCAAGAAGATTTTGCCAGCTTATGGTCTAAGTGGACCGTATATACTGCTCTCAGAAGAGTAGACTTTATATAATGTATACTATATGCATTTAATTCAAGTACACACATTCCTCCCAGTTCTATAATGTATATAGTTCTGTTTGTGGTACCAGACAGACCTTTTATTGAAGACTATGCACAAGTTATCAAAAGACAGGCAAGTGTTTTGTTTGTTTGTCTTCTATTTTTATTATCTACATGTGAAGTCCATGTGAAATGTGACAGGTAAGAACCTGGAGGTTGGCCAGATGCTTTTTGATCTTACTGATGTGGATTCTGGATATGTCCTTGAATTGTGTATTTGTTGCCTACTTTTGAGAGGGTAGGGATGCTGGGAAGGATGCAAGATGTCTTTAATGGTTCATGTTTTTCTGTAATGCTCTGGATACCAATAAAAACATAAATAAAATAAAAACCTGTCTGACGGCCGAAGCATTGAATACACAAAGAAGTTGAAACAAGAAGATTCGTTAAAAGACAACATGCTCATTAGAAGTCTATCAGAAAGCCAACAAGTGTTTGTTATTACTGTCTGCATCCAAAAACCCAGTTTGTGCTCTGGGTTACACGCAGCTAATTTCCCAGCACTAAGCGATGACTTTTAAGTGACATTTTACTTGATGTACTGTAAGTTGAGTCAAGTGTTGTTTGTTCAGAATCTTAAAGTGTTGAATGTGATGTTTACAGTGGCACGATGCTGATCTTTGCACTGCCGTCTGCCTTTTTGGCTGCTTAAAATGTCCTGCTCCCTCTTACCTTAGATAAACACTACAATAGCAGCACACTAATGCATATGCATACAAGTAAAATGAGAATGATACAGTATCTCACAAAAGTGAGTACACTCCTCACATGTTAGTAAATATTTCATTATATCTTTTAATGGGACAACACTGAATAAATTACACTTTGCTACAATGTAAAGTATTAAGTGTACAGCTTGTATAACAGTGTAAATGTGCTGTCCCCTCAAAATAACTCAACACACAGCCATTAATGTCTAAACCGCTGGCAACAAAAGTGAGTACACCCCTATGTTAAATTCCCATAGAGGCAGAGAGATTTTTATTTTTAAAGGCCAGTTATTTCATGGATCCAGGATACTATGCATCCTGATAAAGTTCCCTTGGCCTTTGGAATTAAAATAGCCCCACATCATCACATACCCTTCACCATACCTAGAGATTGGTATGGGGTACTTTCCATAAAATCATTTCTCAATGCAAATCAAACCAGCTATTAGGCTAACTGACATAAAACCATGCCAATCTCTAGGTATGGTGAAGGGTATGTGATGATGTGGGGCTACACTTAATACTTTACATTGTAGCAAAGTGTAACTTCCTCAGTGTTGTCCCATTAAAAGCTATAATGAAATATTTACTAAAATGTGAGGGGTGTACTCACTTTCGTGAGATACTGTATATGTGAAGAATGTTGTGAGTTGTTTTACTGACTATCACAGGTCACAGTACAGTCACAGAAAAAAAATCCAGAAAACAATTTCCATGGGTAATGTCCTTGGGCGTCCAAGGGTAGCTTAATTTATAATAAAACCTTGTATTTTATAAACTATATGTGTTTTGTGTGCACAAATCTTAATTTGTAAAGTAACTAGTAACTAAAGCTGTCAGATTAATGTTGTGGAGTTAAAAGTACAATATTTATCTTTGAAATGTAGTGGAGTAGAAGTAGAAAGTGCCTTGAAAAGAAGAGGCTCAAGTACAAGTACCTAAAATGTATACTTAAGTACAGTTCTTGAGTTAATGTACTGTACTTTGTTACGTTCCACCACTGGTTTGGACAGACTTCAGGATTCCGTCCTCAGGTTTTCTATCACACAATGTTTGAGGACATATTAAACATGCTTGTATTTTATGTCCCTTCTAAGTCCCACCATTTTTCCAAATCTTGTTTATGTATTGTGGTCCAGGACCAACATCTGTGGAGCAGCTTTGCCAGAAGACCTGAGAGCATCCAAATCTGCTCACAGCTTCAAAACATTAAATGATAGATTATAGTTCCTTTTTTTGCTCCCACTATGCTATTGATGATTTACCCAAATTTGGATTCTTTATTAGTTTGTTTCTTTCAGGCAACTTGTTCATATAGTTTGTTTGTTTTTTGTATTCTGTGGTCACTATAATTGCCATGGCGGAGGCCAAGTATAAAGGCTTGACCACCTGGGGACAAGCTTACAAGAAAGGTTGTTTTGTGTAAATATGAGCCTCCATGTGCTTCATGCTGATGAATAATAAGTGGCTTTGAGTTGACAAAGTTTTATTTGTGTGTAGAGATCTGTTTAATATGTGCCATGTAACAGTAGAGAACGTTTTTTTTGTCTTCATCTCTCACTGTTACGATTTACAATACCTTCATACAAAGTTATATATGATTTAAGGTACATAGTGGTTGTTTAAATGTATGTCTATTCTTGCATGCTGGTTCACTGTATATTGCTACCATTTATTCATTCCCAGTAAGCGATGCTGTGGCTTGAATGAACAGGAGATGGACTGTGGTCGCCTGAACGTGCGTAATTACGCAAACGTGTCACATAGATGTGGGAATGTCCGCATGACTGGTGGTGAATGGAGCCATTACATAGATTAAATTAGTGATTAAGTAGACGAAGAGCTATCCTGGCATACTTACTGACCAGGGGACAGTCTGTACTTCACAGCCTACCTGATTCCCGAAGACTCCGATGGAGCAGGCGGTGGACACTTCCTCTGAACCGAACCACACTGACGCGATTCTGGACGGCATCCCGAGGATGAACACCTGCGCGCACGAGCAGCAGAACTGCCCCAGAAATGTGACGGCGAACAGGTTGGGTTTGACGCTGGCCACTTTGATCCATGTGCCTGCACAGTTTAGCGCAGTGGCCACAAGCGCGATGACCCGTAGCCCCTTTTTGTCCAGCAGCCAGGTCACCGGGAAGATGAAGGGAATGTATGTCAACATGTAGATCATAGACATCCAGTCTATGGTGAAGGCGTCCACGTCGTAGAACTTCATAAAAATGTTGTTGATGATGCCGTACTGTATCCATTGGAAGGAGTTGCACAGTGAATATGAGCTGAACAGGAGGACGATCATCCAGCGCCGTTTGTACAGACGGGTGGGTCGTAGCGCTTCATGACCGTCCAGCTGACTCTGATTGTCGGCGCGTTGCACCGCGTCACCCGCCTCATCCAGTTTGACATGGTTCTCTAAGTCCACCCCATTGCCTTTAGTTTGATCCTCGTTAAGTGTAGTGTCTCCTAACGCTTGTTTCTCACTCATATTAAACTAGTCTGCTAAATATACTCATTGAGTATAAACTTTACAGTCAACTACTGTGGGTTAAACCACTGCAAACTAAACTGAAAGTCGACGACAGATCGCCTACAACTTCATGTTTTCAGCTATAATGAGAAGTCCAATCAAAATATATGTTTAAGTTCCTCGAACTGTTAATAAGTAGTGTACGTAGTGAAGGCTAATCAACTTTCAGTTTGAGCGCCATTTCCTCCCCCAGTTGAAGTCAGTTCAGCAGTCGACTTTACGCCTACAGGTACAAGTCCAATACATTAGGGTTACAGATAAATTCATGAAGGAATATGATCCTTTCAGGACGAGGTTTCCAAGTGGTCACACGTGTAGAAGCGCCTGTTGTGACCCTCCACCCGGACCTAAAAACCGCTTTTGGATCTTGAAACAAGTCGGTCAATTCAGAGGGCGGAGTTTCATAAACCGTTCTTCGGTATCTGAGAAGCCTGTTGCACTGAGATATATCTCACATTTAGCCTACAATTTGTAACGTGCTTAAATGCCGGTCCTTTCTTTTCTGATATAATGGCTGTTGTATATAAAAACATTGCAGATATCAAGTTATTTATTTTGTCCACGTGCCTAATAATAATGGAATTATCACAAAAGGGTGAAAGAGACAAAAGCCTCAGTTGTGTTCAAGGACAAAATATAGGCTAATTCATGCCCACCCAGGACAGGCTATTAATTAATATTGTCATAATTTGTGCTTTCTGACACAAAACTACTGTAACTTCATCTACTGGTGAACAGTGCCATCTAGGGACTCCCTCAGAGAAATAAAACATGACAGTGGTTTGTTATCAGCACTAGTGCAGACTTCACACATTCTGCTGTCCTGACAAAGAAAAACACTTCATATAGGCATGAATAACAACCCTGTGGAGGTCAGAAATGAGTACCTGAAAGGCAACATATTTAATAAATATTTGCTGGGTCTTCTCCCACATCAGCATCATCACCAATACACAAGTCAAGACCCTTTGAAAGCCCATTCTTCACTGCCAGATGTTTCTTTTTTGGTACATCGAAGCCTTTTTTTTAGGATCTCGACTTTATACATTCTCTTTGTCCACAATCAAATCTGTCAAAATCTCCTGAGCATTATCAATCTACATTTACACACTGAAACACAGTTATAATCACGAGAAACTCAAAACATGACAGGATGACGAAGGTGCACTATGACACTAAAAATGTACAAAAATACTGCATCGCCTGAGTCACCTGAACATACAGTAGGTTGTTTTCTTCTTATCCCACTGTAAACATAGACTGGTTGATAATTCTACTCATTGAGCCGTTTAAGTCCACATACAGATCACTGATATCAATCAGGTAAAAGCAAACAGATGAGCACAAGCAAAATAAATAGTTTTCAACACTGCTTGTTACAGCTTGGGGTCCATACTGTCATTGTTTGGCAGACATATTGGCCTGTCATGTTAATGTTCATGTTTCGAACAATTATTAACATTTATAGACACATCTCCGGTCAGTCTTTCTCTCCATTGAGGTCAGTCATCTGTTTGCAGCATGTCCTCGGCCGCCTCGGTAGTCAGTCAGGTCAGTGCTGGTAGTGTGGTACAGTGATGTGCTGGTGGTGGTAGCTGCTGTGATGAGGAGGGTAGATGAGCTCGGGGGTCTGAGTAGCCAGGCCGGTGCACAGAGGTTCGTGGCTGCTCAGCACAGAGGACAGATACTTGGCCTCCTCTGTCAGCTGCTTCACCTCCTTCCTCAGGGCAGCGTTCTCCTTCTCCAGGTTCTCACTCTCCTGGAACACACAGGGGCAGTGTTTGTTTATTAGTGATACAAGTGTTTGTTACTGTGAGGTTAAGTGTGTGAATGACATTAAAAGCGATATCTGCAGCAATATATCCTGTTTCCATGCAGTTATTTTTGCACGTTTTAGTGCTTTAACAACAAATCACAGTATACTTCCAAAGCACAATATTTTGTATCTATTTATTAAATACTGTCACTGTGGGTCCTTACTGTCATCATACAGCAATGTATTTGCTGTATGGATGGCAATGTCTGCCCGTATGTATGTATGTCTGTCTGTCTGTCTGTCTGTCTGTCTGTCTGCCTGCCTGTCTGTCTGCCTGTCTGTCTGTCTGCTTGCCTTTCTGTCTGTCTGTCTGCCTGTCTGTCTGTCTGTCTGTCGATCTGTCTGTTTTTCACTTTGGTCCTGACTAATATATCTTAACAGCTATTGGATGGATTGACATGAAAGTTTGTACAGATATATTAGGTTCCCCAGAGATCGAATCCTGCAGACTTCAATGATCCCCTGACATTTGTGGTTTTGATTGAAATTTCTCCACAACTAGCAGATGGCTTGTCTGGAAATTTGGTACAGACATGTCCCCTTTTGCAAAACCAATGACTTTCCCATCAGCTTCAGCTGTACTTTGCGAATATTTGGAAATGTGAGCATGCTGATACACTAAAATAAGATGGTGAACTTAATAAACTCTATGCATGATACACATTAGCATTTTAGCATTGCTATTGTTAGCATGTTAGCACCGCTGTATCTATTTTAAGTACACACTGTACAGCTTCATACAGCCATTAGCATGGCTAGACTCTCAGTCTTGTTTCTGTGTCCTGGCAGCCATTTTTCCATTCAGTTCAGTAGGTGTCTGCATCAACATGTAGATACTTGAATCGTACTTGAAAATCTGACATATTGATCAGTCTCTGCAAGTCTGTTTTTATATATACGTATTACACAAGCTATGTGAAGAACAGTCATGCTAGGAAAGAATGTACTGTATATAAGAAGAATAAGTATAAACAGTTGGCAGTAATGTTGACTAAAATGTACTTTTAAAATGAGCTAAAACAGTGGTATGCTACTTTGTTTTTGTCCAGAGTTACCTTAAACCCAGCTGGCAATGCAGGTGAAATTGGCTTGCATTACCAGAGAACAATATCATAACTTAAGTAATAATTAAAGTATTGTTTTTCTTTTCATACTGAAATAAATGAAGACCAAAGTTTGCTCGGGAGTTAGTAAAAACACAAATCTACAGCATGCAGCAGCCTTAGTTTAGCTTACTTTACGGTAAAGTATTTAAAAGATGTAGTAAAAGTGCATTGTCCTTCAACATTAACCTATGAATACTGATAAAATCACTGAGCACCACAATTTTATAAGTTGCCATTCTAACATGTTTAGATGGTATGTACATTTTCCAAAACAAGTTCTTCTTCGGAGATCATATAAGTAGAGCAAACTATTCGCGAGTGGTTGAAAAAAAACACCTTTTTTGTGTGGGAATAGCAGAGGAGAAAATCTTCCACTTGGTTAATGAAAAGGTCATCACACCATGGCCGAAAGATTATAATACTGAGCTGTGGGTCCTTACTGTCACAGAACCTTTGGGCAAACCCCTGTACTTGCGTCACTTAGCCAAATACAGCCCACTGCTATCGGCGCTTTACAAGAAGTGACTGCCTTTTTCTCCCCTCCTGCCCACGACATAAAATTTCAAGCTCATTTACACAGAAGAAAAAAATACTACTGAAGAAACAGGAAATAAGCCGCGGTGTCATAGAGAGGGAAAATTCGCCTTCCTGTTTATCAAGTGAGACGATGACAAAAAAACCACAGATTGCTATGTGGTCCCCTGGTGTTCTCTGTGACTCTGACAGGCTTTAAAGAGATTGATATACCATAATTCATGGGAACATGATTACAAATCTCTGGATCTACTTCTGCCTCCAGTGTGGGTGTTTCTTAAGGTCAACATTTTTTCAGTTTATCTGATAAAGTTCACAGTAACAGCGGCTCTAAAAACATCAGAGTACAGTACAGCACAAATCATCTCGGCCTGAACGAGGAAGTCACAGATAGTGGATATGTTGTCAGCGTGTTGAAATGTGTGCTAATGTAAGATGTGACAGCATGTTAGAGTTACTGCCAGTTACAAGGATCCATAAGACAGAGACCTGCTGCACACACGTGTCTACAGATTTAGGAATGCAGACGAAGAAATGCCTAAATTTGAGTTGAATAAAAGTCCCATCTTGTGCTGAGTCAACCAAGTAAAAGCTGAAACGACAGTGACTACAAACTATCACACGTAATGAGCTGCATGAAAGAATAATGGGGGCAACAAACAAAGCACCCGCGCACCCAGAACACCCTTCTGTTATCATATTCAATGATGCAATATCTGCTGCAAAAGGGAGTGATTGCCCACACATGCTAATTTATTCCTTAAGCTTCTGCAAACACACAGAGCAGCGTCCAAGTGTGCAGCCCAACAGAAGCCATGACACATCGCCACATGGTCAGGTAATGTTTGGTAAATATAGTACAAACCCGTTCCTGCAGGGTGTTGATCAATTGATCATTTGGCAGAGCATTCAGGCTACACAAACATGATTACTCTATACACGGTACCCTAACTAATGCTGTATCTTTCAACATCCTTCCGTGTGTATATATAATCTGATATGTAACCAGCATTGCAGTACAATAAAGCTTTGACACAATGATGGCTTTTGGGGCTAGACATTAGGCTTGTGTATACATCCATCTTTGCTAAAACTATGCAGTACTTCATCAAGAAACATTCATTTTTACATGAATACCATGTAATATCTTCTCTGTTTATGCTTATGTCTCTGTGGCAAATGCCTTAAGAATTAGAAGTCAGTGTTAAAATGTGTTGCTTCTGAGTATGTGTGTGGTGTATATTGCACAGAAAGGTTTTCTCACCAAGTGCAGGTTGTCAGCTTTCTGAGTTTGCCTCATCCTGCTCTTCTGAGCAGCGATCCGGTTCTTCTCTCTCCGCATCACCTTCTTTGCATCATCTGAGGAGCTCTGATGAAAATACAAATGTCAACAGTTAATGTGTGTGCAATGACATACACATCAAGTGGCAAACTGATAGGCACTGAGATGTTTCTGAACCGGAAAAAAGTTGAAGATCAGACTGTCGTAGTTTATGCTGTTGGCTCTTGCTGGTGTGAAATGGAAGCGGGGTTCGTTTTAATGACAGTTTGACAGAAGACTGGCTTAACTTTACACTTCATGTGAAGGGCAGGGTCGGGGAGTGGCTGAGTCATCGGTTAGGTTTAACGCACACCCTGTTTCATGTCCTGAACACTCAATTTTCTTGGTATCGTAATAACTAATCCATTTCAAAATGCTGAGTCAGTTGTACATCAAAGAGATAACAAATTCATTATCTGACATCTTCTGATTGTCCATTAAAGTATTGCTGAAAAGCCCCAAAACAACTGATAGTGCCAGATTGCTTTATCCACCTAAAGTTAGGCTCCCAACTTGTTTCATGTATAACAAAACAGCATTTGAATGTTTAATATCCACAGTGCTAGAGTAACAATGTGCAAGAAAGCAGCACATGTGAAACAAGACTCACGTGCAGAGAAATGTACAGTAGGCTACCAACTTAAGACACACTCTGTTCCTGACAGCTCCCCAATCATTCACAGTTTGAGATGAGACTTGCTAAAACAAAGGACTCCCACAACTTAGACGAGTGATACATTTTGCAATTCACAAAAGCGTACACTGGAAGGGAGTCATGCCTGCAGTCCATGTGTGCATGTGAAACACTTCTGAAAAGCTGTGAAAATAGCCAACAAAAACAGTCTCTTTGATAGGCTGTGTTGCTGCCCACTAACCATGCATCAAAAAACTGCATCCAATCACAGATTTAGGAAAAATGTGTAGCGTCAGGATTTGTATTTAATCTATAAATCTTTAGTGTAAATATGTAACCAAGTAAACTGAAGTGTATTATTGAGAAAGTATACATAGAAGTGCACACTTACCGGCCTGCTTCCAGGTGATGGGGACTTGTAACTTGTGTCATTGCTGTCAGAGCCCTGAGCCATAGCCAACTGCAGCAACGGAAACCGTATGTCTTTGTCCACTTCTGCTTTGTGTTTTCAGTATGTGTGTGTGTGTGTGTGTGAGAGAGAGAGAGAGAGAAAGAAAGAGAGAGTCTATGTAGCAGAACGGCTGCTGAGAAGAAATTGGCTTAATGAGTCTTTCTTCCCTCTTTTCTTTCCCTTTCTGTCACTCCTCCTTCTCTTTCACTCTCTTGCTCATGCTCTCTCTCTCTCTCTCTCTCTCTCTCTCTCTCTCTCTCTCTCACACGCATACTGTCTGCCTAATTAGCTGTATGTGATGTGGCTTCTGGTAAGAATCTGGGTAAGTTGCATTAGACTGGAAGTCACATGTCTGATGGAAAGTTAAAGCACATAAGGTAATTTTGTAAACTCCAGAAAAATAACATTGGGGGGTTTAAATTTCAATTTCAATAAATATGGGTGGATATTACCAGTGTCAGAAAAAGCTTCAAATACTTACCTACAGTAGGTGACTACATGTAAAAATAATAATAATTTCATGTAGAAATGAATATTTAGTAGCAGCACAATCAAAATCAAATAAAAAATAACTTTCACCTAAAAGACAAGATATATTAACCTTGCTATAACCTTTTTCCACGTGTGATTATGTGTGTGTGTGTGTGTGTGTGTGTGTGTGTGTGTGTGCGTGTGTGTGTGTGTGTGTGTGTGTGTGTGTGTGTGTGTGTGTGTGTGTGTGTGTGTGTGTGTGTGTGTGTGTGTGTGTGTGTGTGTGTGTGTGTGTGTGTGCATGTGTGTGTGTGTGTGTCTGACAGAAATAGGCATTCCCGCTTCCTCTTTTTAAGCAGTCACATATATGTTTCGACCAAATCCTCAAGAGACAGCGCATCCTAAAAGTCCACATGGATGACTGAGTTGTGAGTATTTACACACACTTCATGGTAATTTCCAGATTAGTACCACGCTTTCTTGCTAGCCACCTAGCAGCTGCAATAAGGTGAGGCTATGTCAAAGGACTCGGGGCTCCCCAAAACCCCACCTAGAATTCCCTTGTTGTCTTTCGCTCAAAATGACTCTGTGAAGATGTTGGGGAATCTTCTAGAAAATGTACAGTTTGAGGAGGTTACATTACTGTACACAGTGGCGTGGTATGACACCTACTTCACCTAAAAGTCAGGGGCGACGACTGCAAAAGCTGCATATGTGACTTCTTGTGTCATTTTCTTGTTTACCTCCATCAAGAGGTAGCATTTGGTGATGCAAGAACAAGATTTTTTCTTGTGAGAAAAAAAAAAAAGAATCAGGACCAAAACAGCTTTGCTTGGCAGAACAGTCCTCCCACACAAAAACATGTTCTACCATCACAGGAATTTTGAAGAGCTTGGGTAAGGCCAGACATTTCTAATACTTGGCATTTAACGCTGTCCAAAAGAGTTGAGACTGCAAAAGAAAAGAAGACGAAAGCTGATTAGTTTAATTCTGCTTTAACCAGGACACAGACACAATACAGTACAAATATAGAAAAACATAACAAATCTACGACTTTGACTTATTGCAGCCTAATTTCTGTATCAAGCTTATTTCTAAACCTTATATGACCTCAAGTGTTGGGCTCCTCAGAAACTGCACTAAATAAATCATAGTCATTAAAAATGTTTAGTGGATTGGGATATTTTTTTAAATGTGTAAAGTAAAATTGTTTATGTGTTTGTCATTTAATTATGACATTTTTCAGTGATCTATAGGTGCATTTGTGAGCTATTCCATCTGGAGATTATTAAAACAAAGAGAGATTTTTGCTCTCTTTTAATTCTGCTGGTTGCTCTTAGAAGCAGTGAGAGTTTGATAGCAGCTTATCACACAGACTTCAAGCTTGACACACTTGCTCAGACACACTTGAATCAAATTAAGTAGAGGTGACAGCTGATAAGTACATTAGCATCTGCTGTCAACAGTAGTCTCACTTCTTCTCGCTTAGAAAAAACCCTGAAGGGCGATTTATTTAGATAGCAAACTGCGATGCCTTCATTTGTGGTCTCTCTTCCTTGGAACTGACTGTGGGAGGATTCTAATAAGCACCGCATTATTGAGGGAAAGTGAAGAATCGTGTAGACGCTGATGACCGTAAAAATAACACTGATACACGTATAGTGAGTTTAATTATATGGAACACAGTATTTACTTCAAAACAAACACCATTTATGAGTCATTGTAGCACAAGTGTAAAATCCAGTCTGTGAAAAGTTGACACTTTTTGGCCAGTCTTGATAAAGTCAGCATATGCGGGCTATAATCAGGAGCTATACATGTACTGCACAATATTAAGTATTATGCTGATATAAAGTTATTTTAACCCATCAGATACAGATACATAGTTTGGTCACTTTGCAAACTAATGCTGAAAAAAATGGCCATTACCAGTGGCATCATTTGTGGTCGACCACAAATGTCACCTGTTTGTCATTTAACAAAAGGATATGGCCCTCTGTTACTGTGGGAAACAACCTGGTGGTAAATGTTCAGCTTTACATAGTAGTTAGGTTTAGAAATATACTTTTGGTTGATCCTTGTTTGAAAATGATTTAAGACACACGTACAGGAACACTTCTGACTCTGAAGCCACTCAAGTTATTCCAAAATGCTGTATTGTTTGCATGTTGCATCAGTTTGAGGCAACACTTCCTCATCAACTGAGAACATCCCTGAATTTTGGTTCACAATGATCCATTTTATTCGAATGAATATGATTCGAATGAACCTATCAAAAACAGTAGGTCTTTTGTTTACAGTTTCCATATGCCACATTTCAGTAGAATGAACCAAAGCACCGATAAAAGCCTATAGATTGTTATGCTTTGTCTTACAGCATATTTCAACTGATCGTTTGCTTGAAAGCCTTTTCTAGTAGTTTCTGTGCGCCTTTTACTTGGCCTCAAGTACCTCAAGTATTCAGTATGGTTGATGTAGTTGCAGGTGTCCTCCAGGTGGAGGCAGTGTAGGACACGCAGAACAGCCGGTTTGTGAGGGCTTTTCATAAACAAGAAGATAAAAAAAAAAAGCTGCGCTACATGTAAAGATACGATATTTGAGTGTGGGTTGTGGCAGTAGTTAATAGTAGTGAAGCTATGAGTGTAAAAAGACTGAGTCCCGCTGTATTACCCAGGCTGCACTACAGCGTCTATTCACAGGCGCGATCCCACTACTGAGCGGCACGGGGGCTTTGACCTGCTCCGTTTCCGACCTGGACCGGTGCACCCCTCCTTAGACGACCTGGTGATCCCGGGCTCCCCCAGGAGCACCATATCGATACCGAACTTAGTGCGGACACCCGATCGGCATAGTCCGCTGCAGCTCAGAGCTCCTGGGCTCAAACGGTCCGCCAGCCTCAGCCTCCCAGTAACTTGGATTACAGGCGCGCGCCACCGCACCCGGCGAGAACTAAACCCACTCATAGGGCTTTTGACTTGGACTATCGTGACGTCATCACAGAGCATGCTGTAGCGGCTTCTAGTGGCGGGATTTAACACTACAGCTGCAGAGATGAAAGCTGATAAACCGATAATATGCACTTATGTTTATGCATGTTTGAATCATATATTTTAAATTCTTTATTTTATTTTAGCTTAATATACTGTATCTACTGTATGTATTGTGCTGATCTGGCTCTTTGAACCGTTTTCCTACATCACTCTCTGTCCAGTCTCCCTGGTACACAGAGCAAATCTTTAAATTCACCAGAATACAGATTCAAACTTAACTGTGGTTATTGTTTTAAATACAATTAGGTAAGAAGAATGGCTTTTGCTTCTTCTACATTTCTCGAAAAAAATCACTTGGTGACCTTTTCTTGTCCTAGTTTGATATAGCAACCTAAGAGTTTACGTAAAAAAAGAAAAGAAATGAATAACCACAGAGACTATCAATACTAATACTTTCCCACCTTTACACCTCCATCTTGATATTACACAAACCAGCATATTACATGGTTGTGATTCTCATGTTGGACAAATGAGTTTCAGACATTTTCTATACTGTTGTTCATGAAATTGCTTTCCTTCAACAGTAAGGTCGAAGGAAACAGTCACATCGTATAGCTGTAGTGATGAAGGCTCCTCGTCATCTCAAAGCCTAACTGGATGCGTTTGTAGATGAAATAAATCTTGACTTGATAAATGAAGTCAGTCATACAGCATATTCATCATGTCAGCATATCATGGTTTATCCAATGTTAACAGTAAATCAAATATGTAAACGTATTAGAAGAAAATGAATCCTGTGTGTTTTTTTGTTGTTGATATAACTGCTAATAGTATTGTTTGGTTCTGTGCTTTATCATCGGCTATGTGCTGCTGCATGTGACTTGAGCTTATCCTCAGGTACAAAAGCTAAACTGAACCGCTCTCCTCACTGACTCAGTCATTACTGTATCAAAACGTTTAAAAAATGATCGTCAGTCAGTGGTGAACATCTGCATGAGCCAATGTTATTTAGAACATGAGATAAATAAGATGACATAAGTTTAAAGTTCATTGTGGAGAATTTTAATATTCAGAGAGCATGAGCGAAACCTTTTTTTTGTTTCCATACAAAACTCTTAAAAATCAGTCCAAACAATACATTAAAATGAAATGAAACAACAGTTAAATACTGAAAAGAAGAATGAAAATCTGTAGACAGATACAGAACATCTTCCATAGTTTCACATGTTAACCATCAGCAGACTCCTGTTCCTGGACTTTATGAGCTGTGAGGGAGAAAGACAGACATCATATAGTAAGTGCAAACAAACATGATATAGATGATGACATTATTTAAATTTAACACATTATTTAAGTGTTTTATTGGGTGAATACATTCCCTCATACATTAGTTAAAATCTTTTATGCAGGAGATACTATCATCAACAATGTCAACCATATTACCCCCATCTGCTCACCTGGTCTGTGTTTTTGTCCATTTCAGGGCGTGTCTCGGAGGCACAGATGTGGTCGGGTGGTAGAAGGTACACCCAGCTCGTTTACACTGTGCCGCGAAGCGACAGGGCTGTAGATAAGAGGAACAGAATTGAGAAAGTCAGACTGCACCTTAGGGCCTGTGCAGAATGTCCTGACTTTCAAATAAAAGCACTTCCCCTTTAACCAAATCCTACATTCATTGGAATTACCAATATAGAATCAAGACACTTTAGAAAACGTTACCTTGGGATGATAAAACACACAGTCCATCTTCTTGCACTCTGGAAAGAAGCGGCACACACTAGTGGTTTGGACTGGCTGCACTGCTGTAAACACAAAGAGTCAAGTTAGAGGTGCAGACTGCAATATCTTAACACCCCCTTCATGTTGGTGCTTTATTTGTGGAATATTAATACACTTTTACTAAGCTTTGTTTGTCTAAACTGTCTTGTAGGCAGAGAGAGATGCTAAACAGTGTGCAGAAGAATCACAGACGCAATGAGAGAGTACCTGGCCTGGGCGGAGGAGCAGCTGTGCTTCTTCGGCTGACATGAGTGAAGGGACAGTCTGGCTTGGTGCACCTGGCATCGTATTTACAATTGGGATGCACGAAAAGGCATTTATCCCCAAACTTGCAAGTGGGAAAAGTCCTTCAGAAAAACACAGAAATCATGAGCAATGAATAAGTGAGTGTTGAGCGATAAAAACTCCATTATTATTTCTTCAGTTCATTAACAGAAATACTCACTTGCACTGTGTTGTAGGGTGATGGTACATACAATCATCTCCACTTTTACAGACTGGCCAGAACTTGCAGCGCTCCATCACCTTCTGTTTCTTTAAAGGGCCGGCACCCTCTTCCGCCATCTCAACATCCATCACATCATCTGTCAAAAAATTGTAGTTAATGTGTATTCTTTTATATTTTTTTGTCTGGCTGGGTGGTATGTTCATGTTTAAAGTTGTATGTTTTGTTAAAATAAAAATAAATTAAAAATGTTAATCATAAAAAAGGACAGAATGTAAACCCTTAACTGAAGCACACTGTGTTTGAAATGTGATATTAAAATAAAGCTAACTTATTGTTATTGCAGTATTATCCCTAATTACAGTAAACAATTATTGTGATGAGAACTCCACACCTTCTGGTAATGTGAGTCTTCCCTGTAGTCTGTGAAGGACGCTGACTTTGGGCTCCCTGTTGGCATGGACGGTCGCCTCGGTGACCCTTGTGGGCGGTCTCACATCCTCCAGCTCCATTTCACAATCGGCAAGATTTCCCAGCGGGCTCGGCACCCCATCTAATGTCACTATGAACTTGGGACTGACAGAGTCACCCTTCTCCTTACTTATGGAGAAAAGAAAAGAGAAAGGAAAATATTTGACAAATGTTCATGTACAATTAGAAAGAGATGAGAGTACTTCTAGAGAGAGATTGTGTGTGTGTGTGTGTGTGTGTGTGTGCGTGTGTGTGTGTGTGTGTGTGTGTACCTAGCCTGGACAGTGCGTGGTAAAGCAGACTGGACTCCGCCTTTGACCTGAGGACGCTGCTGGCTTCTGGCTGTAGGTTCTCCCAGCTGCGGTGGACTCATTATGAAGGAGCGGGTATCAAATGGCTTTGCCTCACTGCCTGCAGTGACCTCGACACCTAGAGGTGCATCACAGACATCCCAGTGTAATGCATCACTGAAGACAATCCATTAGGCATCTTTTGCGATATTTATCATTAGTTGCTACTTTTAAAGAGACTCACCATAGTCCTTCTGCTCTCCTCTTTCACTGATCTCTGCTAAGTCCAACTGGAGGCGTGAAGCTAAAGATCTCGCTGGGGCTGGGAGGAAAACATCAGTTAAGTAATCCGGGAAGTAAGTACTGCATTTACTTTTTTAACATTAGTTTATTGTGATTCTGGCTTTTGGATGGCAGGGTGTTTAAAGCATTGCTTAGCAAAAGCACTCCACATGCTGTAGTAATTCTACTCTCCACATACCAGGTGTTCTGGAAGGAGGTAGCTCTGCAGAGGTGTAGGCCTGAACCCTGGGGGCCAGGCTGTGGAGATGCTCCTGGACCAGCTGGATGGCTGCAGTCATCTCCTCACTGCTGGCCACACGAGTACGAGGTGCCACGGGAACAGTCTGCCTCTGTGGTACTGGAGGGGGAAAAGAGAGAGGTGAATGTAAGAAAGTGATAACGGAAACTGCTTACCTGCAATTAAATGACAGAACGTTCATGGTAACCTGTTAAACATACTTGTGGGGTAGGCTGTAGTTTTGGTGATTGAGTCCTGGGCCTCGGAGATAGCCTTCAGTATCAGATTCCTGTTGGCTTGCTTGGCTGGAGGGAGAGTAGGCCTGAAACATAATACACCACAGTAATAAGTTAAAGCTGAACTCAGCAAAGTATGTCGGCTGTCAGATAATTTAAGATAAGTCTGTGCAGGTGGCGATGGCACAGCGGAAAGTGTTCTATGATGTGGTTTTGTGTTGTTGAAATGTAATAAACGTTAAGTCATAAAAAAGATAAGTCAGTGCAGTTACTTTTTAGAGACAGTGAAAAGGTCTTAAATGAGAATTCCTGCAGTGTAAAATATGGATTCTAACTGAATGCAAATACCTAGGACAAATCACATTTGCTACATCATTTTGGTTAATAACCGTGAATTACAATCCTGGCTTGCCCTCTAATTCGAAAATGTATACCATATATTGCAAAATATGACATGATGAGCAAATACTGACTTGCGTTCTGGTTTGGAGGGTAGGGACACTCTACTGGACAGGCCTCTGCCTCCATAGCCTGTATCTTCCTCTTCCACATCATCGCTGTCCTCGTCTGCTGCTCGGTTCACTCGCACCACTGAACTCGCTACCGGCGCCTTACGCTTCCGGGACAGCTCCTCCTGCTGAACAAAGACGGCAGATCATTAATAATACGGATCCATACCTACAACTGTCTTGACACTTGTCAACGGAAAGTGATCAGATGCTCTTATCGGATCACAGTACCTTACTGGATCCAGTTCTGGAGGTTCTGCTGCTTCTGCTGTCCTGCTGCCTTGAGTGAGAGGATCCTTCGGAGGGTCGACACATGTCTGCAGAGCTGGCTAATGTAAACTTGCTCAGACCCGGTCTGTAGATTTCAGCTGTGGGTCTACTAGCTGCGCGTGTTCGACCATGGTTGGTGCCTATTTCTACAAGATCCTCAGCGATAAGGTCATCGTCCATCTCTGGTTTGATGTCAATAACGGCCTCTAAGGGGAGTGGCTCCATGAGGGGCTTAACGGTAGAGGTAAGTCGAGAGGAACTCTTCTCCAAGCTAGCTCTCCTGATAACAAACAGATATATACAAGTGTTTGTACATTTGCAGTGTCTGTCATGTGTGCCGTTTAAGACAATGAACAGTAAACAGTGAATGTCAGCACATGAGGACAAGAACAATTCTAGCTTTGCATTAGGCACCTGCTTTCATGAGCAGAACTGGAGACGCGTGCTTCAGTCCTATCAGAGCGTGAGCTGGACACTGTCAGCACCTTCAACTCCTCTCCTCTGCTGTCCTCACTTAGAGATGAGCGGCTCTTCCCAGCGACAGTACCACTGTCAGACTGGAGCTGATGTCCACTGAGGGATGCAGGCTCTGTAACAAGTAGGCAAGTGGAGAAAGAAAACATGAGATTGTCTAAGATACTAAAACTACAGGCTGTGTGCACTCAATTATCCCTTCCGCTAGTTAAAAAGTGCAGAAAATCTGAAATGCATTCAACATAGTCTGACTTACCGACTGCAACCGTTCTTAACTTCTCAAGGACACCCTGTAACCTAAAATCAATAAACAAACCCATGTTATGGCTAAAACAGATAGAGAGTGAGAATAATTGTAAAGTGTTATGGGTAGAGAGTGCATGTTTCTTTTGTATGTTACAAGACAAACAACAGTATACAATTTTAATTAGACAGGAAATATACGCTGATTTGTCTGTTTTCCTCGTACCATGCTGTGAATTTGCTAGTGTTGTTTCCAAGGAAAAGGGAGAGATCGTCCGCCATCTGTTGGGACGTTTTCTTGTTTGCTACCATCACCATAATATAGTCGGGAAGCTCTTCATCTAAATCGGTAAAGACAGGAAACACATACGTTACAGCATGTAGCGTTACTGTGTGATTAAAGTATAAAATCCCCGACTACAAGATCTGAGTTTTATTTACGTACCAATATATGCACCGAGCTCCTGAAGCTTTCCCTTGATAGCAGCCTGAAACCGACCAAAAGTACAGTACAGATTATATTAATGTTATCGAGCTAAACAAATGATGGACAGCATACTGGCTAACGTTACACAATATCATTGATATGCAAAATTACAAATACCAAACAACCGACAAAGTAGCGCAATATATCATTATTACAGTATTATTACAAGTTTCCCAGCCGCTAACACGTCTAAAAACCTGCGTGCTGGATGCGTTATCAAGTGATTTAGCAAACCCTGCCTCGGCCTATAAAAATAAAAACCGTGTTACCATTAATGAGAAATTACGCTAGCATGCGAATGTTAGCTAGCTATCAACGTCCATGCTACACTAGCCTTAACCAGGCTTTAGGTCCGGAGCAAATCACTCATATACAGCCCATAACATTACTCACTCTTATTTTCTTGCTTATCTCCGTCCCAATCTCCATGCTTCTCGCTTTTCAAGTAAATAAGTTTAAAAAAAGAAGCGACTGTTTTCAGCTTCACTGCTAACGAACAGAGACAAATGTTAGTGACGTATGATCACGTGGCTAAAGAAGGTAGCCGAACAGGGACAAATCAAGGACAAACCCATATTGACTTTTTTTCCTTCCTGCTCTTTTATTTTTCTTGGCTTAACTTGGAAATTAATATTTTAAACAGAGAAATATTGCAAAAGAAAGTATCATACCACTGCACACTGTCAGCATTACAGACATAAGCTTTCATCCGGCATCAAATTCACACAATCTAAAAATATAAAACAACATCTTTCTCCTAAAGAGCCACATGCTGCAGCAATCAATAAAAGAAAAATAAATCAAATTACAAACGCCTGTAGATATATGCAAAATAAGTAATTTTTTTTTTATCAAGTGAAGTTACATAGGGGAGGTGGGGGTGAGAATTGAGAAAGATCAGATCAGATAACAACTGTGTGTTCTACAATATTAAGCCTCATACTTGAGTACTGCATCCACAAGATGGCGAAAGAGACCATTAAGAACACACCATTCAAATTGTGAATCTAACCATAGTTTGAAAAACAGATAGTACAGTATTTTAGTCTTAATTCTGTTAAACTGCCAATTAGACATTGTACTTCATCTTGTTTAATCTCTCCAGTTTTTAATGGGCCACATGTAAAGGCATTCTGGGAGGTGCAAGTACAATACATTTGTGTTGCAAGTTATAGTGAAGAAAAGAAAATCTATGCTTTGTATGAAACACGTATGTCAGTGTTAGAATTTAAATGTATTTTCATTTAAAATAACATTAAAATGCTGTATTTTACAGCATGTATCTTTGACTTTCAAATGTCCATAGCTGTATGATTTCCCTCAGATATTATTTCCTGTTTTGCAGCCCCTCAATACCAAACAACAATGACGGGAAGGATCTTGCTTGCTGTCTAGACGAGCACCTAACACACTCTCAGCTGTCTGCTCCGTCTCTCTGTCTGCTTTGTTCACACTGTTTGTGTTAGTCAATGCTGATGCAGAAACTGTTTTAATGTGTAGAAACATCAACTTTGTCTTTTTTTCACGATCACGTTGGGCCTCAGTTATATAAGAACTGACACTGACCTCGCTTAACATTCCCGTAGATACATACATGAGTACCATTGCTACCACACAATGTTTTTTTTCTTTAAATGTGGTGAAGTACACTTGTGCTCCAACGAACTGAGTTTTACAACTGTACTTTATGAGAATTTACCATTTGCATAGAACCACAATGAGTGTGGCACATGCAGTTTGGTCTCAAGTTTTGTCAACCTTTTTTCAGTATTGCTTCAGAAGTTTAAGTTAAACTAAGTCAATGAATACAACATTAATTCCCTTGGGAGTAAAGGTTTATTCATGCACACAAAAGTTTCTATCGGCCCCACAGGTATATGCCGGCATGAAGTGATGTACCTTCAGGTCATGTCTTCTTGTAATGCACTCATACTTGAGCCTAATGGTCACTTAAATCAATGGTTCCCAACCTTTTTTCCTTGGCACCCCCCCTACTTATGTCTAACCGAAGTTGAGGTAACTCTCGAGATAGAGCCTTACTTTCTTTTTTGATAGAGAGCAGTTATCAGCACTTTTACGTTTCTCCGCCATGTTTCATTCACGAAACAGTGATGCCGTGGTGGGATGATAGCAGCTAGCAGCTGACCTGATGACAGCAAGGGCCACAGGTTAAGAGGTCCCGGAGGTTTGGCCTACTAAGTAGCCTGCCTACAATTTTAAGCCAGAACAAAAATACATAGTTTTTATACAGACTTTTGTATACATTATATATTCTAGTGTATTATCATAATAAATTGAAATTTTTTTTACCTCAACCTCAAACCAGATAAAGACTTGCGCCCCCCTGAGGGGTCCCCTGACCCCAGGTTGGGAACCACTGACTTAAATAATCTGTCCTACACACCACAATGTACTGTAGTTTCCATTTATCGTTAGGAGCAGGAGCAGACTAGTTTCCTTATCTGTTTTCTTTAGGAATGAAAAAGAACCTTGATTGGTCCCGATAGAAACCCTGGAGAATGGCAGAATCGAATTCCACTCAGGGCAGAGAGGTGCTCTACTGTATCTCATTGTTGTTCATTTCCAGAGTGCTTAATTTGATCAAGGCAGGGGCAGGACCTCTGCGGTGACCCCTGTAACAATAGTATTGCAACAACATCCATCAGCAGAGCCAAAACAGCCCGTGTACTGTACCTACCATCACACACAGCCAGTCTGCTCTGCTGCATGTTTTGAGGCATGGTGCTGGTGTATTTTTATCATCCAATATGTACGCTCTCCTGTTTCACAGTACTGAGTGATTTTGGTGCAGTGGCACACCAGGTGCATGCTGTATTGATCATTACATAGGCCTTGGAAATATAAACATACTTATCAACACATTATATGATCTTACCATGCTAATTATTTCTTGCCAGGTGCAGCTATGTGCAATCACTGTTAGCAGCTTCATAGATTTAACCTTGTCATCACCGTGAAATTGCCATGTTTGCTCTCTCCGTGCCGGTAGGGACCTTTAGTCAAGCCTCAGCTCACTGATGGTATTTTGCAACCCACGCTGTACAGAACTGCTGGACTGTTGCTGGACAAATTAAATCAACAACAACAATAAGACACAGCATGTTAATTAGTGATCTTAAGAGATATGATGTACCTTTAATGAGCAGGTCCTTGTATTGTGTGTATCTGTGTTGTGAATGTAGTTTGGCAATAGAACTGAATGAATATTTGTTAAAGCGGTTGACAATTTGGCAGATCTACTGTACATGTAACAGCAAAAGCAAGACAGGATGATGGTGCTACAACCGACAGTAAACTTAATCTGGATGTCCTGATATTTGACCATTTCTTATTTTGTATGCTTTGTCACTCCTGACATTCTTATCAATTTTCGTTTCTTTTTTTTTAGATTTAAGGAACTTTTCTCTGTGCTTTTGTTTGAATATAATACTTTTGACATTCCAGGTGACACAAACTGCATTTGCATGGAAATGTTGCCAACATACCAGAAGCATAATATTAAAGTGCAGTTTGAAAAACACTTCTGAGAAGTTTTATGTTAATTCCAACACCATCTGTACTGCATGTATGTGACCACAAATCTGCTATCCTGTGGCTGGCATCCACTCATACACAGAGCACTGTGGTAATCCTACTTCCCTTTTCTTTGAAATGTTGTCATGAACGAAAAGACTTCAGTTGTGAGTCAGCTGATAAACCTCTGTGAATTCTTGAACTGCAGGTGCTGTGATGACAACAGTTCTGCCACCATCTTCCTGACCCAGAGACTCAGTGAAGTCAACTCTCTCCTCCTTCTGAAACCTCTTTACCATTAAGGAAAGTAATACTCTTTTAGTGTCATGTTGCAGTTTGGATAAGTCAAGCTCCTGCCTTGAGGCTGGAAAGAGGGAAAACAAAGGATGGAAAGGTAGATTACAGAAAGAAAAGCCTTCAACAAAGACGTGCACAGGAAGATAATTCATTGCACCTGCTCTGACAATGTCCAGAAACCTAATACAGACTTTCCTGGACAAGATGACACCTGTATGAATGAAGCTGCTGCAGCTGGGTGTTGGCACACAATCACATTTTCATATTGCACACACACACACACACACACACACACACACACACACACACACACACACACACACACACACACACACACACACACACACACACAGAGGAAGACTTGTAAGCATGCAGAGTCACACTGGGGAACAGCTGCTCGGTATTGCGCACAAACACATAGCTTGTGAGACAGAGGTGGTGTCAGAAAAGTTCCAGTGGAATTACCAGTTTGCTGCAAAAGACAAACAAACCATGCACTCAGTTACATGTAAATACATGATAATATGATCTATCTTTACTTGAATTGTGTGCATTATGTCAAAAGAGAGATTGACTAAAGACAACATTTGACTATACAACCACATGCTAAAGGGCTAACCCAGTTTTGATTAACGACATTTGAGCGGCGAAGCTTTTACTCATTAGTCTGGCAAGGAAGTGAAGGCCCATAAAGATTTACAGCTGGTTTAATCGCTGTTGCCAAACCTGCTGGATTTTCGTTGGAGAGATTTGGTGGGTCACTGCAGAGTCTGGATGAGTCAGGGTTACACAGCTGGCAACATTTTCAAATATCCATTTTTGTGGTGTGTGGGAGAGCAGGTCAAGGGCTTAACAGCATATTTAGAGAATTATACAACCTGGAAAGGGGTCTACATAGTAAACTCCACTCCAAAGAACTTTGTGAACTCTGCACTGCAGTGTGTAATATGTGAACTCAATCTACATTTAGTATTAATTGGCCATCAAGAGAGCAGCATCATTTGTGGGGACTGGATGTTTTTGTTTCCTCTTTATGAACTTTCTTTCTATTTTTTTTACACACAACATCCACCCACACAGACTGGGTATGTTTTGATAGCTTCTTCAAAAGCTGATCTGAGCTGAACATGAGCTGGTTCTTCAGAACAAATCCACATTCTTCTTTTATACTATCATTATCATCTGAGTGCAGAGGATTTTTGAGATCATATGAGGACATAAATTAAACGCAGTATTATTTGACTGATTCTTAAACACATATTCAACTGAATAGTTCAGCATTTTGGGAAATACATGCATTTGGTCTTTTGTTTTATGATAAGATACTAATGTTTGTATGCTTAATATGAAGCTGCACTAGCTTAGCATAAAGACTGGAAACATGGGGAAACAGCTCTTGGCTCTGTCCAATGGTAATGAACTCTTTAAAGCAAACACCTCTAAATCTCGCTAATTTCCATGTTATATCCTTTTTTAATCTGTACAAAACTTTAAGTTTAAGAAAAAAAGTAAAGAGCCAGGCTGGCTGTTTAACCCTGTATCCTGTCTTTATTCTAAGCTAAGCTGACTAGCTCCTAGCTAACTCTCAGCAAGAAAGTGAATAAGCACATTTCCCAACTATTCCTTTAACATTTGAGCTAACTGGATGTGTACAGAGGTTCTCAGTAATCAAGTAGCAAATGTCATCTTTTGATTTTACCATTTTTTCCACACACAAAACTCTGTGGCTTTCATTTTATTGCTTAGCTTGTGTTGATGCTGCGAGCCCAATACAAATGTTACACCACCATTTTTAAAGAGATAGTGTTTAAGGGATCAACACTTTTATTTGCAGAGAAATATGTTAGCACGCATTTATAACCAATGAAAAGTACATCTGACAGAAGGCTTACATAGAATTTAAAATCAATAAAAAATGGATGGAAGATTTAAAATGTAATGTCTGGGAGCACAATGACACAGAAAGTAAACATCATGGACACCACTGACAAATATAAATGCAGTAGTTATAGTCCTAACCCACATCAAGTCTTGTGAAAAAGGAAACCACCAGGTGCATCTGTTATGTTTATGTGGAAAAACATGGCGTGAAAATTCTGGTAATTTTAAGTAGGCTACAAGTGTTAATTAGAACTGACAGGAAACCACATCTTTACATATCATCCACTCGTTCAGTTGTTTTTCTTCTGCTGGCTGCTCCTGCAAACTGAAGATGCATACTGTTAGGCCATCATTTACTCTGAATCCTTTAATAATTAAGTGTTATGTTGGTTAATGACAGCAGTACTATCAATGCAGTAGGTCAAAGATATAGCCAAAGTACAAGATCCTTTCTGACCTTGATGTGTGGAAAAATCAAGGGTCCCCTGAGTTAAAGCTGACTGATGTTACAACATTAAAGGTGTATTAACTTTCCACATGCTTTTCCCTCTGGGACATGTTTTAACCCCAGTCTGGACACTACAAGCCTGACTTGTGCACAGTTTCTTGGTGCATTTGGTGAGAATATGTTGGTCTGAAACAATGGCAATAACATGTTTAGTTTACAGCTACTCAAGACACTTCTCAGCTGAAGCCTGTTAAAAACCTTCACATCTTGGCACGCTTCACCGAGTCATGTAACAACCTCCACTGATTGCATTTGCAGCTGGTTGGCTTTAACAAGTGCATTTTCCCATTTGAATAGACAACATATGTGGAGGCTCTTTGTTTGCAAAGATTTTTCTTTATACTGTAGCTTTCAATAATACTTTTTATTTGTCTAAGGGCCTGGCATTTGGTCCTGAGGTTCCTAATATATTACTCAGTCTCAAATAACACTTCAGGAGATATATTCCAATATCATCATCATCAAGTGTAGTTATCAACATTGCTTTTTAAAGAACTGTGATCTTTTCAGTCAACATTAAGCCCCAGGTTTTCTTTGACCTTCTTGAACAAAGTCTTTCTCTCACCCTCCTACTTTATGAAGCACATCACGTTCAGGCTATTTTAACTAATAATCTTTTTACAAAGACAGAATAAGGGAGAGCCATTGTGGTGGATGTGGTGTGATTATGTGATGGAGCCAGCTGTGTGGCTGTTTGGCTTTAATTAGAGTATTAGCGGGATGCCGAGCGGTGCTTTTCATCAAAGGACCAAAGGAGGGAGAAATTTCACAATGAGATCCCCTGCAGAGCTAGTTTATCACTGATGTTGATAAGACTAATCTCCTCTATGAATGTTGAGATATAATATTCAATGAAAATCGCATAATAATTAACATGTTGCTTTTGAATATATTAGAAGACATTATTAAGCTGCAAAGATAAATGGTTATTTTTCTGTTTATGGTTAAGGGTATGGGGTCTGATGATTCTTGGTTCACCAAAGTTCAACATGACCCTTGTTTCTGCTTTAGCAAAATATTCATTATTATTACTACTACTACAGTTTTTCAATCAATGGGTTTAGCAACTTCTGACATGTTGATCACTTCCTGAAATTTCTGTTTTGGTTGCATCTGATCTTAATCATCCAAATCTCTTTAAACAAATTCTGCACATAATCGCTGGAACGGGACAAGATTTTGGTATCGGAAGTATTTTGGTTTGCGTTTGTAGTCAGTTTGCAGTCCGAGTATTATTGACCAATCACGTTTGAGTGTGCTTAGGTTGCATGCAGGTAAACAGTCCGTGTGGAGAGCAAAAGAGAAAAGCTCGGAACCCATCGATTATTGTCTGACAACGATTTAGCTTTTTATTAGCTTTTTTAAAAATGTGTCTACAAACACCTACAAAAAGTATCGACTTGGACAGTGAATAATGCAAGGAAGACAAAGTTTTGAAACCCAAGCCCCAGGAAGAACTGCAGACTTTGATGCCAATTTGACATAGTGGCCAAACAGTGGAATTGCAACTACTGAGTCCATGTGGCCCAAAAAGTTGAAATGTTTTGGCTTCATGTGCCACTGAGCAACTTTCAAAGGAATGAACGGGTCCCCGTCTTCAACGCTGTATCCAGTTCTCTTTAAACATCCATAAATATTGTCTGTTGCTTGCAGAGGCTAAATCGTCATCAAGCTAGCGGTAGGTGATGGGTTCTGAGATCATCCGATCATACTGACCTGTAACACTCTGAATAATAAATCACTTTGGTCATCACTTACATTTATTACATGTATTACACTTACACCCACGTGGACTTTTCCCTACAACAGTAAATAGTCATGTTAGGTTGTGGGTGTGAAATGTCTTTTGAAATTGTAAGTGACTCAGTGTGCATACACAGAGACATTTCCTTAAACTTCCAAAACCACTGAGCAAGAAGCGGTTACTACTAGTATTCTTCCATGTATTTAAACGTCTTCGGGCGCCTTGGTAGCTCACCTGGTAGAGCAGGCGCCCACATATAGAGGTGTACTCCTTGACGCAGGTGCCGTGGGTTTGACTCGGACCTGCCGCCCTTTGCTGCATGTCATTCCCCCTCTCTCTCCCCTTTCATGTTTGTAGCTGTCCTATATAAATAAAGGCCTAAAATGCTCAAAAAACGTGTTCTAGCATCATGTGCATACTGTCATCAACTACTAAATATTGAGCTTTTTCCTCATAATCATCTCAAACTCTAAAGTCCTCTCTGATAACTACCTTTTCTACATGTTTTATGTCAAGCTCTACATGCCAAAATATTACAGCCTATACTTTAACAAAATGCTTTTCTATTGACTGTTGACATATAGACCTTCTAGGAGAGCATCACACATTACCTTGAAGTCAGACTTGACCATTTTATGTAAGAAGGAAAGGGTGAGAGTGCTCTGTAAAGTGACCCAGAGGCTGCAATGGCTGGATGTTTGACAAATGGTTGTGATAACAAGACAAATTAATTCAGAAATTACCTTTAACCGAAAAGCATTTAAAATTGGTCTACACTTTTCACTGTCTAATGGAATATGGGGATTCACATCTTTGTAAAAAAAAATTCTGTACTGTTTTGAAAAAGTACAATGTTAAAACCTTAATTTAATGCTTTCTTGTTACATTATTTCTATATAATAATTTCCCATTCCACAAAGGGCAGCTGGTTAAAAGAGCAAGAGGGTAAAACCAAAAAAAGAACTTTAGATGTAACTTTTCCGTCTCTCTTAAGCCCGTCTTTCAGCACCTTCATTGCCCTCGTACCCCCAAAGGCCTGTAGCTATAATTATCTATCTAGTGCGCTGTGAATGGGGAGCAGCCTAGGTTTCCATATTAATTACCTTTGCGTGAACTTCACTGCTGGTGTTACTGCATGAATAAAGCTGTCAGACACATTACACCTGACAGGGAGAGGGGAGGCTAACACTGAGGAGCTGGATTTATCTCAGAGGGTTAGACCAACCTTGGGAGATTATAGGTGCTAAATGATGAGGAACAGAGTCTGATGACGGACAAGTTTTTCTTCTTCCACACGATACATTGTCACATAGAAAACATAGGGATAGTTGATTTAATGACTAATTAATTAATAATTTCAGCTCTTTGCTCTGGATCCCTTCTATTTTTGATAACGCACTTTAAAAAATTAGCAATTAACATTGGCCTTTGCAGCAAGAGCTTTTGCTGGCCTATTTTTGATATGATATTTTCTCTTATGTTGTTACAAAGGTCATTTCTAAACAACATATTCTGATATATAGGGCCATAAAGCATGTCTCTCATGTCCCCCTATTCATTTGTCCTGGTCTCTTGTTCTGAAAGAAATTCCCCCAGGGATAGTCCAAAGAATCTTCTTCAGCTTAATCAATTTTAAGGGACTTCAGTGAGGAATTCCTTTATTAGTTTGTCACAAGTAATCAGTACATAAATCAGGGCTGAATACCTACTCTGGCTGTAGAAAGATAACAAACCATAAAAAGCCCATTATTATATTAAAATAACATTTTGGATTTTTGGAAATTAAGCATTATTATTCGGTGGTTTTAATGTCAAAGCATGAACGTTTATAGCTGAGGCCATGAGTCTTAAAATTGAAAATCTCCCAGCCAGCCCTCACAACATGTGAAACTCATTGCGTGAAAAAAGATGCCAAGATGCTCTTTAAAGTGGCTATGATCAATGCTTTTATAAAGTGTCATAAAATCATAAATCATAAAATGTGAAAACGTATTGTGAAAGAGGCGTAGGGGTGAACCTACAGCGAATTATCACGCAAATCGGCAGCTTTACAGAGATTTATAGCGACGGACCCACAACTTTACTGTTTTAAAAAACAGAAAAGCACTAAAACCCATTTGACCAGGGGTTTCCAACCTTTTTTGTGCAAGGGACCGGTACATTCATAAAAGAAATTCCAGGGACCAGTTGTCAATTTTAATGCCTCAATTTTAAGATGCATCGTTTTTAAACATAGGCTGTTACTGTTTGTGCTTAATCTACAGTGGTTTTGTTAGCCTAATATGAACTAGGTGGCAATAATGCTGAATATACCAATCTATTTCAACTTTCAGACCAGTTCATAAAATGTTTTCCCTTTCTCCCATACAATACATGTTTCAAAAGCAACTCACAGCAGGTGTCAGTAATGACAAATTGTATGAAAATACCAGCCCATTTCAACTGTCAAATCTCTCCAGAACCACTAAAGACAATCACTTCAACAGCAACTCAGTGTTTTCACTCACCGACAGGTGACAACAAAGGCTAATTGTACAAATACAGGCCTACATAATAAGAGCCCATTTCAACAGTCAAACAGTTTCAGAAGAACTACAATAGCAACTCACTGATTTCAGCCAATCATTTCTAAAAGTGTAAAATTAGAGATTGAGCTTTAACCACAACAAAAAATACCAGACCAACAAGAACAAAACTATTTCAATGTGAGCATGAACTGTTTATTGATATTAGCCTACCGTATTTCTAGCTGTGCACAAGACAAGCATCTTCCTGGGCTTTGATAAAAAACATATATGCATCCAAAACAATGCACACAAATTCCAGGATATGATCAAATGAAATTAAAAAAAGGACTGCTTCACAAGTATGAATGAAAACCAACTTACAGTCTGATATCCAAATCAGCGAGACCCCAGGGATTGCTTGGCAGCCGCTGAGCATCCAACTCACGTTTCTTTCTTTCGAAAAACTCTGTGACTCTGAAGTTTTGACGGCTTCATTGTTTCATTGCATATTTCACCACAAACAACACACAATGGATTTGGCGCCAAGGAATCACCTGTTGCCGTAAATCCATGAGGCATTGTATTTACGATTGAAGCTTGACTTGATTTTCTTTTCCCGCTATTTTCTGGTTGGTAATCACCCTTTCTTATTCTGGAACAGTGCGCAATGAAACGGGCCATTGAAGTTTGCTGGCCCCTGCTCACCACTGCACCTATGCTGTACCTGCCACAGGCACCGCGCTCTGTGGTCCAGTTAGATACATACGTCCAGAACCAATAAGTCGCTAAGCGATCACAAGGCTGCCACTCAAAGAAATACATTTTGATGCAGACTATTCATTGTTTGTCTTTTTGATGAAATACCATGACTGTTATAGCACTTAACACACTTTAAAAAAGACAATTAATAGAAAAAAAACTAAAAGAAGACCATTATTCTGGGAATATTTCAAGGCCCGGTACTAACGGGTCCACGAACCATTGGGAATCGCTGCACTAGACTACCTGCTCAGCACCACACGGTAGACAGACCAAGTTAAAGACTAGCTAGTGAACATAATTGGAGCATTTAACAGCTAAAGAGACAAATATTTCCCTTAGGAGTTTTTTTTAATATACAGTATATTATAAATCAGGTTGAGGTAAAATATAAATACTGTGAAAGTATGAAAACGCTCAATCCACAGAGAAATGCACACAACCCACATTCAGAAACTGTGCCTTTAAACGAGCCGTCAGGACTTCTGTACGGTTGTGATATAATATACTACATATATACCGTAGGTGGTAAGTGTTGCTACAGTGCCGTTACAGTTATTCCCCGACTGCAATGATGGTGCAGAGAGCCGAGAGCGCAGATGCGGACAACCCAGAAACGCTGAACCAATCAAAGCAGACAATATGTTTTTTGAACATTAAAGCATGTAAACATGTTCTAGTAGAAACTCAAAATACAAGTATCAACCTGAAAATGAGCATAGTATAGGACCTTTACGTTTTAATGTCATGGTTAAGAAAATCCTGTTTTGTGTGCTTGCACACGTGACTCTTATGTTTATTTGTATGTTTGTGTGTGTGTGTCTGCGCATGGTCCTTGTGTGGCCATTATTCTCTATGTTGCTGATGGGAGTTGAAAGTTCAGCTTAAATGCGCTGTGAGAACACCTCAGGCTGTTTTCCGGGGAATTTTACAACCATCAGGGGTCACAGCTTTGTCTAATGCTCATGACACATTAGCAGGTAATTACAGACCACATATTCTGCAGCTGTATGAAACATGCCTGTGCATAAACACACAATTACAATTGCAGTTATCATATTGGCTGGGAAACTGTTCATGTGTAAGATTATTTGCCTGTGTACATTCTGATCCATAACAAAATGCACGGTAACACTTTATAATAATGGTACATGAATTATCATGAATTAAAAAGAATGAATTCATTCATGTAGTACTTTATGAACTATCAGTAATAGTCACAGATAAATAGTATTTTGTGTATGAATTAATGCAGGAACAATACGTTAATTAATGCATCAATTATGGTATTTCAATCAACATGATTTCTGATTTATTAATGATGTTCCTGTCTTATTCATAGGTAAATCTGTATTTAAAGTGACAGGCTAAAAAACTGAATTGTAGTGTTGTAATCATGATTAACTCAACGTTACTTCTTCATTACTTCATCATGTTTGTGGCCCTTTCAAATAAAGTGCTGACCTGGTCCACCTTTAACATTAATAAGATATGATTAATGGTGGCATATAAAGCAATCATCTTTGTGACCCCTCAAATAAAGTCAGCCCTTTTTTTTTTTTTTACTAATGCAAAGTAAATAATCAGTTTGGACTTCATCAAGAAATTTCAGGTGTGCAAACACTAAGAAGTTAGTAAAAAGTAAAATTCATATCAACATCCTACTTGGGTGTGCATTGTTCTCAGGCATCACAGTTTGCCTTATGTTGTAAAGCAACTTTAAAATGCATCTGCAGTATACTGTATTTCATGTAAATTTAGTGATCTCAGTATCATTTTGCCAACCCACTCATTTTATTCTTAATATGTTTAATTTTACGCCACCATTAGCTTATATCCTTGACATTCCACTTCTTCTTCTTCATTGCTCCAGTGCCGCACGACTATTTTACAGCGGCTCCGTACGGAGCGTAGTGCCGCCCCTGATGATTGTGATTGGTTTAAAGAAATTAACCAGGAGCACGTTTTTCTCCCATCCCGGAATGCTGTGTGGACTATCCAGACCCTCCTCCACTGGTCTGGCAAAGCGAGACTACGCCACCATTAATCATATCTTATTTATCAATGTTAAAGATGGACAAGGCCAGCACTTTATTTGAAGGGCCACAAACATAATGAAGTAATGAAGAAGTAATGTTTAGGTAATCATGGTTACAACACTACAATTCTTCAGAATATACGTACACTGCTGTGACTGGTCAGTTTTTTTGAAGAAGACATGATCATCATTCATAAATCAAAAATCATGATGATTGAAACACCTTAATTGATGCATTAATTAACGTATTGTTTCTGCATTAAGTCATGCGTGACATGCTATTAATCCTTGTACATTACTGATAGTTCATGAAGTACTACATTAATGAATTCATGCTTTTTCATGCATTTAGTCGTGCATGAATTCATGATAATTCATATACCATTATTATAAAGTGTTACCAAAGCATGTACACAAACACTATGTTTGGACATGTTTAAATGAAATACATTCTTGAGTGGTGCACATGTAATCTTTGGTCTTTGATATGAAAGGTAAGAAGAGAAGGGTTGTTTGATATTGTCTTCAAGTTGCACATTGAGTTCTTATCATGTTTGGCTTTGTCTACCAACCCAGCGTCGGATTACTCACTTCACCATATGACTATATTTTGTGTTTCTGTTATTTGCCTGTGTCTTCAACCTATTTCGGCATCGACTTGGCAGTGACTATAAGACAGTGTACAATGGCTAACCTGACAGTGATCAGTTCCATGGGTTCAATTTAAGATAACAATTTTATCAGCCATATTTGTCTGTGAAAAGAGTCTGAGTTATGATTTTTCTTCTCACTTCATCCACACTTGTGACAGACATATGGGGTCTTGATCAACATACTATGGATCCACGATACAGACAAATGTGAGTCAGGGGAAGTCATCACCTCAATCTTGACCCAGTCTGGCAACAACAGAATCAGAGCACTCATTGTATGTCTCCTTCCCATGGAGGAAACAACTGTCAGTATTATTCACTGTATTTTAACCTCATCTATCAACACGTGCTGCAGGGCAATAACAAACGAGGGTAGGATGACTAACAATGGCACAGAAGGCAGATTCACATCTGCGCCGTTTTCCTACCTGAACTGAAGAATAAAAGACAGCACTGTGATGAACTGATGACACAGTGCATGCTGGGATTGGCACTAACACCCTCTGTGACCCTGAACAGGATACGAAAAAATGGATGGATGGGAACTAAACTATAAAATCAAGTTGGATTCTTATACTGGAACTGACAAAAAAACGTGTGCAATTCACTATTCTACATTGTATGCTGTAACCCTTAAACCATTGGATGCCATTTACCACTTTGTTTTTCTGGATATGGCACAGAAATATGATGTCCAAAAACGCTCTGATAGGATCGATTGTTTTTCCTTTGAATTGCTGAAAAAATCTAATATATGCAGCAATTCAAAAGAACTTTAAACAGAGTACGTTACTACTGGAATCAACTGAAACACAACTTGAACTTAGAGACTCATTCCTCAGAGGTACTTTAAAGCTTTACTTGCTAACATTTTTAACAATATTTGTAATTGTTTTAATTAATGTGTGTATGCATGGTGCCTGCTCTGTGTGACTCGTCTTGTCGTTACCTTGTGTATGTAATGTGTTCTCAGGTCTTTCTCTCTCTTTATTACCATGCATACGTGCATAAACTGCACATTCCAGAGAATATTTCACTTTCACTTGTGTCACAACTGATCATTACATTGCTTTTTATGTCAAATAAAACAGATGTTGGTCTGATTTTCCCCTGACATTTCCTATGTCAATAAACAGTCAATAAGTCAGCAGATCTTTTGTCCCTGAAGTTAACATGAACTGTGGTTTCCTTTTATTCAGCCACAAATGTGTCACAGGAGTGAACAAAATCTGCTTTGAGCCTGCGGTGTAAATCCCCCCTGACAGGACTGCTGAGATAGCTCTGCTGAGATGGCTTTGCGTCCACAGCGACGCTCAGAGAACTGCCTGCCTCTCCGTCCACACGGCAACAAAGCTCACACAGCAGGCCTCGACCAATCAGGACGCTTCAAAGGTGACAGGCCCGGACCAGGTCTTCCTTTGCTCTCTGTCGCTATGGCTGCTGCGTTTTTTTGTTTTCCTGAGAAGAGTGACAGAGAGATGGAGAGGGAGAGAGAGAGAGAGAGAGAGAGAGAGAGAGAGAGAGAGAGAGAGAGAGAAACATTTCTCATTCAGAGAAATGCAGTAAAGCTTGCATAGAGTAAATATTAACTAGGCCTATAATACACTCTCACTTTAAATATACACATGTACAGTTAAATCTGAATTACAGCAGGTTCTGTGTTAGTACACATCCTATTGTGGGATAATTGGTGATAATTTATGACGTCATCTGAGTAAAGTGCAACCTCTTAAGAGTTTGCACACTGTCCTACTTGCATAGATACACATTAGAGGCTGCAAACTTTCCAGAGTTGCCAACCGTCTTTGCCTTTATGCCTGCAGTGCTTGCAAAGCAATTAACTAATTAACAAGTCTGCATGGTAAAGCTGGAGTATGGAACTTTTACATATAAATTAACGTCTGTTACATTCAAGCTCTTGCCAAACGAGTTTACACAATGCTGATTAAGCCTATCGCTGCCAGGGAAAGCTCTCTGTATTTCGCAGTATACCTGAGTTGAAATGTCTGGAGTCTGTGGCGACAACTTGCCAGAGCTAAAGGGGGGAGGAAGGTAGGAGAGACCATAGAGATGGAACAGCAGCTAGGATTTATGGCAGAAAATGCTAAGAAGTGTCCAAGAACAGTTTCTGGAGTGGATGCTCCAGATAAAAAAAGAAACTCAGCGTTCAGAGGAATGATTAAAGTAAATAAAAAGTGCTCCTGGGGGTGGGGAAGATAAGCATGCATGGACAATGTTTGTGTAATTACTCTTACTGCCAGAGGACACACATTATCATTCTGTCATAGGGGGAAAAATGCTCTGGCTTGATTGTATTTCTGAAAATGGCAAGTTTTGACTACATCAGTAGTCAAAACTTTTCATATGGCCATAGATAGCAAAAGGGGAGGTGAAATACAGGACTAATGACAGGATTTTACCCACAGTCTACATCCGGTGAGTCAGACTAGCTTTTACCTGCCTCACATCATTTATTTCCTACAGAGAATACAGTCAAATTAAAATCAAACAACTATGAGCTATTGCATTTTTAATCCTTTTTTTTTACAGACTCTCTAATGAAGCAGTTTAATAGTGCACTTTCAAGTTCAGCCATGCTGGTGCACTTACATAATGAATTACTGCACTGAAGTAGATCTTGGACAAGAGCCTAGCAATGACTGAATCTTAATAATGCTTACACAGTAAAAGAAGGCAGTAGATTTCCTAAATGCAGAGGGTATGTTGTTAGGTTGTGTGTTGGCTCCACCAGCGCTGTGTGTTGTGTATGGCATACATATAAAAGAAATCAGACCAGTCAAAGCTCTGGACAGTAACACATCAGCAAATACTTAAAACCATCCACTAATGCTGTTTTTGAGGGCCTGGTCTATGTTTAGATTTGAGACTACTTGTTCACCAAGTAGTTATCCTCAATGTGCAGAGGTAGATAACATCTGCGAGCAGTGAAATATCTCTGAAAAGAGACAGCCAGTCACAATGAATTTATTGTGTGTGTATCCTGAGATGACCTTTATTCTCTCTCTAGGTGTGTGTATTATTGCTGGAGTCTGTTGGAGTCCATCTGGGTGCTTGGATTTGGTCGCGTCAATCCATGCCAAGAACAATACTCCTTCCTCCTGTGGCCTGGCTATTCTGCTGGCATCGCTTTACTACTTCACTCTCACATAGAGTCTTGGCACCACACCCTGACCAATTAAGAGAGACTGTCAAAAAATATGAAGCCACTTGAGTGTGATAACCTTTGGTTCTGATAATACAACTTTTTATTCCTTTGTCTGGTTCAAACAAAGAATCCGTGGAAAGAACAACTGGTGTTAATGAAACCATTTAAATAGGTAATTGTAAAAATGAAGTTTATAAAAATGACTAGAATTCTCACCTTTCTCCTGCCAAAACGGACATGATTGAGTGTGAATCAACCTGACAAAACAGAAAGTGAGAGAATACATTTTCCACAAAAGAATTATAAAGGTGTCAGGATTGAAAACTGCCAGGAGTGTGACACTAAAATTATAGGTCAGGTGGTGGACGAGGCTGCAGGAGCTGCTTTTACCTTCAGTGAAGATGTTTTAGTTGCCTTACCAATTAGTTCACCTTTTCATTTAACAAACCAACAACTGGATGTCCAATCGACGGTTTGCTAAACCCTTCCCCTGAACAGCGATTTTCCAATCACAGCTTAGCAGCCGTAACTAGGCTTGCTTTGGATAGCACAAGAGCCATAGTGTCTGGAATGGATTACAGGGTGTGTTTATTTAAGCTGCAAACGTCTGGCTAACTATCTTACTACCTGCAGTGACAGAACGATACTTCCAAGACCAAGGAGCAAATCATTAGTTTGTGGGGTTACAGGTTAACGTAAAAAAGAAGCCCCATTCATGCACATCCACCATGTATTATTTCGTCACTTTACAGATGCTATTTATTGTATTTGGGGAAGTTTACACCGTCCTTATCCCCAAAAAAAAACGTTCTTGTAAGGTTAAAAGTGACGTATGTAAGAACAAGCTAGTGATCTTACATTGTTGTTTACTTAGGACTAACTAGTCCCACACAGCATTACAAGAACAATGCTGTTTCTTTATTTTCTTCTAGTGTTCTATATCAACTGGTGAGGATGCTGAATTGCAACTTGAAACTGACTTGAGACATGCAGCTTTAGCCGTAGATTTTAGGAATGTAGCCATCAAGTGTGTAAGCACTTAAATACTTAAAGCTATAGTGCATAGTTTCTATCTAACCCCATGAGGAATTCCAAGTAATGACAACAAAACTGTTGGCGTGTCCACATGATACAAGCCTTCCGTGATCGTGCACAGCCACCAACCCACCTCCACGCAGTTGCTAGTAGCCAAGGAGGATATGGAGGATTAAAAAAACATGATGGACTCTTCAGAAGGCGTAATTATCTTCACTCGAGTTTTTACGCATGAAAGTCGCCGACGCCACAATCTTCTGAACACAGCCATACTGAGAAATACAGAGAGAGTTGTGTGGAGCTGATAGTCTTAATTATCTTTATAGCAACTAATTTGGATATGGCTTGAATGTACTGTATGTAAAAACTCAGCTAGAGACTGCGTTTTTAACCACTTTATGTACCTAAGTTAGCTTAATTAGCTAGTTAACTGCAAAGGGTTGGACAGTCCATGTACATCTTAAAATATACATGACCATGCATGGCGACACAAAGTTGCCCACAATAGGCTACTTCCCTTTAAAAATCACACACAATATAGCACATCATCATGTTTACAAGTGTTGCTTGATGAAAGCCTCTTCTCTGGAGTTCCTCAAATCACATGCCACTGCTGAGATGTGAGCAATTCACTTGAAACGTGTGGTGGACCACATGCAGCCAAACTCAGTTTGCAGGTAGACATGTCTCCTGCACAGTCCTAGTTCAGACAGCGTCAGTGAAGTGTGAGACGTGGTGTGCCAAACCATGTCAGCTGTCCTCCCCTGAACCACAGCAAAGACAATTCTCATCATCAATTAGAAGTTGCACTTTCTGCATAGCATGAATTAAATAATCTAATTTCATTTATAATATTGTTTATTAGAAATGGTCATCAAACATGAATTATATAATCCCCAAAAACATAATCTGACATCTTCTAAATATACATGCATATCGGTAAATATTTATTGATTGCATTAGTTCTTCTAAAAATACCCTCTGTAGATTAGAATATAATTCTTGCTAATCTTTGACACATAGAGCCATGGTTAAGTGCTAAATCAAGTGCTCTGGATTGTAAATTTAGCTCATGTCCCTCAGCTGGCAAATCATCTCTTCACTCAGCTGAGACGGACTAACAAAACATCACATCACAGCGCTCTCCGAGTTTTCCCACGACTGCCTGTCCTCGACAGTTGGCCCTAACAGTTAGCGAGACAGGTGCACATCTTTCACTATGCAGTGCATTCGGTGTTGGTGCTGCTCCTCCATAATGACCTTGACTCATAAGTGAGCAGGGAGGACCACTCTGTTTGCATTTGTAGGCATTGACATTATGTGTACATTGTAAAATTGCAGGACTCAATGTTAGCCTAGTTATACCAGTCTATTTGTACAGTCTGCATGTGGAGGCGTTCACTCACTGTCATTGTGTGTTTTGTCTGGATCTTCAGTTTTGCTCTGAGGGATAAATATATCAAGGGTTATCAAGTCTGTTGCTATATGTACAATGACTCCGTAGATGAATAGGGTCAGGAAGTGCTTTATGTTCAGACATTTGCAGCTGAAACACATTACAGACTGCAAATCAAAAAACAAACCAAACAACCAAACAAAGTCATTGACTGCCATTTGAAATAAAAAAAGAATTAAAAAAACATACTTAGCTTGCAGCTATACCTAGCGCAGCTCAGCCACTTGACTGACTTGGTGCTTCTGGCTGGAAACTAAAATCCTGTCCTATTTTTTTTCTTCTGTGTTGCATTGCAATGGTGCAACTCGCCCATCAGGGCCCAACCTGAAACAAAAAAAAAGCGTTTTTGAAATTCAAATGATAGTTGGACACTTTGAAATGTCTGCACGTAAGGCTAGAGAACATTGTGTATACGCACATTGGAAACAATCCAATTTGGCATCAGCGGGCCTACTAGACCAGAGGGCAGATATTGTAACACCACAAATAGAAGATGTACCATGAGCCAAATGGAGCAAACACCAGAGCCTCTATTGTCCCAGCAGCAAACTTTACAAGACAACAAACTCTCAAACACATCCTTACCTTGGCAGCGCACACACTATTGAGAGTGAAGCTCCTTTACTGAGAAGGAATCAAGCTGGAGCACCATCCCAAACACTCTGCCCAACCTGCCCCCCCAACTGAAAGTTTTAACCTTGCTGTTCAAATTGCTGACTTTTCGACCTCTGCCGAAGTTTGCCTTGACCCCTGCACAAGTGCACAATGCCCCTGGCTTGGGCCAGATCGCATGCTGTGAATACCGAGAGGGTGGGTTTACTTATGGAGTAAGGCATGTCAGCAGCACACACATGAGGAGAGCAGCAGCTGCTGTGTAAAGCTGCTTGTTATGAGCCTGTGATACTTTCACATACCAAACTATCAGTGAGTATGGATATGAGTGAGAAGTGGCACGCTCAGGGGAGTGACACAGATATGGGTGTAACTGAATGTGTGAATGTGTCTCGTGTGTGTGCCAGTTTGTGTGTTTATGATACACAAACCATAGCAATGTGCAGTGCATATAGATGCATGGGATTCTTCGTAAGATATGCACTGCATGTGCACAAGGGGCATGTTAGTTCGTGTTTCACTATGCTATTTACTTATAGCTTCTCAAACATTGCTGACACAACCTAAGTACACTGGTTGTGAAGTGTTTACAGGTTCCTAAGCAGATGTTATCGTGCACATGCCACTGTACCAGTAAAAGTGGGATTGTGTTATAAGTGTGTCTGTACATGTTTGTACAATACACCCACTCCACATGCTCCAGCAATTTAAGATAAGGTTGGGGATGGGGTCTGTGTAACATTAGTTGAAAACACTGATGGAGATATGGTGTCTTAATAAGGCGGGCAGCGCTGGTGGAGAGCAACAGTGAGCGACAGCAGCAGTACATGGCCCTCTCGGCCACTTCAGCCCTGAGTCTGAAAGGAAGCCTGTGAGAAAACAAAAAGGGATGCTTCCTTGCCACACAGACCATTATAATGCAGGCTGTGATAAGAGCGATAACAACCTCCATGCCATGCTGTGCTATTCTGGGAGAACTGGGCTCTGGAAAAACAGGAAATCCCCCTTTGTTTTGTTTGGTGTTAGTTGTATGTGCGTGCAAGCTTTCCTAGTGATAGTGATGGGCTGTGTCATACAGCTACATTTCTTTTACCCTGTCTTGTCAGCAGTTTGGGATGTGGGTCAGAGGTTTATTGGGGTCAAGCATGGAGTTACAGCTGGTGCTCTGGATGTCTACACAGTGATATCAAGAAAGTCCTTTCCTGACAATCTCATAATAATTATGGAACCACAGTGTTATACGTTAATATGTAAGTCTTAATTTCTATAGTACCTTTTAAAAGTGACAGTAAGCATCACAAAAATAAAGTACAAAACACAAGAATCAACAGGGTCTACAGAATATACAGTAACACTAAAAACAGGTTTAATTTTCTGGATTCAGTGCAAAATCAGCTGACTGGGGCATTACACTTTAGAAATCTGATGTTTGATCTGATAATCTGATCTGTGAAATGCTGTTGATGATCTTGGCAAGTTATTTGTTTGTAACTTGTAGTTTTTGTCATACCAGTCTTATTTTCAAGGGAATAATCTTTCTCAAACCTGTGATAGTTTGTAAGAATTCCCCCTGCCTACCTGCTAGCACCGGTACCAACCTCTGCGTTTGTGCTCAGTTACATTACACAAAGCCAGGTTGGCAACTAAAGAAATAGTTATTAGACATTTTGGGACACTTTGGGAAACCATTACAATTAAATGAGATCTATGCTATAGTAAGCTCAACTATTACATCTCATCTGTTTAATCTGTATACAAACAAAAATGCTAATCTGTATCAACAAATTCAGTTTTTTAAGAGTGGGATAGATCTTCTCATCCAACTCTCACCCAGAAAGTGAAAATGTGCATTTCCCAAAATTCCTTTAATCACATTAAAAAAGGAAATTGCTTAGACAATTGGATACAAACATATTTAGTTTAAAGTATTAACCAATCAGAGCAGCCTAGGCTTTTTCGGGAGGGGTGGCTTAAAGAGACAGGCGCTAAAACGGAGCGTTTTAGACATGTTGAACAGGTATATTCAGACAGACAGTATGTGTTTTTTGAACATTAGCATGTAAATATGTTCTAGTTGAAACTTTAAATACAAGTATGAACATGAAAATGAGCACATGTCCTCCTTAATGAGATTTTCTGACTGATTGTCAGTTGCTTTATGTAGAGTTGCTGATGATGCATTATTACCTGTATTTAAATACATGTGTGTCCCCTTAAAGCCAATGGTGTTGAATTAACAGAATGAGTTTGGTTCTTGCTTTTCAAGCATGCTGTCCTCAACATACTTTTATTTTAATGCAGACAGACTAAACAGTCGTGGCACCACAATGTTCCCTGACATTATCAAAAATCACATCAGTTATTTTGCCCATTTTGAGGTTTCTGTACTGTGTTATGTGTAATTATTATCATGGCATATTTCTTCTCTTCGTTTTGCACCTCCTCCCTCCTCCTTTGTCTCCCTCTGTGCGAGCGTGGAGTTATCTATCAACGAGGGGGAGGGATGCTCCAGCACCCACCCTGCACTAATCCATCCCTCTCTCTTTAACACACACTGGCAGCATTGAAAGGATTTGTTTTTCTACGTTCCCTCCATCTCGCTCCGTCAATCTCTGATCTCAGGTTACAGCGACTCTATGTTTTCCTGTCAGCTTTGTAAAGCAAAATTCCCAGCTGAGACTTTGGCCTGGACGGGGAGACACAGCTGGTGCGCTCAAACCCCAAAGTGTTTCCCCTGTTCTCCTCAGCTGACACTGAAATTATAACCTGCCACAGACTTTTTATTTTAACTGCAGAATCAAAGTTGAAGTGCTTTTTAAATGTGAATCATGAACACAGTTTGGCGACAGTCTTATAAGTAAGTTGTTTATACATTTAGCACTATAGCTTTACCTAATTTGACAGCTGCTCCCACCTGATCCCCATATTTTATCACTGTATAGATAGAGGAGACTGTGTTATCTAAACAAAACCTAGTCCTGTACATACTTAATGTCTGTAGCTTTATATGTTTATACTGCAAATACTTCAAGGAAGCAAAGTACTTGGACAATCAAAAAATTATACATAATGGCTTTAGCCTGGTCGCTTGCATGTAAAGCTGATATACACCCAAGAAGATGATTTATGTCCTGTGATGAACTGCTGGCCTCTCCAAGGGATTTTCTCGCCGCTGGGATGGATTCCTGCAACACTTGAAGAGAAATTCAAGAATGTTTCAGTCTGGGTGTAATGTTTGTGTTTTTGTCCAATATGACTTTGTGTATGATAGAAGCTTTACACTCTCTCAGCAGCTTTACACAGTGATTGGCCTGGTGGAGTTGAGGTACTATGCATGCATGGATACTCCAGGTATGTCAGCTTGCAATTTGACCAGGAAGTGGGTTTGATATGTTATGTAGTTTTCTACAATAGCTACACAAATTTCCATAATTTCTGTTTACTTTCAGACTCAAAGACAAGTGTGATATTTTTCATAGCTGTAGGAGGCTCACACTACTTAACCAAATCAATGTCATTGTTGCAGAAGTCAGTGTATTGAGGTTGTGAGTTAAAGGGTTATCATAACCTATAGTCATAATTGACAAAAATATGACAATAACCCCCGATACTGGAATGTCCCTTTAAAAAGATTAAGCAGGTTACTGTAATATATTAAGCTTTCCTTTTACAATCCTCAAGACTGTGGCAAGCTCATAACGAGGACTGCAACTTTTAAGATGTCTTGCCATGCTGTAAGCATCTCTGTGTTATGATAGTCTCCGTGGACGGTGATGTCACACCCAGTGTTAGATAAGAGCTTGGAAAGTCCCATGTGCGTGACTGTCCAAGCTCATTTAAGAAGCTGTGTCTCTTATCAAGAAAAGTCACCATGCTCTTGTTGTGGTCGTCTTTTTAATGCAGACACACATAATCACACTACTTGCTGCTTCTTTGCAACATAAATAAGTACTTACATTTGCGTATGTATTACTTTTTAGTGGCCTACCTCTTTCTAAACCACTCTATGCAAACTGAACTGATACCTGAGTCACCAAAGACTCTCATATTTGTGTTTTCAATGGAGAGATGAGTGTGATCTTTAGCAACCACAACACAGGACCCAGAGATGAGAAAACCTCATTGCCCACAACTTTCAACCAGATGATGCAGGCAGTGGCATTTATATCTATGTGAGTGTGGGAATAAAGAGGTGAGAAAGATGTGTGCGTGTTGGGTGTGTAACAGCCGCTTGTCAAACAACATATAAGAGGTAAAAACAAAACATCAGTATTGTCACACATGAGAAACTGCCTGGATTTAATCTCTGAAGCTATCATAATGTTGTTTCTTGAATCTACAAGCTACTGGGCTTGCTAGCTTTATTTCACTAACTGTGTGTGTGTGTGTGTGTGTGTGTGTGTGTGTGTGTGTGTGTGTGTGTGTGTGTGTGTGTGTGTGTGTGTGTACCAGCAGCTGGATGTCATTACTCATGTTTGTGTGTGCTCTGCTCAGCTCCCCTTTTGGCCTTTTGTAAGTGTCTGTGGAGCCAATGGCTGTTTCTCTGTGCACTGCTGAGCAACCAGAAGTTTAATGTTCTCCACACGAAATATGCCTGTGCCAAGATGGACAAGCTCCCCATCACTCAATGTCGTGACAGTCAGCGCAAGTTTTATAAATAAGGCCTACACACAGTGGGAAATGTTGGCTTTTAGATTTGAAATGAAACCCTTTAAATGAGGAGCTCCATGTTAGTCTGCTGTCAGAGAAGTCACATAGAGCTTAGTTAGCCTAAGTTATTAGGAAGATGTTCAGTTTTTGACAACTCTGTTTATGACCATGGGAAACTTTAAGCAGCTTGTAACAGCTTCTCTACTTCACATTTATGGTAGTGAGCCAGGCTGAGCAGTATGAGGGTTGGCATGGATTACCTCCCACTGTACAAAAAAATGAAGGTAAAATACCCGGATACAGGCGCCGCCATCGTGTGCTTTGCATGTCATTTGGAGCCAGAGTCTGCGCAGTAGTGATCATGGTGTGGAACGGGGGGTCAAGGTCCCGCCCATGCACTCACTGGACTCAATTGTGAGCACATAGCTTTCAATCATGACGTCATTCACTTTTTATTAAAGCATCAAATAACTAATTAAAACCAAACTTATCAGAGAAATGAACACTTGAACAAACCTCAGTGTGATAAGAACTACCAAACCCTCTTTCGGAAAAATGTATTTGACTTGTACTTCGATTTTTTATTTTGGCCCATGTCCCATTCGCACATGGAAGAGGCAGGGTACTATACTGCAACCAGCCACAAGAGGGGCAGTCAAGGGTACTACATTACACTATTTAACATAATTAGCTTTAAAAACAACACTGGGCTCTCATTGGATTTGATGATGTAAGGATTCAGTAAACAGAAAAACAACTCCTCGAATATGCTCAAAAATAAAGACGCTACTGTAAGGAGAAAACATAAACTGGTAATGAAACCAATGCCTGTGTGAGGAGGTTTGTTATCTCTCTCTATGTGAAACAGATCAGCTTGTGTGTGCAGCAACATATGCAGTGCATGTTTATCTCAATCTTGACTATATATCCATTTAAAATCTAAAACCACGACATTATCAACAGCAGTCAGTGTCTGACACGAGGTTTCCATGTCTGTCAAGCTGTGGGAAAGTGTATGATGGGAACAGCAAGTCACATATGACAACACATCCTTTGCGGGAAAGAGACTCTACCTCATAGATCCTGTAGACAATATCTATAAGAAAAACGTGTTTGTTGTTTTATGTTTATGGTAAAGAAAAGGCCAATAGATAAAAGTAGATTAAACTGTATTTTAGAGTTGTTATTCAGACAACATTACCATTTAGTCAATTTTAAAAGATTGACAAAGTTGTACATTTATAAAAGAAAGGTTGTTAAGGTGTGTTAAGTAATGAGTAATGTATTGGTCATATTGGTCAGGGCATGCTTATGTTTATTCACTATGTGCACCAGCTAGTTGCCAACTTTGTCTGTCTGCCGTTTGCTGCTGGGCAGGTAGTGTAACTGGTGGTTACAGTGAAACATAACAGTAAAGTTGTCAACCATAAAACCACAACAATGAGCTGAAAGACGCTAAAACACTCATTAGAGCTGAGGGAAACTGCGGAGTTGGGATAATTCTCTATAGGCTCATCAATTTAACATTACACTAGTAATTTGATTCTTTGTTGATATAAAAAAAAATTATTATAGCAACTTAAGCTCTGAAAACTCTGAAACTGTTATCAAATTTAAAGCAATAATATAGTAACTTAAGTTTCTAATACATTTTGATGTAAATTAATTAGCATGGCTCATGGCTATACAGAGCTCATGGCATTATGTTATGTAGGGCAAATTCTTTGCAGTTAACCATATTATTCAAAGATCAGGCTGCATTACACAGAAATGATATGCAAATGAATGGGTGCCCAGTGATGGACTGTTGACCGGCAGTTTTGCCATTAGCCTTTTTGATATGACAAGGTTTTCTACACTTTTCTGCCACTTTTCTTCTGTGTTGTAGTGTGTTTCTGCTCAGCTTGGCTGTTAAACTACAGACTGAAACAACAGCAGTGTGAATAATGAAAGACACAAGTTTCAAATGGTGGCCTTTCAACCATCTGAGAGACACACTAACCACTTAGGTAGGCCATGTGGTTATATGCTCCAAATTAACCAATTCAAAATGCAGTTAAACAATTTCAAAATGTGTATATATATATATATATATACAAAATGATATATATATATATATATATATATATATATATATATATATATATATATATATATATATATATATATAACAATCTCTGTAACATTACACAGCTGATGTCCACTTGACTGAGATTTAGGTTTTGAGGGAGACTCAGTCCATCACGCTCTGTGTTTTTACCAGCAAAGCCCATTAAGAGCAAAAATCCAGATGTTGTTTCCTCTGGAGGCGGACCAAACTACTGCGTCTCCTCTGAAACAAACCAGAGCCTGTGATGTGCTGTATGACTGTCAACATCAGGGCCAGTGGTTGGACCATTTTGAAGTCCTCTGGTAGCTCACAGTAAGTGGCTTTGACTTGTGGGGATCATAACAAGGATATTTTCTCAGCCATGTGGTCTCTTTCAAAAAAGTCTCACATTAGGCAACGTTTCAGTTGCAGCCTGTTTAAGCAGGATTAATCTAATACTGTGTCTCGTTGGGCTATCTACTATATATCTCAGACATTTCTTGACTACCAGGATTATTAACATGCTCATCAAAGGCAAGGTAAATGAATTGGACTTTGTTTTAATTGCATGGTATTGTTATTCTTCCAATGCAGTCAGACACAAGCTATTTGACTTCATGGGTTGCTCCCAAAAGTCACATCAAACTAGTCTCGCTTTGCCAGACCCTCCTCCAAAGCGCGCTGGAGGAGAGTCTGGCTACTCCACATAGCATTCAGGGATTGGAGGAAAACATGCTGCGGTGCTGCTGCAAAATAGGCTCGGAAGGAACTTGTTTTGGTGGAACATGTGTACATTTAAAAGTAGTTTTAGTCGTGCAACAGAAAACTCAGATTGGACAGATAGTCTAGCTAGCTGTCTGGATTTACTCTGCAGAGATCTGAGAAAAGGTTAACCGTAGTCCTCATATATCGACTGGAGAATATATCAACACAAGGAAAGCCCAAGGTAACGGATATCTGGCCTAAATGAGTGAAATCCAAGGGGGTAAGCAAGCGTCCACAAAGCGTACCTCCTATGGAGCCATTTTGTTGCTATCAAGTCATCACCCGCCGTTAGCATCCCATTGACTGCCATTAATTTTGGCGCCACTTTGACAGCGAATAATTTTACATCTGAAGCGTTTAAAGACTCTATTTGTCCATTGTTTATTTCTAAAGAAACACGACAATGTATAAAAGGCTCCATTACCTTGTACCTCACGTTATGGCTCCGTAGCAGACGTTTTTGTAAAAATAGGCTAACGATTGTGTCATAACCACGCGACTTACTGTCGCATAGTAGAGGAATTACCGTACAGTACAGGAGAAGCTCGCAGGCAGTTTCGACTTACATTAGCTGTTTAAGTTTAATTAGTAATGTTAACTAGCATTTTAGTTAGCAATAATTAGCTTGTGCCTATGTTGCCTCTCTTGGCACAGCTACCAGAAGACTTACAACTTTCAGACAGGTTGCTCACGTCACATCTACGTCTTCAAGCTCAGTTGGAGGCTGCGCAGTAACACTCAGCCATTACCAGAAAAGTGCTTCTAATATACTTCACTGGTCTCCGTAGAAAACAATGGCGTCACTTTGTCCACTTCTTTAACTGTCTATGGTGAAATCCGGCGGAATTTCTGTCAGCAGCAGAGCAACACCTCACACATCACAACATTATTTATACAAACATGCAATAATTTATTTAGTCTTAACAGTCAGAAATGAACACATACGGAACCAATACACTGGGTTACAGGTAGTCTATGATAGTAGATCCCTACCAGGAGGTTAGAACCCACCAAGAGGGTTACAATATGAGTGAGGGGTTGTAAGATGACCGACAAGTTAAGGAAGAGTAAAAACATCTCTCTCTCATAGAATGATATGCATCTTTACGGACATGTATCTGCTTTTTCCCCTGTGAAATTATGGATATTTTGATCTCTAAATTCTTAAAATTAAAAAAATCTGAGAAGGTAAAAATCTTTGGTGGAAGTGCTCACAGCTCATAAAAATATTTAATCTTCTGATAAATAGTTGTGAGTTGACTTTGTATGTTTTAAAGGTTACAACGTAAAATGTTGTGAATTACTGGTCTATGATAACATTTCAATTGCTAATCAACCCCAAAATCCAAGCGCTAACACAATTATCGCATGTGACTGTAAGACATGTAAGGTATACATCAAAAAACTATTTTGCTTTTCTAATAATTATGGCAATTTGTAAAATGTGGATGATATGGTGGACAGAGAGACGAGAGCAGCAGGACTGTAAACTGCAGAGAGAGATCTGCTTGCCGAGGTCCGGCAAGCAGATGAAGGTACAGGTTCCAGGTAACAGAGTTACAAGAAAAAAGGATACGTGGAGCAGAAGCTTGAAAGCAAATGGCAAGTATCAACATAGCAACTTTGATGAACTGGCAGGGAATGAATGGCACTGGGACGGTATATAAAGTGAGAGGCAGATGAGGAAATGAGATGCAGGTGAGGAGGTAGACAGGGAAGGCCAGAGAACTGCAGGGCAGATGAGGGAAGTTGGAACAGGTGTGAAGACGGGTGAGGCAGTCAGGTGATGCGGAAAGGAAGGAAAGTCTGAGGGCATCTGGTGGATGGACGGAAAATGGCAATAAAGGGGCCTGGGGAATAAGTAAAAAGATGATCGCTAGAGCCATTCATTTCCACACATTGTATGAGTTTATCATACTCATTTATTATATTAACTGTGAACACCAACTGACCAAAATGCCCAAATCATAAATGTAGTCTGCATGACTATTGTAATGTCTTCTCCCACCTTTAGGAAATCGGTTCATGCAAAGCTACTTTTTTGTAATTATTTCAACATTATACCACCATTAACCACCATCTAAATGTTAAATATTCTCCGTAACCTCACAATGTAGCTGTCTATGTAAAACAATACAACTTTTATTTCGAAAACATTACAGCCCCTTAAATGTCTTATAATACACAGCCAACTTTTTTTTAAGGAAGTACAACACTTGACCATTCTGTCACCGTTTCCTTCCTCACCTTCACTCAGTGGCAGCCAAGTGGCCTTTTCCTCAGATAGAGAAAGGACTTCTCAGCTGTAGCTCACGTGCCACAGCGGGATAAAAAGCCAGAGGAGGAGGGTTGCATGTGAGGGAGTGTAAACAATAATCAGGCATGGTGACAATGAGAGCCACTCCGTTGCTTCTTTCATTCCCTCCGCTCTCTCCCTTTCTCCTGATGGCAGTGTAGGACACAGCTGTGGAACATGACTACAATGTGTTTCCACTTCTGTTGTCTGTTTTAAGCTGTATAATTAAATGTGCTACTACTGTTAAGTGAACCCACCTCATGCTGGCCCTGCATTGTTGCACTTGTTGTCATGATCTTGCTCAACAAGTTCATTGAGCAGTGTTGTGTAATATTGCCCAAGTTTTAAACCTCAAATATTCAATTATACCCTCATACCCTCATATATATATATATATATATATATATATATATATATATATATATATATATATATATATATATATATATATATATATATATATATATATAGCTCAGCTGGTTAGATGTGTTGATGACTGAAAAACAACTTTGTTAACTTGCCAATGTCACGCAAAATGACATTATAAAACTGGCTCACTTAGGGCCAGGAAGTGTTTTTATTGCATCTGTTACAACAGAGACTTATTTCATGTGTTAAATTACAGGCTGGTTGAATAGTTATCATGAACATGTTCGATAAACAGATTGGTCAAAGAAAATATTGTGGTTAAGGTGTTCTTTAAGTTACAAAAAGCCGTATAATTAGATATTATATATCTTTAATAGCAAAAGAAACCTAGAGTTCCTATTGTCTTTGCATTTTGGCAGTAGTGTTAGAGGCCTTATAAGCTTGCCAGAATAAAACAGGATCATGTAGCACTCGTGTCTCTTAGCTTGTCGATTTGAATCGCTGCCATGTCAGAGTGCCAGGTCCAGGTCACAGTTTGTTAGCCTGCTCGAGGAGGGGGAGTAAAAACTGATGTGAGGGCCATTGTCTGGGGGTCTCTGGAGGTGGTGTAGGTTTCTCTCTTGCTGATACTGCTGATTGAGATGGAAAATCAGCATTGCAGCTCTTAGGGGTGTTGAAGTGTCTGCTGAATTCATGAGAAAAGACGTGACAAATGGTGGATGAAGTTATACAAAAAGAAGGATCTGGCTGCATAACTTGAATCCATCTTGAGTTTCACTGGATATCAATTTCTCTAATGTGCAGTAGCTGAATGTGCAACCAGAGCAATTTATATGTGTTGGCATTAAATACTAAATCACTACTAAGTTGGTTTGGGCACAAAGCATGCAGGGCCTTTATTATTTTTCCATTGAAATGATTTTACTACTTTGTCTTATAAAGAGTAAGTGATAATCTAGAAAAGCTCTCTATGAATAAAATGTATAATTATCAGAACAAATACAGTGTGAGTTTCTTTCTTTCTAATCACACTACATATCCTCCAAGGTCACAGTTTTGCCTGCGATGGAAAATGGAAAACCGACCGAAATCCACACCAAAACATCCTGGTAAAACATTCCAACCATGTGTCCTAAAATTTTAATTTCTTTTAAAATTACATTTATACAATACTAATTTGCAACAGGAAATACATTTTGAGATAAACATGATACATATTGAGGTAAACAACATATCTGCCAAGTCGCAATTTCTCTAGCCTATAGTATCACACACACAGCACTTGGAAAAGACTGTGGTCTTGGTAAAATAGGCCTACTGAGACAATTTTTGCTTTATCAACGTTTAACTGAAGCCACGATCTGTCACTACCAAAGTGCTATGGTTAAACCTAACCACAAGCAAGCCTCAGTATGCAAGACTCAGGATGCGAGCACTGGTCGAAGTCCTGCTATGACTTTCATACGGTTTAAAAGTGTAGCACTTCCTTCACTCAATGAAACGTTACCACTGAACATAATCCGAGCATCAATTGTGTTCAACCTAAACATATAAAAGATCCAGCAAAAAGAGAGTTTCTTGCTGTCACATCAATACCTTTTCTCAGATCTCTGCAGGGTAAATCCAGCTAGTTAGCTAGACTATCTGTCCAATCTGAGTTTTCTGTTGCACGACTAAAATTTGTATTTGTATTTATTATAAGGATCCCCATTAACTGACGCCTGGACGACCAGCTAGTCTTCCTGGGGTCCAAAACAACATTTAATCAGACAATATTAAAGCATTTCATGATACATACAGAAAGAAAATAAACATAACAATATCTGTGTTTTAAACTAAATAACAAGGAAGCAACCAAAATAAAAAATAAGAAAAAATAACAGACAAGAAATATCTTTAAAACAAAGTTATATATTACTGTATATTACATAGCTAACATCAAGGTAGCTCACGAAAACAACCTTTGACCGTACACATGTATCACCAAAATAAGTTCTTTCCCGAGGCTATTTTGCAGAGGCGCCCAAGATGATTGCGTGTTGCGTGAATGCCGTGTGGACTAACCAGACCCTCCTCCATCTGCCTAAACTTAGCCATGAACATACTTTGCATAAAGTCATCAGCACTGTGCAGTTTCAGGCTTCAAGAAAAGCAGCAGATCAGCAGTGACTGAAGCTGCATGCATTAAATGAAAAGTCAAGGAGACAGCAACTCACTGTATTCAGAGAGAGGCCTTCTCTTTGCTAAAACCTTGTATCATCTGTTATAGGGGTCAGTATATCTGGGACAAAAGATTATTATTATTATTAATGATATATGAAAGTGATTTACATTTCAGATCCTCGAGGTTGGGGAGTCTTGACTTTACATAGTTTATTTATGGAATCTGTGAAACATTTTGTGTACGTAAAGCTACACTATTCTATCATCTTTTAGTAGAGAAAAATAATTTCAAACGTAGCTCTTAAGAAGAAAGACACATGAGCAACAAAAGGAGGCAGTGGAGGACTTTATTGCCTGGGAAATCTGGCAGTGATCCGACTACTGTATCTGTGTCTAAAAGGCAGACATAAGTGCTCATTTCCTGTCATTTTCTGTTTCCGTGCGCAGATATCAACCACATATAACTAAAGCAATCACAAAAGAAAGAGGGAGAGACCTCTTTCTCAGCTCCCAAAATCGAAATTAAGTCTCTTGACTGAATCGAGGAATAAGTTGGCGAACTCTATGAACTATCCCCCATTTTATTTGAAGAGGCCAGTTCTTCATCATCTATAAATCTGAGCCTCCTATTGAGTGTCTTGAGTTGAGATACAAGCAGGCACTTATGCTCTCCCTCAAGTGTCCTCATAAACCACATTGTTTCCAGCTTATTCCCCCCTCTCCCTGGAGTTGGGCCATGCCAAAAGTTCCCCTCGCAGGCCTGTCCTACCGGGCTTGTTTGGGGACATCTGCTGCCATGTCCAAATATTGTTTTTGGCTGAGCCATCGCTGGCTCTGCTGCAAGAGAATAGAGCTGGGAACTATTTTTACCTCGGCGGGATAGACTGTGTTAACATACAAAACAATGCTTCTATCCCCCTGGTCTTCCAGCTGCAGAGCAGGGCAGCAACTGCTTGGGAGTGCGAAGACACAAATCAGCCGAGCTGGCTGCTAGTGTTCAGGGGCTGAGATGGTGGCAATAACAGCATTAGTGACCTTTTGGACGCTCTCTGGTTTCGACTTCTTCGTCTTTGAGTTCTTTAAGGCAAAAACAAAAGTAAAAGACTAACTTGTGAGTTTCAGGGTATAGGTCGTGTTTCATTTGGACAGCATGATGTGTTTATTGTGCTTTCTATAATGTGACTGAAATATGTCCCTAGTCTACTGAGTTTAAATTATGCCCAGAGTTTCCAAGCTGTTGGATAAATATATATGTAATGAATGAAACTGTTTTATCATTAATGTCCTCTTTCATCAATCATTGTTCCATTCAACCACCCTGCTGTATAAACACTGATAAAACACAATAACTTGGCTTGAGAAGGGTTCCCCAGTTACTCCTTCCAGACTCTTTAGCTCTCTTTTCTACACATTCCTACAAGACCTGAAGTCCCATTTCATATCCGTTTATTGCGCTAAACGAGAGTCCGATTCATTTGCTTTTAAGTTTGCTATTGACTTCTTAAGGCCACAGTTAATGTGGCGACCTTAGATTTTTCAGGGCACTCAGGAAATTATACTAGGCTGAGTAATTGAAACAAAAACATTGGAAGGGAAAGGATCTGTGTTTAAGGGAAGACATAATGACTGCCCATGTTGTTTTTCCTTTCACATCATATTACAGTATTAATAGACCTCTTCTGTTCCAGGTAGCAGTGGAGGAGAGCTGTACAGTAAGAAAAAGCAATCAACTAGTTAATCAATTTAAAATGCAAAAGAAACAATCAATATATTCATGATGGTAACTGTGTGTGTGTGTGTGTGTGTGTGTGTGTGTGTGTGTGTGTGTGTGTGTGTGTGTGTGTGTGTGTATGTGTGTGTGTGTGTGTGTGGGGGGGGGGGGTATGTTCATGTTGCAAATTGTATGTTTTGTGTGTTGTGTTAAAGTTAAATAAAATTGTTATTCATAAAAAAGATAGTCATGATGGTAAATGCAGCTAAAATCTACAAAAAAGTCAGTGCCTTTACTCCCATCCCATACTCCATCATTTCCATGAGGCGTATGCTTTCTATAAATATCTTGACTGTCTACATGCTCTGCTTAAATGCGCCGCAAAACCTATGTGGTACAGTCGTCTATTACATCACTGTGAATACACACATACTTGTTTTCTGCCTTTTACAAAGCTTATTCATCACGTCCATAATTCAAAGGCTGACTGCAGGCTGGATTTTGTTACTCTACTGTTCTCACACAATTAGATACATATCACACATGTACCTGAAACGCAGGGTGTCGTGTAACCAAGTCATTATGTCACTGTGTAAACTGATACTGCCACCAACTCTGGTTTCTGGAAGTATTCATGGTTGTTTGCAGAGTCAACAAACACAATCATCAGAGTTTGACCCTCCAACATGCAGACTGCCATAAACAAATCTTTCCGTGAAGGGACGTACCAGAGATTCACTATAAACATCAGGAAAAAAGGCCCTTGCAGATAACGTCAGAGAGTAGGGATAACAGATGCAAATATCACACAAAGAGAACGTGTTTGGACACTAGAAACGAGTGCAAGAGAGATGTAAAGATCATAGAAATTGAGCCTACTTAAAGGGATACTCTGCCGATTTTAAACCAGCTCAATGTCATCTTTGTGTGGGCAATGTTTTAAAAATAAAAAATTTGACTTTTATTGCCTTTATGATTGTCATGTCTCGTCCCTGTGTCAAGTTTTTGTTTTTAGTTTGTTTCGTGTTTTCTGTTTTATTAGTGTTCTAATAAAACTATTGAACTCTACTTACCTGAGTCGAGCATTTGTGGGTCCATTTCCTGGTGTGCATGACAATGACAGCAACTGGAGAACGACAGGAAAGGGGGAGAGAAAGGGGATGATACACAGCAAATTAATGGATGGATTAATCAATCAACTATCAATATAATTTTAAAAATTCACCCTCTCATGAACAATATTACATGATCTGTTTTTGTATCACTACTGTTGTTGGATAAAATAATTGCATCAATATTAGGTTAAAGTATGTATTATAAGGTAGCTTGCCCTCTGCCAGATCATCTCTAAGTCTGGAACAGATACTTTGGGATTTTGAATGTGAAAATAATATATTACCATTGTATTACATATAATCATAGCTTGCTTTTATCCAAGAGAAAAATAGGTTGTTCTTCAGTCTCCAGAGACTGTTTGGCCATCTGCTACAGCCCTTTACCACTCATCTGTCTTGAATTAGACAGCAGTCACCACAGTATAAATACCCACTTATCATCCCAGTAGTCCTCCCCTGATACAGGCCTGAGATGACAGAGACAATAGCAGACGCCCATTGCACCCAAGTTCCCCTGGAGGCATGTCTCGACACACGGACTGCATTTAACTTTTATTACCCAAGGAGATGGATTGGCTGCTCCCCACCCTTATTTGGTGGTGCGGTGTGCGTACAAGGGGCTGTGGTTGTAAAGTGAAGGCAGCGTGGCTCAGCCTGAGCGGAGCCAGGTAACTGGGGTGCCCTGACACCATTTTTTTTTTAAAACTGCTCTCTGATAAACCATGACTCATGGTTGACTCACAGTAACTCAGTAACTTGTGGCCCTGCAAGTTTGGTTTGGGAAAAAGGTGATACGTACTCTCTAAAGCAGCAGGGTAAGAGAGGTTAGAGATACCCAAATCTAATGTTGGTAATCTACTGCGATAAGATGAATTTAATTAACCATTAGATGCTAAATACCTTTCCTGAGAAAATAAGTTCAGACATTTAGCCTACATTATTTATTTTTCTGTGACATGTGCTTCCAAGTCTTTTGATTTCAATGATCTATTTTAACTTACAAAATAGCACATCAGCAAATAAATAGCACAGAGCAGTACAGAAACAGTGAGGTCAAGAAACGTAAATACTGCACTCTATATAATCTATACTAAGAAAGTGTAACTACAAGAGATGTTTTTCAACTTTTTTGTCCATTGTAACGAGCTTGTTTAAGAAAATAAACATTTTATTTTAAGATTTGTTTTGGGTATTTAATGGAAAGGACAGCTAGATGTGAAAGAGAGGAGGAAGACATGCAGGAAATCATCCAGGTCAGACTCGAACCCTGGACCTTCTGCGTCAAAGCATACGCCTCTATATATGTGCGCCTTCTCTACCAACTGAGCTAACCCGGCCACCAAAATAAATATTATTTTGATGAATTACAGTTCATAGTCCATGTAATCAATATAAAAATCTATAGACATAATTGGTGTAAAGGTAACTTAAACACACCCAATTGCATGAACTCACTTGAGTCAAAAGCTAAGATAGCAGTTGCTGACACTCTGCCTAGCTAGGCTAGTTAGCGTACCTTTTAGCCAAACTCAAACTGACAGTTTAGCTGGTGCTTCATTGTTTCAGTTTGTTTGATGACAAACGGAATTACCAACATCATCAAAATGTATATTTTTCAAACACTGATATATTTAGGGTTTAAAAAAAAGTTAATTTAACTTTAGCTAAGGCTAGCTGTGGTGGCTATCTTACCAACTAGCTTTAACTTGATATAGCTCGCCTGTTTCAGCAGTAGTTGACTGTTTGACAAAGTGCAGCAACTGCAGGTGTTAGCCTATGTAGTTACTGCGTTTTGGCATTGTGGCTGTTTTCAGGACACATTAATTGGGATCTTTTCTGACTGTATTGGTATTTAATCCCATATAGTTTGATACCAATTTGTATCCACGTGTGACACTATTCTAAAGGATGTTTTTACACATGCAAAAATATTGTCACCTAGAAAACACAGGTAGGTGTCTGGATGCAAGTCCGTTATAACATGGTCCACAGAGCAGAAACTCATCTATGAAGGAAATTATGCTTTTCCCCAGAGCCACTCTTCAGCTGCAGCTGCACCAACGTGTTTTGACCTAACACTCCGCTAAAGTGCTACAGTACACCTGACATGTGTGCCCTCATAGAGCAGCAGGACCTATTCTCTGTGGACGGGAAGTTCATTTCCTCAGAGGATGGAGCCACACCTATTGAATTTTATTATGCCATATTATTATTTTTTCCCTCAAATGTAGCCTATTTCTGTTCTTTGTTCTTTTCTTTGCTGCATTGAGTAATGCTTTTTGTACTTACAGAATTTTAGAAATGTTTTCTGAATACTGTAGTTGAAAGATCAGTATATCTCAGGGCATTTATGCATCAATAAAAACTGAGTAGGCCAGAGCTTTGTTGGTGTTGATTGTGAGATTGATTATTTTGCACAGTAAAAATGGATGTTGCTGACACGGTGCAGGGAGATGCACCTCCCTTGACCTCTTTCGTTGACACCAACTGTAAGACACAGAAAGCTTTTAGAAGGTGATAATTACAATGTCATCACTCTGTGATACATGAGATTGCTCTGCGGATTCATAAGCCAGGCGAATATTGTAAGTTTGTCCTCACTTTGTCTTAGTTCCTAGTAGCACCACAAAACAGATGGGGAAACGTGAAACAACTGAACAAAGGAACAAGATTGTGGTTAAATCAGACTATAAAGCAAACTGACATGACTGCAAATTTGGCACAGAGACAGAAGAAAAGCGTGTGTGTGACTGATGGATGCAACATATAGATACATATTACATTAATGCACATACTATCCCCAAAACAAACATTTGAGTCTTTCCTTGTTGGCAGCATTGCACCACTCATGCTATAGTCAGATACCAAAGGGTTAATTTTGTCCCAGGCATAGAGGCAGAAGTAAACAAAAAGAGCCAGGGACTGGAGCTTCTCTGGCTGCTGAAGTTGAGGCGTGACCCTTGAGATAGGCACAGGGCTATCATGAGGGCGTCTCCCTGAGTGACTGGCCAGGAGAACAGAGAGGCCTTTGTCAGGGCTGTGTGCGAAAAAGTGCTGAGCCAAGCAGGCCTCACCCCCTCTCACCCCTCCTTCCCTCCCACCCCCACGCTTTTTTCAGTCTTTCTCCCTGAAGACACACACAAATGCTCATACACACACTTGTCTGTATTTAACAGTAGTCCCAGGGGACGAGGCTTTCACTTCAGCTGGAGGGAGGTTAAGGAGGGGGATACAGAGCCTGTTTTGTGGTTAAAGCCTGGATATGTTAGCATTGCAATCTTTAAGCTTTAATATAACCTGCTGCAAAGACTTTCTAACCATCTGTGTTTGCAGACAAATTGACTTTGAGAGAAATGTCATCCTGCCTAGCAAAATGTCTGCTCTTCATCTCTAAACCATTATGAAGATTAAAATAACTTGTGTTTTATGCACAACAAACTCTGTGTTTACTGGCCTGCTTGCAATTTTCACAGTGAAATTTTGCCAAGAGCGCACACAAAAAAACACAAAAACAAGACATGTCTTTTTGAATGAGCCCTGGTTTATTTACTGCTAAAGCAAAATGAAAATGTTTCATATAAATCAGGACATCAAATGATTCTAAAATTAGAAATGAGAATGAAAATGTCTGTATCACGTCCGGTCCGTATATAATGTGGTGTGCACTGAGGACCTCTGGGAATACAAACACTATGGCATTATTCTTTGAAGTAATGTGAATCCAAATTAAGTCATTTTTCTCACAGTGTTCTCAAGACAACTTATTATGTGCAAATAAAGAGCAGGCAGCCTGTCTGCAAGTGATTTGTGTTGAGCGACTTTGTTTAAACATACAGAGACTCTCACTTAACACACTGTTTGCAAAAGCAGAAACAAGCATGTACTGTCTGTGGGAATAGTAAAAGCAGACAAAATGCCCAAAAAGTGACAGTTGTCACTGTGTATGAAAAATAAATATAATCTAATATCAGCTCGCCCTACAGCACAACACACTGCAATGTGTTAATCTTAATGAGGTTCAGGCCAGGCCCTAAAAAAACGTAAATTTCATGAGTTTCTGCACTACCCAACTTGGCACGCATACACTCCTTTAACCTTCCTCGCTCCCCCCTGTCTACACAAAGCAGCTGCCTGAGGGAGATCGCTTCAGAGACCTGGTAAAGTGAATCATGTTATGTAGGGTTGCACCTCCCCCCCCCCAGAGGGAACAGCATGTAAAAAAAAAAAAAGATGTGCTGAGCTCCAACATTGCCTCCAGGGCTTATGAAGTGCTGCTATTGTTCACACTAAATTAGTTTTTGTGGGACTTTTAGTGGGTTTAAATCACTGGTGTTTAGTCATAGAAGAGGTTTTTATTCAATGACTGTGACTTTTTGGGATTGTTGCTTATTGTGGCAGCAGAAGCTTGTGAGGTGACGTACACATTATAACATAACTAAAAATGATCCCATGTGATTTCTCAGCCAAACAAGCAGCATGGCTCTATGGATGGAAATGTAAAATAGCTCAACATCTACTATGGATTGACACAACACTTTCTACAGACATTTGTAGCTCCCAGAGGATGAATCCTGGCTTTCGTTAAGCCCCGGTTTTTTCTCTAGTGCCACCATAGGGTTGGCATTTGTTGTTTTGACTGACATGGCTTGCCTGTGTTTAAACTTTTTGTTAGATGGATTGCAATTTGGCACAGGCATTCATACTTCCCTCAAGATGAATTTGTTAAGTTGTGATCTCTTGACTTTGTCTAGCACCTTCATCAGGTCAAAGTTTCAATGATTTGTTGACTCCTATCCCTCTCAGCTGTTGTTTGTGGTTCCTAGCATGCTAACACGCTAATCTAGGATGTTTAGCATTTAGCTCAAAGCGTATGTATAGCCTCACAGACCTGCTAGCATGTCTTGTTACAGGATGTCTATTTAACTATTTAACTTAGTTTAGAACTCACAGTGAGAGCTACTGACTTTTCAATATCCTGCTTCATTGATTATGTTGACATAACCCAGTATCCCAATTTGAAGTCGCACCCGGTTTTGATCATTTGGAATATGACGTTTACATGTAACATTGAGCAACCTTGTTATTTAGCTCCCTGTATACTGTACATGACTATAACAGTATCCGGGTTTCTGATGCCGTTTTACTGCAGTCATGTCTTTTACTCTTTCACGTTGTATTTTGTTGCAGAAATAAAGCACAGGCCATTTCAACTGTTCATAAAGTTTTAATGAAAAAGAAACAGCAATGTACCCATTTAACAACAGAAGAAATTAGGAGAAATTGTAAGATTTCGAGAGCCAAGCTCTTATGTACAGCATATTGCACTAGAAAAAGAATAACATCCCCCGTCATCCTCCGTTCCCTCCATTGCCTCATGTCCTGCGCTGTTTGTTTAAACAGTGCAGTAGACACAGAGCAGTCCCAAAGATAACACAGTCAATGCTTTAACAAAAACTGCTACATCTGGACTGGGTCTCACTTCATTAGGACACATGAATGTGAAATCCTTGAGACCACTCTGAACGTCAAGAAAGAAATGTGAAGACAATACAAACTCCCCGCGCACACAGCACAGGAGTCTGAAATAAGTTCCACTGTTCAGTTCATGTATTAAAAGAGACATCATGGTTTTCACTCCATTAAATTACATTCAAACCCTTAAGATACAGATTTTTCCAGGAATGTTGGACATGCATTTTTACTCCATTTACATATATCGGAAAAAAGCCCTTGAACTGAGAGTGACACAGCAGACTTGGCAATATCAAAAATTAAAAATGCGACATTGAAAAAAAGCAATCATAGAAAAGCAAAAAAAGTTGTTGTGTTGTTGTCGTTCTTTCTTTGTCTTCTTACAAAAAGATATGGAATTTCTTTTTTTGCTAAATGGTATTATAAAGATAGCAACAATAGCTGTGTCAAATTCATGTCAAATGTATAAAAAACACCAAATCACAGCACTTGACAGTAAAGATGCACTCTTTCTTGGATATTCAAAAAACTGATCGAAGGAATTTGATATTAAAGACACTGAAGGTTGAACGAATAACAAATGTTTCACTTGAAGCTGGGTTGCAACAGTGGTTGGTAACGACAGGCTCAGATCAACGCCACACCGACTGAGTGGCTGTTCAACCCATCTCATATACAAATAATACTGGGCACCATGGTGGCTCATTCCTCCTTCAAATGTAAACCCACAGCCCTACTAGATTGTAGATAATAAAGCACAAAAACCCAGGCGAGCTAGGCCGATCCAGCATATTACAGATCTTAAAGAGTTTCTAGAGGGGAAGTTCAGCACAGGAGTAGAAAGAGAGAAAGGCGCAAAATACAGTATACAGGTAAAAAATAGTTGTTTTTTTTTTACAGTGCACATTGATTGCAGACAGTCGTTTCTGATATTAAATAGGTTTTGCGTCGTGAAACTCGCCGTTCGTGCTGAGAGATGTCAAAGGTTGAGCCTGTGCCTCGTGAAACTGATTTTTTTTTTGTATCAAGGCACAAGAACACGCCGTACTCTTTGTGCCAACTCTATTGTATCAGAGCATGTTGTTTTCACAAAGCCCAAGTGAAACAAGAGCTGTGACCAGTGACTTTGGGTAATTATGCCAAGTGTTGATGATGATGTGGCAGGTCTGTTACTCACAAGGCACATTTTGTACATTTGATTGTCTGTTGTTCACGTGATTTGCAACGACTCACAACATTCGTGTGAGAACGCACGAGGCACATGGCTTTAGTCCGACCTCCCCACACACAGGCATCAAACGCACAACTGAATGCGCATCAACAATGAGAAGAAAAGGACTGTACACACTGAGATAGCATCTGTACAGTAGCACTGAGCAAATATACACAAAATAAATAAGTATAAATTATTGAAAAGAAACCAAACAAACTGAAACTTGATCTCGATGAGGACAGGGAGTAGTTAAACGTGACAGCTGATGACAGAGGGTGAAGCTTTGGACTGAGGACCAGAGAGTGTGTCACAACTATCTGAATTGGCTCAGCGTTCAATGTTTGCAGGAAACTAACTTTTGGTTCAGCTACTCATGCCGTTACAGAATAAAATAAACTGTAACAAAATCTGCAACACACTTCCATGTTGATGTTGAGTGAATGTGCTTTGGAAAACATAAAAAAAAGTCTAATGACATATCTTTGCTTGTGTGCAGCGCCGTCTAGGCTGCATGGAGTCCTCACTCAAAGGCAGATTATTTGCAAACACAACTCATAAGAAGCATCAGGTAATTAACATGGTTCTTAACTACTCCCTGAAGAAAACAAAAAGGAGGAAAAAAACCATCAGTGTCTTCAAAAGTTCATATAATGAATCTACAACAGACTGAAATAATACATCAAATGAGGAATTTTTAACATCTTCTTTAAAGTCCTTCTTTGATAAACCTTACATTGAGAAACAGTGGCTGTGTCATTGCAAAATGCTAACATAGCAGTTGTCACGAAAGGGTGTATAAACCTTCTCCTATACCCAAATGTGTCTGTGTGTTAGTAAAAATGTTTTTGTTTTTTTAAATGTACAGAAACTGTTCTTACTAAGTTCTCAGTGAAGCTGAATATACCACTGGCAGTTTGGTGAAAGAAAGCACTTGAATGAAAGGTTGATGGATACTGTACATGTATCAGCACATCGGGATTGAATCAGTGCTCAAGACATTTACACCTGGAGTGAAACAAAATAAAAATGCATCTCTGTAACGTTAAACCAAAATGTTCCTCTAACAAAGATATTTGTAGAGAGGTGTATTTCATTGAGAACACAGCCATATTTTGGGAAACGTCAGTTTGATTGCAAATGCAACAGATCCCTAAGATTTTACTTCCTTCCACTGGCTTGAATATTGCTTGCCCCTAAAAATGCCGATAAATGTCATCTCTCCCACAGGTGACCCGCACGTTGCAGCAAAGGGCAAAATTGCGATTGTCAATCCAGCCGGAGAAAGAAATACTAAAAAGCTTTAGAAAATTATGAAATTTTTCCAAAACATTTTCAGCTGTGTGATTGTTCTCCAGTTCCCTGATTGTGATCCCACAAAGGAGATTCGCTTGTGCTTATTTGGTTTCAAAATGACTGCAGATTTTGGAAACAGTAAGCACGCACTCCTACATACACATGATCACAAATTCAAAGAGTAATCACGATTATGTCAGGTTTTGAAGTTACTCGACTAAAATATCTTCAGTACACCTACATTCAAGCATACATGTGTTTATCCTTTAAATCTACAGGATTGGACTCTGCACAGTGGGTCTTATAACGGCATGAGTGGTACTGGTGATGGAGAGGCTGATGGATGACACAGGTTGATATAATGTCCCTGCATCTACAGTGGCAGCTGGTTAAACCTCTAAACTGACCGACAGTGCAACACCAGTGTGTAGCACCTCCACAACGTCATGACAACCATTTTCAAATTAGCCAGTGTGGAACAGTAAAGGATAAGTACAGGGCTTATTGTTTAACTCATAATAAATTAGAAATGTGCCTCGAGTCCTCAAGGTTCAGTAACTTCAGCACAAAAATGTCCACGTCCACAGTTTGTTGCCAAAACAAGTGGCCTAATCTTAAAATGATTCTTTTTTTTTTATGATTTCCTTGATGCAAAAGAGGTGCACTGTGGCAGGAGAGAATAAGGCATTCCCTGGACTGATGGAGGTCCTTCAAGACTTATACCAAATAAAAAGAGTAGTTTACTGTACAAAATAGGTAATCTTACAAATATTTCGAAAATATCTCTTCAAACGCAATGGCTTCTTCTTGGAGAGGCGAAAAAACAAAAACAAAAAAATTAAGAAAAATTGTAATGGGCCTCCGTCCAGCGGTGACCAGTGTTTTCCTCATCTCATCTTCGTATTCAATTAGAAAACAAAATCCAAACCCGTGTTCCATCTTACAGTGCCATCTCTTAAAAGTCTTGTCCCTGTGGGAGGAAACAAGTGAGGCGAGGGCCAACAGGAAGCCCCTTCATCTCTGATCTCCTCTCAGGCGGGGGAAGAGAGCCTCTCTTGGAAACAGAAAGCCAAACAGGGCCATCGTAAGGCGCATCCAGGCAGGCAGGTTTTGTCTCTGATGTCTTACAAACTGCAAGTTGACAGAAAAAAAAATACTTATTATTAGCATCAGGGAGGGCAGGTTAAATCATAAATGCTCATCAGACTTTCGTCCTAACAAAAAATTACGCCTCAGATTTCCTCATAACAGGCTTTTGAGGTAAAGACTTGTGAAGTGTGGTAAACCCTGTGAGCTCAAACCATATGATGAGTAGACTGGATGTTTCCACAACATTAGCTTGTGTCTAGCAAACATGTCTGTCACACGCACATCCTGTGGAATATACAGTATCAGGTGCAGTGGCTCTCTGATTTCTAGAGACTCTCATTCCTAGACAGAAGTTAATCGTAATACTTCATTTAGTTGTTTGATGAAAGTAGAAGATTAAAATGACCAGGCTAACAACTGTAAAACAACCCTGAGGAGCTGCCACTCATCATCATAATATCACACTATCCTCCTCCCTCAGGTTTGAGACAGTGCCTCTTATAAAATGTTGACTTCAAAATGAGAACCTCAAAGTGAAATGCTTTCAGAGAATGCGCTGCCTATTTCATCACAGCTCTCTTGTAATAGCGAAGTCAGCTGAATAATTATCAAAACAAAGCCAAAGGAAAATGAAACTGCCCCCCGCTATGGAGCTGCCTTCTCCCAGCTCTGTCATTTCCTATTGTACTGGACTGCAGACAGATGAAGGGGTTCCTGCTGCAGCCTGCAATCTCCTCTCTCCCCCTTCTCATCTCTGATCCTGCGCAGCTTCCACTGGCTTTCTGAACAGCCGTGCTCAGATATTGCAGCCTGTTGCATAAGCATTCTTGTTACGATCTCTCTCTCTGCTCTCTCTATCAAGGTCTCTACCAGCCTAGGAATCAGAGTCTGCCACAGGCTATTTAATGCAAAACTAGCACACTGAACTGAATTGAACCAGCACCGCTAAATGTAACCCTAATTGTCCTTAATTGCCTTAATTCTACACTGCTAAGCTTATTTAAACAGTACCCTGGTTTGTTCCACGTGAGGCTCCTCTTTCTGCTGTCATTTGTGTAGGTAGTGGAGAATGGTGTGCATTTTGTTTGCCATTTTTAAGTGAATGCACCCCAAACGATTAAAAAAGACGTGCATGTTTGCTCCTTCACTTAATGTTAGAATGGATTTACCTTTTCCCTGAAATTACCCTGACAGTATTATCTTTTTTTGGCCACAAAAGTTGTCAAAACTAGCGTTTAAGACTCAAACCACAAATACAATCTACTTCACATAAAAACAACACACATTAGCCCACACCGGTAACTTATGCTTGGATAGGAAAAAGTCTAACAATAGCAGCAGTCAGACACAATAGAGAAGAAGTGATTGGATATCATAAAGAATCGTCTGTGATTATTCTCCCTTTGGAATATTCCTACAACAGCAGTATCAGATCCTGCAGGATAAAAACCAACTTGAGTGCAGACAGCAGACAAAAAAGACAGTTTTCTTTCTTATCTCTCTGTCAGAGTTTCACACGCAAACCAAAACACACACACAAAGATGCACACACTGAGACAGTCAGCAGGACAACTGAGGTATTGTGGGTAGGCATGAGTCAGGTTCTATTTTTAGACGCCATACAAACAGTCGCCCAAGTCTACCCAGACACAGACATGCTGCTTACTCTTGTTTGTGACAGTCACATAGATCTCACCTGCTCTGCAAGAAATGTGATACCACTCCCTGTATATTTGTACTTATTAACCACGTTTAAAGTTATTTGACTTATGTGGACTCTTAGTCAGAGCAGTAACTGCTAATACAAGTAACCCCCTGGACCTGTTATCAAACACACAGTGATACCAAACATTACCAAAGGAAAACAGAAAAATGGGAGTGCAGATTAGAGGTGGAACATGTTGACATTGTGACAAGATCGTGACACAATTCCTGCCATGTTTCCATGTGGATTTTATTTCTTGACATGCACAATTAACTACCTGTCACAAACTACACAAGGTATGTGTGCTGAACTATTTCCTCTGTAGCTTTGCAAACTGTGAGTCTCCACGCTCAGCTACCTTCATTATCTCTAGTCCCAAATTTTTTCACACGTGATATGTGATATGTTCAGTATAAAGAAGTCCACTTTCTGGTAAAGGACACAAGTATCTTTTAAATTACAGAGCGGAGACAAAGGGATAAAGGATATTGGTCAGAAGTGGGAGGGTGTCATTTAATCTGCTCTTTTTAAGAAAGCATTTAACAGATGGGGGGAATGGATTTCACTTATGTCTTTTATTTTATTTTGTCTTTGTAGACAAGGGAACATACCCCTACTATTTCTATTGACTGTAATGACATGGTATAAGTGACAAGACCAAAGGGCCAAACTGAGAATCAATATTTAGATATTGAAAGGGAGAAAGTATTTATATGACAGTCTCATGTCACAATGTATTCCTAGTAGCCAGTGACACGGACTGAATACATATCCGTTTTGTAGGTTTAATATCCAATATGAAGTTACTAAATTGTGCCTTATTAGTGATTTAGGTTTTTTCCCTTAGTGTGGCCAAGAAAGTGGTTGAATCACTGCTCAGGCTATTTTTATCCAGTGTGGGTTGTAGCCAATCCAGCTTGCAAAATGTTCTGCCCTTTTCTTACCAAGAGTGAGCCACAAATTGGCACAAGGTAGCCTTGACTTGTGTCTCTAATCAAGTAAAAGCTGACACGCATAAATAGTTCACACGTTACATGCAAACTTTTTGTCTCAAGTCAACAAAATATAGTTTAAGTCCTAGCGGCCCTTAAAGCATCCATATTATGCTCATTTTCAGGTTCATAATTGTATTTTAAGGTTGTACCAGAATAGGTTTACATGGTTTAATTTTCAAAAAAACACTATATTTTTGTTGTACTGCACAGCTCTCTCTCACTGCTGCAGATCCTCTTTTCACCTGGTCTCTGTTTTAGCTACAGAGTGAGATCTCTTTTCTTCTTCTGTACTATCTTTGATTGCACTCGCACATGCGCAGTAACTCAGATGTAGATCATGTCAGCTAGCTAGCTCCATAGACAGTAAAAGAAAGGCTGTTTCTACAACTTCGGTCAGTTACAAGGCAGGATTAGCTGGGAGACTTCTAAATGAGGGCACACATGTAAGTAGTTATTTTGTAGATTATGGTGAACTTGTGTGTGTTGTAGCAGTGCTTTGCTATTGAGAAGAGGTAGCATGCTAGCGTTAGCATTAGCATGCTAATGCTACGAGCTAACGGTTGCGGTCAGCCGATTTTGAACAGCTCACTCGGAGACTGAAGGCAGGACACAGTCAAAAACCGTATCTCACTCAAAACAGCATGGATGGATTTTTTACAAAGTTTGTATGCATGTGGAAGCACCAGAGACACAAAAGAACACCCCAAATCCCAGAAAAAGTGTTTTTTTCATAATATGGGCACTTTAAGACCCGCTGTCACATGCTGCTGAATTGTCTCAGTGATATGCACAAGCAGCTGTTCAACGGGCAAATAGAGCATTTAGTTATATAATATCCATTTCTTCTTTGAGGCAATGTGAGTCCACCTGTGTTCATATTGTTTACACTTTGACACTTTGTGCTTAAAAAGCCATACAGGCTCTGCAGCTGGTTGTTTTAAGTGGGAGGTCATTTAATGATCCACTTCACTGCTTGGGAGTGAGGCTTACCAGTTCAACGTGATCCTGGTGGAACTTGTCTCCGATCTCCCGAAGTTTACGACCAATTTGCGCCTCGACGCTCACCCCTGCCTGCTCCTCGGGCCTCTCTGCCATCCTGTCATCTTCCTCCCCTCTGCCCTCTTCCTCCTCCTCTTCAATCTGCCTCTCTCCCCGGTCCTCCATGGGCTCAAACTGAGCGGGGAAATGTGAGCGTAATCCAGCGTTGCCTAAAAGGAAAACATGCAAGCTTCTTAAAACCTGATGTTGTTGTTGAATCTCTTAAATACCAAGAGGCTGTTGTCAGTGTCAGTGGTGCCAATATGATTATAAGACTAAGAGATATAACTGATATCAGTTTAGTAAAACCTTTTATGTTTTACTTTTTGATTTTAGACTAGACAGTGAAACACTTTACAAAACACTCTGCAGACAGTTTTAAAATAAGCCCAAGTATCTTGATTACTATTAAAGGCATCAAACACAGCTGTGTCTGACCTGCTAAGCAAATTAAATAGTATATACTTTACACTGCTGCTACATTGCTTTCTGAAACACAAACAGGTTTTATTAGATCTTCTCAGATGGACAGATTACAAGGTATGCACTCAAAGTCCAACTGGAGAGCCCACAAACAAGAAAGAGGGAGAGTGTTGGTAGGTGGAAAACTCAAACACCTTATTAAATCAAAAACATCCCCAGTGAGCTGCTACCTTTCAGTTGTGTCACTGAGTTTACTCATTGTCTCAGGCATGCGCTTCTGCAGTCATGCCACTTTTTTATGTTATCATGTGTGCAGAATGTCCTGCTATCCTGCCTCACAGAGGACCATAATACCTCTAAGAAACTGAGCACCCTGGACTTTGTTTGGGAGAAGACATGGCACCAGGCCAAGTGCATGACATCCATTACTGGGTAGATTACAATGAACGACAAGGTAATAACAGTGAGTGGTGTTTATGTATTGATGACTTTAAACCCAGAACAATATATACCTCTCACACTGACACTGAGTCAACAAACTCAACAAACATTCTACTTCAACATTTTTTCAATTCAATTAGGGTCATGTCACACTGATTTGATTAGAGATGGGAATACAATATTGGATTAAAAGCAGTGGACATATTAGTGTGGGTATGTGCCTTTATTTATGTGTGAAATTAGTGTGGTCTGTTTATATATGTTTTTCAATAAATGTTCATTTTAAAAAAAATCCCCCAAATAAGAAACTGGCTGGAATGTGATCATCATTTATCAGATTTAGGTTCATAGTATATGTATGTATAGATTATTACTATTAGTTAAGATGAATACAAATTTACACAGTAAACAAACCATTTCTTAGAATGGCATGTTTCTCATGTTCTCAGCATGTGTATAATAGGACATGGGGATCTCCCAGCTACAAGAGAAATGAATTACTAAGCTTGTTTGTTTTGCAGTAATAGATCAAAATGGAATCTAGTACGTCTAATAGCCCGAAAACAAAGAAAGTACCAGCCCCCCGCTCTCATCCTAATAATTCTCAAATCAAATTGACAGTTGTAATCACTTGGGTCTTTGAGGACAGTTCCCAATGAGTAACCTGCCAGATGAAAGGAGTTACTAATAGTGAGGTTGCACTCGTTGTAGTTTCTAAAACCATAAGCCCACATCACTTTCAGTAGGCTCACATGATCCCGCCCCTCCTTACCGTGAAAGGGTATGCGAGGCTGCCAGTGCAAGCTGCAGGGCAGCGTGTTAATGCCGATGCTGTTGTTGTTGTGGCTCTGCAACGTGGGCACGGCTGCAGTGACGGCAGCGAGGGCCTGTCCAGCTGCAATATGTGTGGCGCGGTCTTCGTATTTGACGTCCCTAAAGGGCGTTCCCCAGAGCTGCGAGATGGGCCGTGACATATCCTCCTCCTCATCGTCCATCCGACGCCTCAGCGGTAAACTCCCTGGAGAGAATTAGGGGACACAAGATGGAAACTTTAGAATGACATGACAAGTGTGTGTGTTTGACAGTGTTTTGGTAGTGTAAATACCAATACCAATTTGTGGAACTGTGTTTGACTCATGCCTATGTGTTCATGATCTTTAACTTGCAGGTCATTTGTTCATGATGTGTTTCAAGACCAAACAAAAAATGCCAAATATCATTCTGTTATCAGTGGAAACTTTGCCCTCTGGCAGATAGAAAATGATCTCGTTAGTCATAATGCCCAGTAAGAGGTTCATGTTGTGTGAGGTAATATTGAAAACAAACAAGCAGGGATGGATAGTTTCAGAGGCACAGATGAATCTGCCAATGTCAACATACAAGATGTAGCTAAAGCGACCAGCTCTTATAATATAGTGATGATAAGTAGTAACAGGAGCCAAATGTATGGCAACACCCTGTGTAGGGGGAACCAGTGGGCAGCTAAAAATGCAGCAAATTTTGCCAAGCTGTTCCTGCCAAAATGTAATTAAGTGCCAAAAGATCCTCCAGAGAGGCTTTTTTTCACCTCACAGATACCTTAATCTGGATCTGTGTGCCACAAAGCAGTCACAGTCAGGAGATTAGCTTCCTCCTGCACAATTCTACAGCTCAACATTATTACCTATGCTTGTTGTTCCCTCTGTCTTTCTCAACCACACAATTGCTGCACGCACACAGCAGCGGATGGTGTGTGAGTAAACCTCGGTGAAACCAGAGACCTGGCTAGACGGTCATGTGCTGCGTGCAGCAGCCGTTTCATGAGGGAGATAACAAGTTTCACTCCATCCTCAACTGTGTCTGCTGAACACAAACACTTACACTCTCTTCCTCCTTGGCCACATGCCACAATCTGAACTAGTGTTTCATCTTTTTGTCAAGCGTGCCTGTCTTTTCCTTTTGTTGTTTGAGTGGAGACAAATAGATTGACTGGCAAATGCAGAAGTTGAAACTGGATGTACTGGAATTGTGTTTACTGAGCAAGGAGGCCCAGCCGCACATCTCTTTGTGAAAGTGTCCGTTTGCATGATGTCATATCATATAGTGTCAAAGGAGGTAACTACATTTTGAATAACTGTGGAAAAGCACTGTCTAATTGTCCATGCCTTATTATTATAGTGTATTGGGACTGTCATTTTTGTGTGTAAACAAAAATATTACATTGTTCCATGGGCATTTAATAGTGAAATCAATTTTGTCACACATTTAGTTGTGTATTACAATTTTCAAAACAGCCCTAATCTGCATTAACTTCTCCTCCATGTAAGTTAAGTAGTACATTATTTATTGCTATGCAAGCAGTAAGGGCTTCTCTGCAACTTTACCACCAACTTTAAGTCTTACTGAGATCAAATGTGCACATGTGTTGTGTGTCAATGGCAATGCGAGCCCTGTCTTCAGTTTCCACTGCCAGTCAACACTGGCAAGATTACCATAGTGTCAGACACATAAAAAAAACATAGACAGGGAGACACACAGAAAGACATTACACAACACACACACACACACACACAAACACACTGCCTGGGGCAGCAGGGAGGCCTGGAAGCCACCACAGTGCTGGTCAGAGGCTGAAAGCTGCAGCAGAGAGTGGCTCCCTCTGCTGCACCATCTGTGCACCGGGCTCTCCTCCATGAACCACTCTGGGTGGGGGTGCACTCAAGGTGAGCTCTGCTACTATTTATCCTACTACTGCCTTCATGCAAATAGGAATACATAGCCATTGTGTTGGTGACAGGCGCCAATAAAGTCATGGACACTAACGTTATTAATTCACTGGAAAAGGGCAAGAGCCAGTTAAATAATCTAATTAAATCCAGAAAGCTAAATGTTTTGTATTTGTAGGGTGAATGATATTTTGTCGATGTAAGTTACCACTGCGATGCAAAAGTATCATCCACACAGCTAGAAAAAGTTACTTAATGCAATTTTTATTAACGCGTTTCAAGTCGTCAATAAACAGGCTCCGGAGGACAACGGGTAATGTGCTGCATCTGTATCCGTGAAGAAACTGTCGAAACAGGATGCTGACACATGGTGCTAACCACAGCCGAAATTATGGATTCAAACTTGGGTTTTTTTTTCTCGCTTAAAAAAAGCAGATACAACTTTAGCTAGTCTGTGAGTTGGTTAATTATTTACTCGTGACAGCGACAACAAACTATTTAAAAACATGTGCTATAACAGTGTTACTCGCATGGCTCCCATTATCCTCCGTGACACGCTCTCTTCCACTTCGCCTGACAACTCTTCTCCAAAACAAACAGCTCTGAGATAACAGAGTTCAGATAGCCTCACTCACTAAAAGCACATAGTATGCGTGAAATATAAACAGGACACGTAATTTCACTGTGTGTAGTGTTTAACTAACCGTAATAGTGTGCAATGATTAAAAAAAACAGACAACGACTGTGTCTCAAAGACCGGGCAACAGCCGGGACGCTGAGAATCCACGCGCGAGAGGTGATGGATAGTTCTAGTCACTTCGTCATGTAATCACTTGGTTGAAACAAGAGAAGAAAGCCTCACTGATGTGAAGAACAGGACAGAGATACATATATATAAATGCTCTCTGCCTGCCATATGCCAACGCTCCGGTAAGTCCACTCACCCCGTCTCTGCCCGGGCATGCCCCAGCTGCCCGTACATTTGTTGACAAACTCCCACAAACAACGATGCACGCGACGTTGAAATGGCGATTTATCCCTTTAAATGTGAATAAACGACAGTTACACTCACCGCCAGCAAATGCTCTTTCCGTTGTGATTGGTGGTATCTTGACAACTCGCCGTTACCTTGTTTCCTACAGACTGTGTTGATGCGACTTGTATCCCTCTTCGCATTACAGCCACTCATACATGTTTGCTGACTAGAGCGGAGTTGTTTTTTTCCCTGTGTAAAAGCGGTCCGCCCCGATGACTGGGAACCGCCCCTTCTTAATAACGTGAAAGGAAAGTCAGCTACACCGTGTTATGCAAATACAGCACAATCAAAGCATATTAAATGCAGTTATTGCTTTAAAAATCTATATCATTTAACAATTTATTTTTTAGCAAATGGTCAGTGGTGAAGGAACTTGCACTGATAAATATCAAAAGTAACACCACCCAATGTAGAAATATGACCCCTGTGAGTCTCTTACATTGTGGAAGTAACATTTTACTGTTAAGGTGGTGCTAATTTTAAGTATTTTATATACTGTTGGGTAAAATAACCAATATTAAACGCTGCTACATATTTTAATTGGTCTCTGCAAAACATTGAGCTCATGCTGTCTTGTTTTTGAGAGGCGATCAAATATTGTGTCTGGCCCTTTAAGAGAACAGTCCTTCTCGCGAACATAAGCTGGTGACACGCAGTGGACCAATCAGGTGGTTTGTTTTGGTCCCGCCTTCTGCTCCGTGTATCTTGACACGTGGAGGGGGAAAAACACAAACCCAGATAAGACATGTGACGGCTTTCAGCGCTCTGCTCAGCTGATTGGGAGCCGCTGCGAGATAGAGCGATTGTACCCACCCAATTACTGGTGTCTGTGTGATGATGAGTGGAACGAATAGATTCACAAATGTCATTGTCATACATGCATGTCAGTGTTCCATTATGAAGCATGATATAGGCTACTATGTTTTATGTCCATGCAAACATTACATCAAGAGACCTAACATAACATAACCAGTGGTTAAATGTAATAAAATGTAATTACCCAACATCTTATAACATATATGTAGGCTACTATTTATAGTTAAAATGATCTCCACTTTTATCAACTATAAAATGCAATTGCTGTATTACTATTGTATCACTATGACATAACACTCTGGACTGGGGCTTCTGCATACTGAGTGCTTTTACTTTTGATACATGAAATACATTTTGCAGATAGTACGGCTCTACTTTTATTCATCTCTTGTTTAAATGCAGGACCATTACTAGTAATGGAGTATTTTTACATTGTGGTATTGCTATTTGTATTTAATTAAATAATCAGAATACTTATCATTTCCCTTGAGCATAACATAAGATAAAATATCAAACGTCCTTAAATGTAGCCTAGCTTGATAATGGCTTGACAACAAGGCATTGACCAGTCACTGGTATTGACATAAGCATAGAGCCATTTTCAGTTCAGCCCCTGAGGGCATCTATTGTTGAAAATGGTGTCTGATGAATGCACTGTGACAGAGGAATAAACAGCAGCCATGGCTGGTGACCCTCATTGCAGGGTGGGGGCATGCCATGGCAAAAGAGGAAGAAAAAAAGTACAGTGAAATCAAGCCTGCAAAAAGGGGTTACTGAGTGCAAAACAGCCAAGCAAGAAGAGTGAGACTATTTGATCCATCGTGTGAGTCACATTTTCCCCAGGAGACAATTTCTGGATGAAAGATGCTGTTGCCTTTGCGTGGCGCGTTGGTCAGCCCATGCAGGATGTTACATTTTCCCATGTCCCACTCCTTTATTGTACAGTTGGTAATGTGTGAAGTGTGATTTTCTCAACTTTTGACAACATTCCCATGCAGAGTTTACTAGCAGACCAGCAAACAACCCCTGCTCAGTCTTGTTTAAGCTGCCGCTTGACGGCTCCCAACCCCCCATCCACACCAACCCCCCTCAAACTCCAATCCTGCAGCGAGAGGGACCCCACCCAAAATGTAGTTGTTTTTGCTAATCATTCAAGCATTGCATTTATAGGAATGCTGCAACATGAAGAGTCATGGAGGTGTCAAAAGAAAATATATGCCAAATAATTTAGATAAACCCACGTTTTATGTTGCCAACAAATACTATACTATTTTATCTGTTTAGTATGATTTGAAGGACACGCCATGCTATGTGAATAATTGCTAAGAAATACCTAATCATTGAAGCACCTTTTAAAGAATAAAAAGCTAAATAAAAATAATAAAAAACACTGAAATGAAAACGTTTAAAACATCAATTTTGAAACAGTTTGATGTAGTAGTCAGACATTTAAAGCTACTTTTCAAAGGCGGAACATTTCAAAAACGAATTAGTCCACTGTGTGCTGCATTTGAAAAACAAAGAAATGAAAAAAAATCAAATTGCCTAAGCATTTTATCAACCCCTTTATCAATAACTAATTCATGTTCCCAAACAATAGCTCCAAGAATAGTACATTTCAATCACAGTCAGTTTTCCCATTGTCAGTGGACTCTGGGGTATACACTAGTTTTTCATCAGTTAAACTGTGGTTTGGTGAAGTCTTGTTATCTCTTAATGCCCAGAGCTGTTAACCAAATTTGTGTTGCAAATCAGACTTTTTTCTCTCTGTTTTGGCAGAGACCATAACATGATGCGCTGTCAATGCAAGAGATACAGAAACACAAACGTCATGCATGGTGCAATCTCATCCACTGTTTTAAGTCATTTGTATTCTTTTACTTTCAAGCGTGCTGCTTCAACCCCTTTGAAGAGGGAAAACAGCCTTTGTGTTGGCACTGAACTCAGAACTTGTCATCTAAACTGAAACTTCCAGTACCTCTAATGTGTCAGGTGCAGTGGCAGACAATGTGTCCCAGCCCATTTTTATTCAAGCAAATTTCCCCAGTGAGGCAGTCAGAATGTATCCTCAGTGAGTTATTTCTGACTACGTGCTGCCAGCACAGGTGATAAGGCTATGGATGTTGACATATTTCAAAGTGCAGTGCATAATGATACAATTTGCTTTGTGGCTTTTTCTGTAATGGTGCCTGACGTCCAGACGTTTTGTCTTGAATCTTCAATTCGTTCCGCACCCAAACAACTCCATCAGTGTTTGTGCTTGTACTCAATGCACTTTCGCATCACAATTTTATGGTTTTGATCACCTTGCCTTTTAATTATCTACCTAAATCCCTGTTTTTAGGAAGCTGTTCTTCACATAAATTGATTGTGAAATTACGTGACAGAGATGCCAAGTTTTCACAGGTTATTGGTAATGTCTGTCCGCCTCCACTCCCTCCTCCTCCTGTCTATTCTGTCAACAGCTCTTGATTTTAACCACAGGTACAGCAGGGGCTCAGCCAATGAACGTGACTCCCTTAGAGTTCATCCAAAGGTAACACATTTGAAGCACAGAATCACCCGGGGGAAACCCTTCCTTACCAAATTCTGTGAATGTAAACTAATACAGAAGTCATACTGGGCATGTTTTCGACGAAGTGTTGGAGGTGTATGGAAATAAATGTGTTGCATTGTCTTTCAATTTTATTTTCCAGCTGGAAAGGCAAGTTGAAGTAAACGAATGCTTAATGATTACTGAGCAGCAGCAGCTCGGGTGGTAAACAAACTATTTGTCAGGCAGACTGGCAGCCTGATGACACTTGTGCAGCATCCAAAACACTACATCCAATTTGCAGGTGTCCTTACACTGGCGTATAGCCATATATTATTGGTGTTACATTGTTACAGTTTGATGTCGCTAGGCTATACCTTTTATTACTTTAAATATAGTCTATATCCTCCGCGTTCCACTTCCGGGATTGCTCCGGTGCTGCAGGAAATTCCGCCGGATCCATCGCCGTTTCCTTCTGCTTTCTTTGTGTTGGATTTTTAAATTCTGTGGATTTATGAGGACTATTGTTGACTGCTACTCAGATCTCTGCATGGTAAATTCAGACAGCTAGCTAGACTATCTGTCCAATCTGAGTTATTTTGCAGCCGCTCTGTGCGGAGTTTAGCACCGCCCATGACGATTTTGATTGGTTTAAAGAAATGCCATTAAACCAGAGCACATTTTCCTCTCATCCCCGAATGCTACGTGGAGTAGCCAGACTCTCCTTCAGCGCGGTTTGGAGAAGGGTCTTGGAGAAGGGTCTTGGAGATTGTATTTTAAAACAACACACTTGTCCGAATCATTTATCAGGGGAGCAGTGAGTCAAAGGCAACAACACTCATTTGGTGTTCAACACAGTTAAACACTTGTCCAACAGGCTGCAACACGTTGTCAGTCAGAACTGATTGACTCACTACTCCTAGAAATCTTGTGAATTAGATGACTCTGATTCTTCATAGAAATATTCATAATTTCTGCTCATCCAAACTGCTCTACACGAGCCTTTAGGTTGGCCTTGCAGTTAAAAAGATAACCAGAACAGACAGCTTTTTAAATTACTAGTGAGTGACAAAGTTCTCTTCAACAAAACCACCAGACTCCAAAACTGTTCCAGGAGCACCTGTGCAATGACCTGTGCATAAATTTAAACGTATATGGGAAACTATGGGAATTTAAAGGATAATTTGTGGTTTATTAAAACTTAGATCTTATTAGCCAGTTTGGCCGTAGTTTCCTTATGATCTTATGATATCACTTAAGTCACCAGTGTCACCACTGTCTGAAGGGGCAAAAATCCCAAGCAACCAGACAATTAGACAGGTTGTAAACAAACCAACAGATTTATCAGATTACCAAACCACCTTTGGACGTAAAACCGAAAGTTAGAAAACTTGTTAGTAATGTAATGTTGGTAATAATTGGACAAGGAAGTTGTTTTGTAAACTGTGATCGATGTTTACAGTTTGGGTTATAATTGTTTTCTTCCTTTCTTGTATCTTAGGCGTTACGTCCATATTGTAACGTATACAATTGGACGTCCATACATTTTAATAAACCAGATTTATAACTGTAACAAGAAGATATAGAAACACAAATCCTGGTTGACTTTGTATCTATTTTAAATAAAAGAATTAGCTCTCAAAATCAGTACTGGAGTTTGTGACTTTGAGATATAAGTGAGCATGTCATTTTTAGGTCGCTCGACCCTTCCTTGTTGTGTTTTGAGGGAGAATGAAGTGGATGCACAGTGGTTGTCTGTCCACTCACTGCTCTCCTGTTTTAATTCTTGTAACTCAGTGTGCACTCAAGTGGCAATAATGGGATTTTGGGAAGCCCATGTCAGATGTGATGAACTGCCTTCTTCTGTTAACAGAGAGTTTAAGGGGGGTGGGGGAGGTAACATGTTGGTGAAAGATATGTTTGAGTTTGTTTTTAGGGTGGGGGAGACCAAGCTATTCTGCGAAACACAGACAGTTAATCTTGTTACCTTGCTATCTTGACATGTCTTGAGCTCTCACAGAGCTCAAAGTTGAGACAGCACTGCACAAGATGTACCTCAGCATGTGCTTCTGCACTTCTTCATCTCTGCTTATATACAGTTCATCTTCAGAGATGTCACACAATTTTCTGAATACTTCATTGGCTGCTAAAGTGTTGGTAGGTAGGCACTGTGCAATGGATTAAAAAAAGAAAGCAACGATAAATCACTGAAGGAAGGAGACATGGATGGAAATAGAGTTGGAGTTGCTCTTGTTTCTACGGTAACTGTCGACGGGGAGGTACCATGGATGAAAGTGGAGGGAAAACAAACCTCCCCGCTCCGATGGCAACAGCACAGCAATTGGTTCTCGTTTCCTGCGAGGACAGGAAGAAAAAAAAACATAATAAGGTCCCCTAGTAGCCCAGGAGACACAGTTCGATGTTGCATCAGAAAGCAAGAGGCAGGGCAATATGAACACGCACTTGCAAACATGCACACTCAACATGCACATACACACACCCGCTCGCTCTCACACACGCACATACAATCACATGCTCCACTTCACCCTGCAGCCGCCCCTCCCGCTCCTGCTCTCTCACTCTCCCGCCAAAACATCTACAGCACGTGAAACCTGCCTAGAAACGGAGGGGAAACTTCCGCTTTGCTCTGATTGGCTGAGCTCCCTAGCAACCGCATATGCCCAACCAGCCAGTCAGGCGCGTTGTGAGAGGCACACTGACCCAATGAAACAGATTATTCAGAGGCGCGGGCAGGCGCTGTGACCTGGTAACAGTCAGGAGAAGAAGTCAGGGAGACTCTGGAGAGAGGGAAGGAAAGCTTTCTGTGATTGGCTCACAGGTTTCCTCTTTGTTCTGATTGGCTTGATGCTCTCCTCTTTGCAGTCATTCATACATTTCTCTGCCTGCCTCAGCACTAGCTCCTCCGTTTCCTCCACCCTAAGTCAGTTCGTTCAACTTCCACAGTGGCCACCCTGCCCTCAAGGAAATCCACTGCCCAAGGTCAAGGCAAAGTCTGCGCTGCTGAAATGGGATTGGTTTAGACAGGCAGGAGGAGAACAAGATCATAGTAACAAGTCTACCTCATCATGTCTGCGCGGGATTAAAGCATGTGATCAACAACTTGTTAAAAAACAAAGTGCTCTTGCTGTTGTTGCTGCTGCTGATGAGCTTGTTATTGTGTTGCTTGTAATGGACACGGGCCAGTGAAAGGTGTAATTAGCTTTTCATTTAATAGTGCAGCATTTGACAGGCTTTCTCCAGGCAGGTTGCAAGACACAAATTAGAAAATGGTTAGTTTGTTTTGAAAAACATATATGTTTTGAAGTCAGCCCAGGCGAAGTGTGCGGAGTCTTTTTAAACAGTCCAAACTGCTTGCTCCAGTAGTGTGGGGAATTAATGTCAATACCCTGCAGGATCAGGAGTTCACATTGAATAGTTAATGAGTTTAGGGAGAAAAGGACTCTCATAATTCTGCGAATCGAGCATGCCATGCATACTGCCTAATTTAACATAACTGCAGGCATAAACTCACTCAGGCAGGAACATTATACTGCTATGATTAGTAAAAACAACATTACCATCCAACACAGAAATTGCTCATAGCTAACAAATTAGTTTACTTGGATTGGAAGATAAACTGAATCTATATTAGATAATTTATTTTTGCTTTTAACAATAAATACTGCACTGCATTGTTAATTCTGCACTCAATGTTTCATTTTGAATTGTGATTTGGAGCCAAGTGTTTTTAAGCTCATTATCAATGGTACAATACTATGTACTCTATAGCAGATGTTTTTCATGTAATTGACATGAAGGATCACTGACTACATGGGATAGACAAGATATGTGCGAGTCAAACAAAATTGCTGTCAAAAAATGTTTCTCCAGTTAGAGGTGATGTAAAAGGTTGTATTGCCCTCTAATGCACTCACTTGGCAGTTTATTTGGTACATCTAGCTAAAACTACAGTCTAGCACAACAGCCCTGCAATAAAACCTGCCTTAAGACTGGAGGGAAATAACAGAAAGGACTGGAGTCCCTGGTAAGATCTGAGATCAGTCAGAGGCTGAAGACACACACACACACACACACACACACACACACACACACAAACGTGCTGTTGTTAGCTAGCTTACAGCTATCGTCTGTACAGTTGGTAAATTGGCAGTTTGGGGGCAAATAACCATAAACTGTCCAGCGGCCGAATTTGCAAAAATGATGCAACAATTCCCTTAGCTTGAACATGTCTTTACACGGCATTGATTTTAGCTAGGTGTACGTAATAAACTGGCATCTAAGAGTAATTAGAGACTTTTAAAGGAATAGTTTCGTACATTTTGGGAAATACACTTATTTTCTTTCCTGCTGAGACTTGGATGAGAAAGATGAAGCACCTCTGTAGCTCACTAATTAACACATTATATCTAGTTTGTTTAATGGAGTCTCTGCTGGTGGCCTGGCAAACTTGCTATGACAACAAGACTTCAGCAAGTTACTCCTCCCGGCCAAGAAATAGTTTGGCATATAACCACATTGTGTCGTTTTTTTTAGGCTGCATTCAGATGAGATCAGGTATTGGGGGGATTTGCGTTGTGGGGTGACACTTACAGTAAATGGTCCATTTGTGTGACTTCCTGTTGTCAACTTTAACCCCCCAATGTAGCCCAAGTAGACTTTATATTTCACAATTATTATTTTCCATCAGAGTGTTTATGATCTAAACATTTCCAACTGCACTTGAAGTAGTGCTGGGCGGTATGACAAAAACTTGTATCACGTTTTTTTTAAAGATAGAATATAAAACATTTCAATGTCATCATGTTTACTAAAAGCTTTGATTACTAAAGGGTTTGCTTGGCTCCACAACATTATACAATAACATTATATGAAGGAAACAGTTACAGAATCTAAACTATTATTATTGTGCAAACTGCAAATTAGTCAAATAAACTTAAATCAAATAAATACACATACCAACCACTTTAACATTGCTTACTTTTCAAAACAAAATAGTTAGATAATTATATAAACACTACCTTGCCCACAGGTAACGTTAGGTTGTTGTAGAAAAGTGGGCGACTGAATGTTAGCTTTGCGTTAAGTTGGCGGAAGTGTTTCCGCGAGGCAAGAAATCTTAAATCCAGTGTTTTAATCATTGCTCTGAACCTGTCTTTCTCGACGGCCTGTAGCAGGACAGTAGGTGGATTGTTATTGCATTCATAATATTGCTCCGCTGCATGCTTGAGGTGACATGTCTTTAACGTTAGCTCGATCGAGTAATGTTAGCGCGACCGAGTAACGTTAGTGCGATGCAACAGTGGCTAAATTGTCAGACTCTTGAGCACACGTTCTGGTGTATCTCCGGTCTTTCTTCATCCTCTGTCTTTCTTCTCTGTTCCTGAATGTGCAGTAGCGACTGGAGCCTCTCCCAGCTTAACAGACTGTTACCTGGCTAGCTAACAGCTATAATTTTACCCAGCATGTTTCAAATTGTCAAATTGTCACAAATTGGTGTGTGTTATGGTATTTTATCCTGTTAAAGAGACTTAGTTGTGGGTAATTAATTATTTTGTTATAAAGTTACTATCATGAGTGTGAAGGGTACGCAGTTAACAAGGGTCCCGTTCTCAATTCACTTGCGGATTACTTCGGCTGTAGCCCTCTCCGTGGCAATGCACCGGTATTTAGGTATATGAAAAATTCATATCTTGCGGGAAATTAATATCGGTATAAGCTGCTATGCTGCTAAGCACTAACTTGAAGGCAGCTTCATTTCACAGCAGCTAGACAGAAAAGACGGAGGGTCTGTGCTTTGAGCTGTTGCTTGTTGCAGTAAATTCTGAGCACAAACTCCTGATTAATCGGTGGTAAGTGCATGTTTCGTTTTTTACCCTTATAGTTTTAGTTCCTGTCCCATGACAGCACTAGAGGCAGGGATGTTTTCTGTAACGTTACTCTGTCACCGCCTCAATACGAACTGACAGTCTGATCACCAGTTACATGATTGGCCACCATAACGTCAGGTTGCAGGTTTAAAATGTAATCTGTTTTAACGTTTTCGGCACAGCCTAAACCCATTACCACCATTTAAATGAATGGGAGGACTGGGGTTTTTGCCGCTACGCCTGATCATGTTTGAACTTAGTTTTTTTTGCGAATTAAACAAACATGTTAAACAAAGATATAACGTGTTAATTAGTGCGCTTTGGAGGTTTTTATTGTTAGCCTTGCCTCTGTGTTTTTGTGTGTGCTGGTTTGCATATATGCATTTGAGCTACTCAGCATGCTCTGTTGTATATAAAGGAAGCTGACTTTGTTCCCCAAATGAATTGCTATTAGTCCCCTGGGTCCTTGGTAGCCTGAGGAGTCATGAGATAAGGATCACACTGCATTTAGCTGTCATCACAGGAGGATTTCTCATAGGGAAATGTACTTTTGTGAAATCTTAGATGTGAGTTTCTACCATATACTTACTGAAGCTAAGCACTAAGCACAGTCTACATGTACAGTTGAGATAAAAGAAACCCTAGCAAGCTCTTTATCATAAAACAAATCAGACATCAGAAGGTTTGATCTTCAAAGTTAAATTGTCAGCACCTCAAGACATTTTGCAAACCTTGCTGTAACAGGGTCAGCACTAAACTCTTTTATTTTCTGCACAGACCTTTATCTAACTTGTAAAAGGTCAGCGATCTTAGTTTCTCTCTTTGCCAAGGCCTCATTAATGTCAGAGGGGATGACTTCAAGACAAACAACCCTTGAGGGCCTTTCCAAATGGCCCGAAGCATCCGATGACTCACCTAATTTAAAGTTGCATTTTAGGGGGCCGTAAATCCTCCCTTACAATACATGGCTCCGTCTTTCACCAGACTAGGCTTTTCTCAGAATCCGATATGTGTCATGATTTTGAAGATTTTATGTTTTGCATTACGTCATCCCTACAAGCTATAGGGATTTACATATCCTTGGGTTTCTGGGGGGGATCAGCCGTACGCTGTGCTCATCCGTGAAATGACCTATTCAACTTTTTTTCCTTTTTGTTTGGCCTGTAGAGGATCGCCTCTGCTGTCTGTGTGAAGGTAATTGGATACAGCAGAGCATCAAGCCAGGCTTCACAGCCAGGAGGAATAATTCCAGGAAATAAAGCATAGAGGTATTGTCTCCATGAAAACAGTGTGCGTTCAGCATTTTAAGCACATCACCGTCGCCGGAAAGGACCTGGCAGAGACAGCATAAAAAATGAAAGATGTAAGACAGGTCTGTGAATAGACAGCAAAATCCTCTCTCTTCCTAAACACTGACACACAGTTCCTTTTAGTTTGGATTCCACAGGATGTAGTATTATCATGCAAATAATTACTTTAGCAGGAAATGCCAACAAAGGGATTAACATATGCAATATTCATTTATAAATATAAAAAAAAAAGTCAATAACGTTTAGCTATAAATCTTCCAAATACTGCTTAGACTTGTTCTTATCATCTTGACACACTAGCTGCATGGTTGTTATTTTGGTTTAATTAAAAACTGAATGTACTCGTGGAAAGAGAATTTGAAATTATACAAATACTGGGAACTTAGTAGCTTTAATTGCTTCTTGTTATTCAGCTCTGACCTACATAGCAACTTTTCCAAAAGAAAATCATTTATCAACCAAATCAATTATCCCGTCTTGGATTAGTAGACATAAAAGGCCCACTAGAATTTAACAACATCACCTCTCTGACATGGTTTAGAGATACAGCAACCAAAATCAATTGAGCAGCTGCTCCTTTCTTTGAAATCTCCTACACTTGTGCAGCTTCCTGGGCAGCCCCGGTGTATCTCAGGGGGGTCAGCAGCTCTGAAGGATCTTCACCGTGTTGCTGAAGATTGCCTGGAGGTGTGACAGCCGCCCTCTGATCTACCAGCGCCTCTGAAGATCTGAGAACAGACTTTTGCCTATTTCGTTAGTCTCAAGCGTGCGTCACATTAAAGTGGTGGCACTTGAGCGAGCCAAGCAGGCACACAGCGTGAGCCCTAATTTCCACTATCTTCCTGGAAATAAAGAGCCAATATCTTGGGAATATCGGAGAGGAAGGCAGATACTAATACTGTAACCAAGTCAGTCCTGGGCATGTTTTGAATAATTTTAAGGTTGTCTTAATTAGACAGCCATTATCCAGTATCTCAGTCAATGCACACTAGAGTGGTGGTACAAAGCATGTTAACACCCACCATGTTTCACACCTCAAATGTTAGAATGCTGAATGCAATTTTGTCCCCTTCAGCAGCGGCTTTGCTGAATTGTCTGTTAAGAAATGATCCAGTTAACCACTGAGGAATTTTATGCTTTAAAATTCTATTTTCTGCATGACTGAGCTGCAAATTAATTTGACTGTCTTTACCGTCTCTGGCGCTCTTCCTCTTTTCCCAGGGGCTTTGCTTTTTGGGTGACTGAGCCTTACACAGCTTTCTGTCACTACTGATATACAGCACATGGGCAGCAGATGTTAGCAGTCTGTGTGCCAGGGTGGTATTGGTACCCTTGTACCGTTTTGACAGATGTGGCTCCATTTCAGGCAGAGAGTTTGACAAACACACCTGTGGCCAGGACCACCTGCTTTTGACGACCAGCACATTCCTGCAGCTCGCAGTCAGTGGAATTATTGGGTTGTTCTGAATTCACTGTGTGGGAGGCATGGTTATACCACACTCCAGATATTGCTTTGACAAATATTGATACATAAATACATGAAAAAGAGGGGTCTACAGTGAAGTTGGGGGCTCTGCGAGGCTATAAGTAGGCAGCATTATTTTGAGTAAAATGATAATGCCTGCATGCTAACATGTTTAAAATGAAACATGCTAACATGCTAATGTTTAGTAGGCTAAGGGTTTAACAGTGTTCATCAAATCTAGATTCAACATCAAATCTCATCAAATCAGAATAATTTAAAAATCCTTCAAATATATTATTTTAATTTTGCTTTTAACACATTTAAGCAACAAAAGCCATGAATAAGTTATTATTTACATCATCTTAGTTCAGAGTGTTAGCATGCATTTACTTATCAGCACTAAACTCAAAGTACAGCTGAGGCTGATAGGAATGCATTTGTTTTGCAAGTGTACAAATTTAAGACAAGTGTTAAGCAATTTGACTGGCTACACTGAAAACATACCAGGTGGGTGCCGTCTTGAATCCAAATTGTCATTTTTTAAGGAGAACACAGGATATGTGATTTACACAGCAGATATGTATTTAATTTCAGTTGGACTTCAAGGGATCACCAAAGTGAATACAACTGCTCCTGAGAGGGGCATGAATAACTGTACTAAACTTCACGACATTCCATTTAATAGTTGTTTTCGCTTTGCCAGACCCTCCTCCAAAGCACGCTGAAGGAGGGTCTGGCTATGCCACATAGCATTCGGGAATGGTAGGAAAACATGCTCTGGTTTAATAGAATTTCTTTTAACCACTCAGAATCTTCATGGGTGGTGCTAAACTCTGCACAGAGCCGCTGCAAAATAGTCGTCCGAGAGAAAACTCAGATTGGACAGATAGTCCATCTAGCTGTCTGAATTTACCCTGCAGAGATCTGAGTAGCAGTCCCCATAAATCCACCAAATTTAAAATTCCAACACAAAGAAAGCGGAAGAAAACGGAAAATACATGCATCTGGCGGAATTTCCTGCAGCACCAAAGTGGTCAACACCGCTAGTAAAAATATATTACTTCACTTCAGGCCATCTGAGAGACACGGAGTGGAGGGATAAACATTAATAAAAAATAAAGATCAACGTAGTTAAAGGGATATTTCACCACTGGAAAGATGAATATGTATTTAAATTTGGTCATTTATGTAGTAGAAATGTGAATTTTTACCTTCTAGACCGAGAAAAACCAGAAAATGTGTTTTTGGCTCATGTGGATGAAAGACAACAACTCCCAGAATGCACTTGCTTAGCTTCCCTACGAGGCCACTCCCAAGCCACGCCTACCGGTTACAGAGGACAGTCAAGTCAAGTCAAGTGGGTTTTATTGTCATTTCAACCATATACACTGTATATAGTGAAATGAAACGTTTCACCGTGGCGTTACACATTTAAAATATATAAAAACAACATTTTATAAAAACGACAATATATAAAAATTTAAAATTTGTGCACACACATTATAGACTATACATAAAATGCAATCACTACTTCAAGTTGAGCATTTAATGGACAGAATGGACACAGAGCCGATAATCGGCCTTCGGACAGTCTGGCGAGGTCAGTGACTGGAGTCTGTTCGGTGTGTTCCGTGCCGTCGTCCGTCCGAGGGGCCGTCGTCCTTCATTTTGGCCGATTTGACATGTATAATCGGCGCGGATGGCAATGCCAGCAGTCGGACTCAAATGACCCATCTGATTGGTAGAGTGCTAACCACTGACATTTTAATTGCATTTTGTGTCTGTTAAGAGGCACAAAGGCACTCTTTATGTTATGCCCCCAAAACTGCCGTTTTAGGGAGCTCTCGGCATTAGCTGCAGCAGCTCCGTGTTGCTACCACCGATTCGGCTCGTTTTTTTTTCTATCGACAGTACTCACATACGTATAGTGATCAAGATTAAGTTTCTCCTTTAATGCTAATCGGTGAAGTATCCCCGTTAAGTCAAGAGATGCTGCCAGTTGAAGCATGAGCATACAATATGATGATTTCATGAGCTGTCTTAGGATTTTCAAGAAATTGCATTAAATAGTCATGAAGATGTTTCCACGGCAGATATATTTTAATTGTAAGAGATTTCTCCTCTGCCTAGTTAATAATAGAATATACCAGGTAGGCACCTAACTAGCAGTAATGGTTGGAGACCTTCTCTTGCGCCCAGAGCATTTCTGTGCGGATCAAACGATCATCATACAGGAGCTCTCACACACTCAGACAGCATTGTGACAGCTATGCCTTAAATTCAGGAGTTCACAAAGGCGAATGTGTCTCTGCCTACTTGAGAGAGGATGAGTGGATTTTGGCATAGTGGATATGAGCTGCAGCTGACTGGTCCTCCATAGCCAGCAGTCACAGACAGTCAGCCTCCTCATCTTCCCCCAGTCACCGTCCCAGGGGAAGCAGGAATTGACGTGCCATTAAAGAGGCTTTGAAGAGAGGCAACTGCCAGCATGGCTGCCTCCGCTTTTTTAGCAGTGAAGAAATGGAAGTACAGATCTGGGTGCATTAAGGACACAGTGAACAGCTTTCGAGATACATTTCACCGTGTCTTGTGTGCTACAACGAGTGGGAGATAGGTAGATCTGTCACTGAAGCTAAAACTGTGATGGAGAATTTCATTTCTTTTCCACAGATAAAAGATAACAAGAAAAATATGAGTCACAAATGGAAAAATAGGTAGTTTCCTGTGATTGTTTTACAGACTTTTTGAATTAAACACGAACACACAGCTGTAAATAAACTGTGTAATTATATAGTAGTTACAGGAGCATCAATAAGGCATCATATATCATAATTTAGAATATATTAAAGTAATAACATATTGAAGTGTTTTTGTCCTGTATTTCAGTTTTCCATGACCTTAGTGACATCACAAAGACCTAATTATCTCAAACACACACACACACACACACACACACACACACACACACGCACACACATACACTGCAGGGGAGCCAAGTGTAACCAAAGCCACAATGATGTCATGTGTTCAGTAGCCGGTAAAGTGACTCGGCAGAGGAGATGACCTCATTTCCTGTGTGATTGCCATTAAAAAAAAAGGAATTTTGGGGACTTTCTATGTCCCTCAAAGTTGTCATTAAGATTAAGGCCACGTCCACACGTACCAAAACGATCTTTTTTTTACCCGTCTTCCCTGGATTTGTTTCAAGAATAGTTGCGTCCAAACGGATCCACTTGTAAATGACTCAACGCTCTACTTCATATTCCAGGTCTATAGGCGGCGCTGTTTCTGCTACAGAAATTCACCAAAAAACGGAGAAGAAGAGCATCGTCAGTTCCACTTCCCATCATAACATGACTAGCTAGACTAACGTTCTCTTAATACATCCATGGACTATAATAACTTTCACCACTGCTCATTTTATAAAGGCCTCCGCAAGAAAACGTGTCTTTGTTTACATTGTATAATGTGCTGTTGGATTGCTTTTTATTTTGCAATTCTGTCTGCCATCGGACATGATTGCAGCGCGCTAGCTGGCAGAGCTAACATCGGCAGTCAAACAAACATCAATGATCCAATGTCTTTTTGATAATCTACACGTTTTTCTTGCAGTAGCCTTTCTACAATAAGCCGTACTAAAAGTTACTATAATCCGTTCAAGGAGTTAATAAGCAGACAGATTAGCTAGCTAGTTGATAAGTTGTCTACTTCCACTTTATAAACAGATAACCATAGCAGTTAACGTTAACGTAACGTAGCTGCTTTAGCGATGTTTAACGTTAGCTACATAACGTTAGCAATATATCTTCCAGGACCGGCAGAGCAGAGGGAAGTGTCAGGGAGCAGAGACATTTATTTAGACAACGGAGATGGGATATGCTCGCTTATAGCTTCACCGCAGTCGTGTGTGTCAGTGGCCGTGGTTGAGGTCAAGGGGTGTGGCGATGACATCATCAATACGATAAGTATGCGGCTTCGCCGTCCAAACGAAGCCAAAAGGGAGCCGTTTTCGAATGTTTTCACCCTGGGACCAGGTTTAAAAAAAGTGCGTTTTCAGGCAGTGCGTTTACTGGATTCATGTGGACGACGGGCCCAAAAGATGTTAAACGTGCGTTTGCACCAAAAAGCGTCGTGTGGATGGCCCCTAAAATTACACAAAAACAACATGATGTATGGTTGCTGTTACCTCAGACACTGAGACATTGTGCAAAAGTAAAGAAACAATAAGAGTGTGTGAACTGTTAAACGGCCTTTCTACCCATGCTAAAGATGAATTGTACTGTATGTTCCTGTGATGACTGTATCTAAAGAAAATTGTCTGAAAAAAGGAATTTATGCATATGTCAGAGCTCTAGCCTACAGAACATAACATCATTAGATTGTATGTCATAAATACATTTTATGCATGTCACAAAAAACATACCCAAGAGCCATCTTGTCTAATAAGCAATGGTTTTTTAAATCATTATCCACACCAAGCCATGGCATGTGCACTGAATAAAAAATTTACATTCGCGCAGCAACCTTCATGCCTCATTTTGCATACTGTTCCGTGAAGGATTTTGTTCATTGTTTGTCTGCTGAGTCTCTCTCAAAAAGCATGTGCCCCACACCTCCCTACAAGCGCCTCCGCCATGTCTGGTAGCACAACTGGTGTGGGATCAAAAGGAGTTGTGTAAACAACCCTTGAAAACGGTTATGCTACGGATGACACCATCACTTTATTACAGTGTCTTTTACACAAAGCCGAATCTTGCTTGTTGCCATGAAGGGATAATGCAGCCAATGGTTTCAAATGATGCCTGCTGTTACTGAGCTGCATTAAAAAAAAGCCAGTCAAATGTTTCATAGAGAATTAAACAGACATGGGTCCCCATTGTAATAAGTAGCTCATCACGAAACCTCTGACTCAATATAAGAACCTGCCATCCATTTAGCCTCCTTTGATGCCCATAAGTCCACGACTTAAGTCACAAGTATGGTTTAAATACTGAAAGGGGATTTGGAGCCGTGATGTCACACATGCATTATATTACCTTTGGCCTTGTTTGTGTGACTGCCCCCATGGCAGTGGATGAGGTCAGACACCTTGGGCCCCATCTAGTTTCTCACAAATCTGCACAAAAACTGAACACAACAAACAACTTTTAAATTCCTAAGAGCTGTTTCTTACTCACGCATACTGACCAAACGTAAGCAAAAGTATACACTGCCATCATTTCTCTCTATAGCAAGTCATCAGCAGAGTCTGAGGAAGTGAAAAAGTGTGTATCTACTCTTACACTTTCAGAGGTTAATTACTGTATTTGCTGTAAATGCCTCATTGAAACAGGTTATTTTTTGCCTTCATCTTTAACCAACAAGTCAGCTTTTCTCGTCGTGTTAATTAGCAACCCCCATAAATAGTTGGTCTTTCAGTCATAATCCTTCTCATTTTTTGTATATAATTTCAAAGTGATTTTGTGGTTTTATATTTAGTTTTGGTTTTATATTTTTAGTCTTACAGCTCTTACAGGCCAGCTAAATTCCCAGAAGTGAACCTCATCTGACCAGACTGTACATAAAAGATAGCCACAACATCCACAGCTGACTTCTTTTTCCTGGGAAGCTCTACAGGTTGTCAGACTGGGATTTTTTTTTTTTTTTTGAGCAATTGCTTTGAAGGTCTCGCCCTGATTTAGCACGGGAAGTGATATTTGTTCAGTAGAAAGTCAAGGGAGAGGAATGCGGGTGGACAGAAATAGCTGCAAAAACTTTCGCCCTTCTTTTAGGTGGGCGGATAGGACTTTGGGGCAGCAGCGGTGGCAAACAATGACATCAGGATCACCTCCCATGCACACACACACACACACACACACACACACACACACACACACACACACACACACACACACACACACACACACACACACAGTACACAGCCACGGCTCCTGTGGTGATTTAGGCGTCAACACTTCAGGATTAAGTGATGTCATACCCTAAGCAGTTCTTCTGTGGTCTCCCTCTGGGGCCTCTGTTACCCCTCAGAAGCCACCTGCAGTTCATCACCCTTGTGAACGTATCAGGGGGGTTCACAGGAAAGGCCACAGCTCAGATGGCCATCAATGGGTGTCAGAGAAGCAAAGGGCCTAAACCAATGCACCACAGCATTCCTGTTGCGTGATGTCAGCCTGATCAGGGGAAATCCACCTCAGGAATAAGTATGATGACAGCCTAGTAATATGCTGGCTGTGCAACGTTGTTAGTTTTACACTATTTTGATTAAATTGATAAAACTCATCAACACAGACTCTAATTACATTTTAACTAAAACTAAGCCATTAATCTCTTACCAATCAGAGTATACCAGGAATGTTAAATCAAAAACAGTTACTAAAATTGAGTGTGGAAGTTCATTCTTGAACTTGGTAAAAGTAGTTTGACAAAATAGTCTCCAGTAATCTAGGCTTTGAATAGGGATGCACCGAACCCAGAGTTCGGGTTCGGCCGAACTTTGGGCTTTTTGACGGAGTTCTGGTACTGTCGAATTTTTTTCCACCGAACCGAACACTACCAAAGAGAAGTAACAAGATGCGAAACTCAAGAAAAAGAGGCGAACGTTGTGTTGAGTTTCTGCTCTTGTCAAAGAGTATAGGAGTAAGAAGCGAGGCGGAACTCAATAGAACGTTCCATTGCAACAAACCGAGCTGCAGCTCCGCCGTCTTGGACTGAACGCTCTTGTTACTTCTATACTCTTTGTAGAGTTACGCTTGCACTTCGCGCACTACGCTGGTCGACGTAATGATGGCGCGTTAGGTGGAGCGTTCAATGCAGTAGGCTGTGAGAAAGTGAAAATGGAGCTTGTGAGCATAAAAAGTGTTGTTTGGCAGTACTTTCAGACAAAAGAAGGCGATTCAAGTAAAGCATGAACATGTTAAATTTTCAATGCCAATTCGTCTCGTGGGGGCAAGGGCCCTAAACAATACATAACATCGCCGCTGTTAAGATATTTGTGTATGAGTTGTGCATGAAGGAATCTACAGACAGCAGCCAAAATGCCGCAACTTCAGCCAGGTAAGGAAGGACAGTCAGTCACAGCTAAAAACTTGTGTTAACCAGACAGTGCCTCTCCCGGGCTGTCAGCTGTTCTCTTGGCAAATGAGTCTCCCTACAGTGGGAGCGGAGCGGAGCGACTGCTGCTCGTTAGCTAACGCTAGCTTTCTAATTTCACCCACCCAACATGCCTTCATCATACACTGGTTAGCGAAAATTTGCCAAACAAAATTTTCACTCAGCTGGCGATAGCAATGTGCTTTCCTACGATGTGAAAAGAGCGTGTGAATTCAACATTAAGTTGTTACATTTAACTATTTTAGAGGCTGTGGACGTTGTTTACTTAATTAATGTGTTTACTGTGTTAATGGACTGAGGATCAGAATCAGAATCAGAAAAGCTTTATTGCCAAGTACGTTTTTAACACATACAAGGAATTTGTTTTGGTGTTGTTGGTGCATGTCACACATTCTCTAAATAGAATATAAACAATATAAGTAAAGTATAAGTATATGTACACAGTATACAGTATGTATTAAATTAAAAATAAAATATTAAAAATAAAATAAAAGATAAAAGATGGGAGTAGAGGATGGGAGTAGCGTTCGGTTTGGTTCGGTTAACAGAATCCACCTATCAGCGCCTCGCTAATTAACACTGTTGTAAAGTTTAGTGAAGTGTTATGTGCGAGACTATTTCTTGGCCGGGATCAGTGACTTCGTGGAACCTCCGCTGGTGACGACGGAACTCCAGGAAGTTACAGCCAAGAAATAAAAATACTTTAAACCTATGAACAGCAGTCACTCTGGCAATAACGGGCCAATGGTAAATGATAAAACATAGTGTAACAGTAGCACAAGTAGAGAAGAGTCATACAGGCAACATGCTAAGCCAGTAATGTCAGTTACACAGCCAAAATTAGCTCCGCCAATTCATAAAAACAACAATTGGTGGTGTCTGGTGGTATGCTGTAACCAACCTTTTTTGCATGTCATCCCTCCTCTCTCTCCCCTCTTTTACTGTCATCTTGTCAACGTCACTATAAAAAAAGGCACAAATGCCCTTAAAACTACTTGAAAAAAAGTGTTTGGGTTGCCAGGTTATAAAAATCCATTTGGTAGATGTATATGTTCCTCTTGCACAACTAGCTTTATAATTTTAACTCTTTAATGTATCTGGCCTGCGTCCTGCATCAATGAACTGAATGTATGACCACTTGCGGAGCTGCAAAGCAAATTCAACCTTTTACAATGTAATTATTAACATTTCATTTAATTATTGACAGTACAAAAATTTTCAACTACAGTCCTGATGGCTTATTATACGGTGAGAAACTCACGACCCTTTATTACTGTAATAACCACCTTACTTTCTCATAAGCCATCAAGTCTGCAGTTAATAATGTAAACAAGTAATTCAAAAAATGTTGTGGCTTTCTCACTTTCTAATAAGTCATCAATGTGAACTAAAGGGCCAAAGGAAAAAGAGGAGGAGGAGACACCACTTACACTGTGTGTTATGAATGTCTTACTACTGATCTAAAAAACATGAGAAATTATTTAACAATCATTAATAAAGCCTACAGTTATTAGAGAGCTGTACCATTTTTTTTCTTCTGTTCACTGACTTGAATTACCTAGAAAGTTTCCCCAGCAGCTCTGTACTTGAGCTACAACTTATTAACGAAGAACTAAGTACAAGAACCCTGAGAGCTTTTAGTATTGGGTACCTCAGTGACTCCTCAGGTGCGGGACAATATTTCTACATCTTAATTAGTGTTTCTTACTATTCATCCAGGGAAGGGAAACTGTGTCACAAACAGCCCAGGGGTGATAGAAACAAGCCCACTCCTGTACAGACATTGATGCGTGTCTAATGAGTCCATCAGACTGACAGCACAGCATCCTGGGGGACCCTCAGTTCATGATTACCAGTGTTTCATAGATGAATGTTCCTGGATTGAGAATGCCATCTGTCATTACATCCGAATGGATGTTTACCAAACAGGGGTGCGTGGTAATTCATGTGCAAGTGCACCTGTTTGTTGTTTCGCAAATTAAAACAACTTCCCATCACATGGCACATCTCTTTCATTTCCTCCATATTCTCCACAAGTCAAAGAACACATGCAGTAGGCTATATTAAGGTTTCAATAATTGATGCTACATTCCGTTGGTCCCCAACACAATTTTCACACATCAGGTGAGGCAATCAAACTGAAAATGATGTATATCAAATTAACTTTGCATTGCAGGGTTGGAAAGGGTCCCCAGGGAGACAGTGAAATGGAAGTACTCACATAATGTAAAAGGCTGCTCCACGCTACACATCAGTATGACGTCACTCAGCTCTTCATGCTGAAAGGTTTTAAACCTCACATTCTGTCAACATTTGGAAAAAATCCTTTCAATCAGACAAAGTAAATATTTTCACTGTGTCTTTTTTGCTATGAATCCTCAGCCTCAATCCAAGATTGAAAGCTTTTTATCAGTCGACATGACTGCAGCTAGCATGTAAACATCACATGGCATGTCATCTTTCGGTAATTTACTTACATGTACAGGTGCAACGCTCTTTATAATGCTGTGAAATCTTAAAAACCAGGTCGAATGAGATGAGAAAAATAACACATGTATGAGAGTGGGTGTGTTTTATTTGCCAAATACATGATTTAGCCAAGTACACTTGAGCTCTTTGACACCTCACATAAGCATGTATCCATTAACAACTCTTTGATGAAAAGCTAAGATTCTCACTGAAAGGATCTCTGAAATCCTTCCACAGTACCCTACTAGTCTTTATTAATGACTTCATTATCACTCCTGATGCTGATGGTTCCTGAGTGGAGCTCACTGGTAAGGAACACAGGAACCTTTGTTTTGTTTTTTCTGTCACCTTGCCATGTTCTGCATTTGATATACTGACTTTGCAAATCAATAAAAAGGTTTAAAAAAATGAATAAAAAGCTCTATGGAAATAAGACTGTTCCAAAGAAAGCTAACCCTGCAGCCTTGTTACACAATCTGTCATTGGCTAAAACCCAATATCACTATATCACTGTTATGTTATGTATTATGTAATATTATATTTTGCAACACTTTTTCTTTAAAATGCATTTCTAAAGCATCACATGCATGTTAACATTCCCAAAGATATTCCATTTTAAATCAAATGTTCACTGTAACTTTAATTAAAAACTTGCTGATGTAGAATGTAGGTTACTGTATCCAGTCTCAAATCGGTACACCTACAAGGAATAATAACTACAGAATGAAAAAACATTGCTACATCCTGAATTTTCAGTCACAGTGTGTGTGTTGTAAGGAGTGAATAACAGTGTGCCATGTGTTACATTTCCGCAGTGTTTAGCTGCCATGCTGCCTCCTTGTTATTTTTGTTTAAATTCTGCACACATTCGTGGACAGTTGTTCTTTCTACGGTTGTATGATGTGCTCTGGTTTCTGGTTGACTTCCTCTAGGTGCAAAGGGAAGCCTTCTGTGCCCTGTGATTCAAGTGTGTGACTTATGAAAAGCAATCATATGATAAGACAGATGCGTATGGTTTCAGAAAGCTCTTTTTGCCCAGATACAGCCTGTATATGTGTGTGTGTGTGTGTGTGTGTGTGTGTGTGTGTGTGTGTGTGTGTGTGTGTGTGTGTGTAGCAGTGTGGGTGGGGGGTGGGAACTTGTTTACAGCTCACACACGCTGCTTTGAGTCCTCTCGACAGGGGAAGAAAGACAGCGTACCAGAACTTGGCAGAGTGAAAGTGCAGCACACTAGCGGTGAGTTTACAGGGATAAAAATACTGCCGGTGAGCAGCCTCGAGCTCAGCGGTAAGACTAGAGGTACAGCAGCCTTTGGGCTTTGAAGCATCACTATCTGTGGCAATCAGCCCAGTGTGCTGAAGTAGGTTAAACCAAATCTCCATAATATGCAAATGCCCGGTAAGTCTTCGGATTAAACTTTCTGGAAAGTAAGGTTTCCTTTATATGCTATATAGAAGTCATGTGTTTTTGTTGAAGGTATATTATATGTTTTTTCCGAATCGTCTTTGAATAAAATGACCGCACAGCATGCACAATTTCACAGCCAGCATAAGGCTGTGAAGCGGATAAAAACATTTAAGCCTTAACCGCTGACTATAATACATAATATAATATATTTCTGGAAAGAAATAGGGTTTGTGTGAAGTCAGGGAAACCTTGAATGAGCAGATCCTCAGAGTGAGGAGCTCAACGAGGGACTCAGTGCCAACCAGCCCTGCAGAGCCTGGCAGCTCTCTGCTTGATTGGTCTCAGTAGGCAACCGAGATGGAGGGCAGAAACCTAGTCTACATACACATGTATGCACATGAGCACGCATAAAGTGATGTACAAAAATGCTTTAACAACATAAAAATGGCAGTTAAAAAACAGTGGCGAAAGAAAGCACAGCCATGCCCAAAACGCACTTACACCCACATATTAAAACACATAACACCCACATTCAGACCCATGACACCCATCACACCCACACACATTTAAGAGTCTCACACATCACAGCTATGAGCACAGCACTGGGGGGCTGGGTTCACATTGCCTGCATGTTCAGTGCCTATTCAAAAGCTAATTCTTCTGCGCTGTGATTCAAAGAGCCTGGCCAGCCACCTGCACTGAGGATGAGGAGATGGGGGAGGGAGGAAGGGGAGGTAGCAGTGGAAGAATGACATCACCTTCCCTGAAATGTCACCATTATCTCAAGCCTCGGCTTAGCTGTCTACAGAGGTGACATCATCCTCTCTTTGCCCCTCCCCCCTCTGTTCTCTGCAAGGTTGAATGTGGTGAGGGAGTGTGTTTGTTTGTGTGCATGTGCGTGCAGGCGTGAGTGAGTGTGTGCAGGAAATCATTTTTCAAGGGAAGCATGAGTGGATGTTTGTCTGCGCTGTCTTTCATGCCTTTAAACTGACGGAAAGTAAAGTCTACATCAATGACACGTAAATTGTATTTGCCTCATTTAGTGTGGATACAATCAATGTTTTTTGCTGACAGAACCGTCATTCAGTTTAATGTTGCTTTGCATGTTGATTTGCACATATAATCTTAGAATCTTGAATCCATGTATATTACATATGAAGTCACACCATGAAGTAATTAAATCAAATTTTAAAGAGTCTGTTCATCCAAATTATGAAAAACATATTTTATCTCTAGCCCCTTGTTGCTTCTTTCTTTCATATAGGACGGGAGACAATGCACATTGACATTTAAAAACATATACAGTATAACAATATAAATGTGCAAGGGTTAGCTTAATGACAATATTGCTGCATGTGTATAGTATTTAGCCATGCAGATAGTTTTGGTTTGAGATATCAGCCTCTAAGATTTCTGCCTCCACCACGATAGAGGTCAATGACGTTTTGTTTGTGCTTAAACTACTGAAAAAAAAATAGATTTGAAAAATTCAGTTGAAACATCTCAGTCAAGATAAAGTATCACTGTTACTCTGGGTAATTCACAAACACAGATATCTTGTAGAAAAAGGTCCCTAGTAAATTCTAATTTTTAATTTAAAAAAACTGACCCTTTAATGTCATTTTTCTGTCTGCCACACTGCTATGCCAACACAACCTGCCCATATTCATGCAACATGCAGTGACTGGATCAAAAACAAACATCTAATCAAACAAACACTTTTTTTGTTCAAATAAAATATAGAAAATTAAAAAAAAAATTTAAAAAAAGTTTTTGGGGTGCCCTGCTGGTATAAGGGTCAAGGTGCTGACTATGAGCCAGGGATCTTGGTTGCATGTAACACCCTGTTTCTCTCTTCCCTCATTTCCTGTCATCTCTCTAGTGTTGGCTATCTAATAAAGGCAAAATATATTATACTTTTCACCCTTTATGGCATGTTAGAAAGGCCATAAGAATACAAGTGCCTTATAATAATGTCTCACAAACCTTATTTACAAATGACGGCCGTGCACAGATGCACACAAACCACCTAACAAATTTCCCCCAGCCATTAGGCCACTGCTCCTCCTCTTCATCACCATGTGTGTCTGACCTCTGTCATGTTATTACACCATCTGATGCCATCGGCAGCTGACGCTCATGAAACCCACCGATGCATGCCAGCCATGCCATCACTGCCCTTTGTACGTGTCCAAACACATATACTCACACTGGACGACATCCCACAAATGCCGCATTAAGATAGTCTTAAAGAAAAATGGGGGTGACAGGTAAATGTGTCATCTCAAGTGTAATTGAAGGCAAATAGGTTGTTTCTGTGTCCCAGTATAGTTCTGTTACAGTCCAGGAACTTGAATCAGTCTACTACAAATCTGAGAGAAACCACTGACCTTGTGGTGTCACTGGAAAGTAAAATAAAGATCTGAAAAGGGTGGTGACTTTGTGTAACCAGGTTTTAAGTTACCACACCAAAAATAACTTCATATTCAGGCATTTATAACAGGTGCTTGACCTGGAATTTAAACCTCATTTGAGTGCGAGCCATCCCACAAAAATCTTAAGGTCAACAAAATCAACGCCCCATTTACATCATGTCTACAGAGCAGCGCCATGTTTTAGATCTCACTGACAGCAATGCATAGTGTACAGTTTCTAGCTTACGCTGCTACAATCAAAATTGTTATAATAACAATGGATCAAATGAGTGTGTGCAATGTAAAAGGTGTTGCTTGTAGTGACAAACAGACAGAGAATTATCGGCCAACTCTGCAGGTCCACTCTTCTTTTGGCTTTTTTTCTTTACTGCCACATAATCGTATTTTGTCTTGTTACTAGAATATATACGAAAGGAGCTTGGTTACATTCTATTCACAAGTTATAGTAAAACAGGAAAACAATCAACTTGATTTATCGAATCTTCCTTGTCTTCTCGCTTCATTTGACTATAGTAGAAATTGTTAAAAATATTATAGAGTCGATGGTGCAATAAATGAAATCTCTGGAAGAGTCCCTTCAGAGTGCCTTGCCTTATCATCAGGCAAACAAAACAACAACAGTTGCTGACATCATGACAAGGTTGATTCCCTCAATCATTCATTCATCATCTATCTCTCAGTTGACTGTCTCTGACTTTTATCTAACAACCGCACAACTTAAACACATAGAATCATCGGCTTCTCTAAAATCAATACATTGGTTACTAAATCTAAAATGTTCATTTCCCACACTATTTTTGTCCCATATACGTTGGTGTATATATTTAGTGTTTTTTCATGCTTTGTGTATGGTAGATGCTGATAGTGTACATAGTATTCTAGTTTCTTTTAAGTTACTTATGCAAAGTAACTCTGAACTGCGCATCTGTGTTTATTATTTTAAATGTCCCTGCATGGGACCAATAAAGTTTATGTCATTTTATCCTAATCTTTATCATGAGGCTTTATGTTTTACTAAAAAATCTGACCCAAGATCAGAACTTTTCTGTTTCCTTGTGTAATTTTGAAGTAAAAAAACAACTGAGACACTTTAACGTTAGCATTTCACCTATTCAACGATAGAACCAGCGACACAAAGTCAAAAAACCTTATCATTTAACACATTTCCACAACATTTGCAAGTCTGTGTGAAAATTTAAATAGTCTTTTGTGAAGTTATCAACCTTATCTAACCTGTGTTGTTTAGCAGTCTAACCTGTATTTAATGACCTGCTGTTTTTTGATGCTTTTACTACTATTTAACAACCCCTGTGACCTTTATTCTTTCCTCCAGGAGGCTTAATTGTATATCATTTCAAACAACGGCTCCCTATTCAAATTCCCTCTTTAAGGAGATTCTTGTGCATTTTGTCTTGTTTGCTGAGCTGTAATGTAGGGCCCCTGCTGCTTCTCACCTCTATTGTAATGCAAGCCAGGTTTATAATCCACTCCTGGCCCGGGCCACTTCACACCTCGGTGAACACTGTGGACTCCCGCTGAGTTTGAATGGGATTCAATGACCAACCCTTTTACAGGACACACATATAAACACTAGAGACCTAACACACCTGCTACACAAACCAAATAACTCCTCCAGCGTTCTGGTGCCACATCTCTTTGTGTCGCAGGTGTACGTTCCACGAGTCAAAAGGTTAGCAAATAGAGAAGCAGGGACAAGTCATAGCTAACCATTACTCAGAGAAGGGATGTCAACAAAGTTTTGACCTCAGAGGTCACCGCTGGAAGAATGTGGACTTAATGACCATCAGGGGAAAGATAAATATTCCAGACATCATTAAACAGACAGAAGGTGGGGCAAAGATTTCTATAATGTGACGGTAGGAGGTGGGGGGAGCAGACGTATAAGATCAAAGCATGCCATGTCAACCAGGGTGTGGGCACTTATGGTCATTATTAGGGTGGGATGCTTGGACAGGGAGTCATCAGAGCTTTTATACCAGTTCATCCCTCATAAAAAGGGCACAGCCTCTAAAAGTAAATCAAAATGATTCAACCAATATTTGCTCTTCATGGCAAAAATGTTACACTGGTAGAATATAGATATTCATTAAGGTTTTTGAACATGACATACCATATTTTATGCATCAACAGATAATTTGTGTTATGAATCCTCTTGTGGACAGAGACAGAACTGCAGTCAGCTATAACATAAAAATGCTGCTTAATTATTTGCTTAAGTCAATGATAATTTGTGTACTTTTACTTTACTTTTTACCAGTACTTTTGCTTATAATGCTCTTACATTATCAATATAGGATCCAAGTACTTTCTCCGCCACTGCACTACATTAATACACCCATGTGTTTAGTTTAAGTTTATTGTTACCGTCATTCCAGCTATAAAAAATAAAGCTAAAATGAAGTTTCTCTCAGGACCATGGGTATAAAATCAAAAAAGCATCAGTCAAAACATAACTGCAGTCTGATATGGCTTGAATATTTTTCATTTTATCATCACATTATACACCCACGATGACAGAATGGCTAGAATATCAATAACAGTGAATCATATTATTAGCTCTTTTGCTGCCATACCATATCTCATACTTCTCCTTCAACGCCGCAGACTCCCTGGAGAAGAGACATTCTGAATGCCACAGAGCCACCTGTGTGCCCCGAGTTTATGTTTCTAAATACTGGCACAGCTCAATGCAGGGAGGTGGCACCCAGCGAGGGCACAAGTGAAGGAGGAAGGTGTGATGGTGAGGATTTTAGGAGTTTCAGAGCAGTAGGGGTCTCAAAACGTCAGTGTTAATGATCACATCAAGCCCAGTGAACAGTGAAACCATTGTAACTGCTAAAGCGTGCCATTGCAGAACCCATGCCTGCTACTGTCTTAATGCACACAAATCCGAGCTTGACGGGCACCTGTTGTGGATTCTTGGCCTTGACACTGCCCTGGTCTGCTGGGTGGTGGGTGTTGGTTGGTCTTGTTCTGACCCAGACTTGAACTCCCTCACAGCTGTCACCGCTCCACACAGCTATTCAAATCTGCTCTGGCATAGAAGGCAGTACTGGATGCTACGACGCGGGAAAGGGAAGACTGAGTGAATAAAAGATGCCACTGAGAAGATGGCTCACTGATGACTCTTATTTAATAATACATTTCTTCCTATATGCTGATGAAAGCATACACGCTGCATTTTTATTCAAATATATGTTGTATTTAAAGCTACAAATAATTCTTTTGGGCCAGTTTATACCATCCGTTGAACAAAGTACATTTACTCGAGTACTTGTACTTTACTTCAGTGTTTCCATTTTACGGTACTTTCTTTGTTTTAATATCTGTATCTGACAGCTGTAGTTACTCTGCAAACCAAAACATATGATCAGTTAATAAAATATGATGCATTACTACAGGTTAAACTACCTAACGGTATATAAAATGGTTAAATTAGCTCCACCTCAACCAGCTACAACATGCAATTGCTGATATATATGATATATGATATATGATAATATATAAGTACATTTTGGTAATGATAATAATGTTACTTTTACTTTAAAACGATTTCAAATGCAGGACTTTTACTTGTAATACTTTTGCACTATTATAGGAAGGATAATTTGAAAGACTGTTATATCTATAATATACATTGTCAATCTGTATTCATACGATAATTTATTTGCAGAACGAAAAACAAACTTCACTGTATTCAACACCATCTCTTTGGAACTTAGTCCGAATTGCTTGGCCATAAAAACTGTGTATGGATGTGAAAGACTGACATCATATAAGTTTTCTTTGAACTTTCTTCTATCTCTTTATTTAATAGGTCTTTATTTAATTTTTTGCTTTAATGTATGCATTGATTGGATAGTTTATGTCTTCCTTTCACTATATGCTTGCTGTAAGTTCTGTTCTGTGAATAAAGTTAGTGAATATTTGTGAAACACACACACACACACACACACACACACACACACACACACACACACACACACACGCGTTGTTATTTTTTTTTATACATCCCTTCAGTTATTTATAATCTACCTGTAAAGTATAAACAAGGTTGGGCCTTTAAAGTCCGTTTACAAGTCCAGGTTTATTTATTTTATTTAGCTTGCATCGCCATCTGCTGTTCAGGCGGTGTAATTACACCAGTATAAAGCCAATAACGGACAACTGAAAACGGGAAGTAGGCATGAAAGAGCAACAACAAAAAGTACACAAAGTGTCAAATTCCAGGACTTCATTTGTTTGTAAAGTTTCTATTCTGTATATTAAAGTCGTTATTTCTAAAAAAAAAAATAAAAAAGATTGAGCGTTTTGCAACTAGCACAAGGTTTTGAAATGTACCATAACATTTCAAAATCACTCGTGCGTCAGAAAAAGACCAAAACTATGGCATGACTCAGCAGTAACACACAAGAAACAAACATACAATGTACTTTAAAAATCTTAGCGGGGAAAGTAAGAGGTAGTCCGCCATATTTCCAGTTTATGAGGAAAATAAGGAAGTCCATGGGGCCCACCTTCCAGCAGAGTTTCATATAGGTGAGGGAGTGGCCACCTGCCACCTCTTGTTCGATAACAGTGTGACAGAACTGAGGAACCTTCAGGCCGGACTCTCCGTGAGGAGTTACACTTTCTGTCAAGCTTATACTCTAAGAGGAATTAAATCAGAATCAGGTAAGACACAAGATTAATAGATCGCGAATGTGTATTTTAGCATAGGGATTTACAACTCCTGCTGAGGTGAGTCATTACAACTGATACAAGTGCTTGTAGTAGGCCCACATTTATAGAGGTTCACGAAATAAACAGATAGACCTTTTTTAAACCATTACATGAGCTTAAAAGTAAAGATTTTTTTTGTTTGACTGGTAAACAACATGCTATGTTTCTCTTTAAAAGACACATTTTTTTTTGGTGGGACCAAGCAAAATGTAAAACTTGGCTTTGAAGCTTGAATAATTGCATTTTCTTCGAGGTAATGATATTGATTATAATGGCACAATGTGAAGTAGCATACTAGCTGCCATTTTCTCCCAGAGTGAGAGAACTTTGTTCTTCATCAAAGCAAGTCTGTGCAGGTGAAGAAGCAGCCAGCCACATTCCAGTTCTTGCCTGGGGTCATGACGGTGCAGCATGCAGACCCTAGCAGCACAACACTGTTACAGAGCTAGGCCTGGCTGAATACCTGCCTGTGTTACAAGCACCTAACAGGAAAAGAGCTATAACTATGGCACTCACTCACTTACTAACTCAGATTTCTAATTGATACACAAGTTATACAAGCATCAGATTTTTTAAATATCAAAAACATCCTTTTCTCAAATTATCTTTAAAGAATATCTGAAGTCTGATTAAAGGCCACTTCAGTTGGATAAGTAGCCTACTGCATGGATGGGTGTATTGACATTACTGAGAGTTTGATGCTGACAGTTTTCCTATAATGCGCAGAGACACCTTCTGAGGACACTTCTTGATTGAATGGATAATGCAGTCACAATTGCATGTCATGACACATTCCGGCAAAAGCAGTGTGTCTTCCATTGCACCACTGTGCAGTTAGAGAGACCGCAGAGAGACAGTCATAGATTGAACCTGAAGCACGACCCATGTACTGGCTTTTTGAGATATTTAAAAAGTCCAATAACTATATAGCTGCCCACAGTGTAATAAACACCAACTAAACAATCAATCTTTGGATTTAGATCCCTAAGATTTGTTTGTTTTTTATTAAAAGATTGTGAACAATATACACACTGAGCAGGCCATTTCACAGTTGAAAAGTCAACTTGACATTGTGGACAAACTATGTAAAGGTAATGGTGACACTGTCTCTAATTTACCTCAAACCTGGTTTGATTATTTTCTTGTTTAATTGTCTTTAAAATGTCAAAAAATAGTGAAAAATCTCTCACTACAGAACTATGGAATGTTTGTAATATTTTGCTTTAAACAATTACTTAAACAATCAATTGACCAGGAAAATAGTTGTTGATTATTTCTTTTTTTGATCCACTATTATTGGACTAATCATTGCAGCTCTGGAAATATAGCCTAGCCGTTTTTTTAAACCAAGAACCCCTTAACTGAAAGAGAGACGGAGCAGGGAGCCCCTACTACTAATATTGTATAAAATGAAGTAGCATATTAACCTGGGCCTACAATAACTTGTAGGGCAGCCTAAAGCCTTTACATACCTTTTTAGCTAAGCTATTAAAATAATAATTGTCGGCAGGATTTTATAAATCATCGCTTAATGTTACAAATACATGTGGATGAGTGAATCCTTAGGATATACTGTATCTGTGGATGTATCTTAGTGACTACCTTACCTGGATTTATATTTGCTAATAATATGTTGGCTTCATGTTGAGACATTTCAATTTAAAAAAACTTCCTACAGGTCCCGGACCCCCCTGTTGAAGATCTCTGGCCTACACGATACTGATTTATCAGCAGGAAGCTAATATCTGTTGATACATTGCCCAAAAGAATTTATCGGTCTCCTCTCTCTCAAGAGCAGCCTTGTTGAAGTTTGTAGCTTCTCCGCCAGCTGCTGTGGAATTTCAATCTCATTTGTCACAATCTGTCACCCTGAATCAGTCCCTGTCTTTCTCCTCCTAGATACTGTACGTTTCTAACAAAACACTGGAGTCCAGAGAGGGAAGACTGGCAGCTGTGATATGCAGGAATAACTCCTAATCTGGACAAATGTTTGGGTACTAAATAATATTCCTGCTGCTGCAGCGTTTGTTGTGTCTGAGTGTTGCAAGAGTTAGTTTACTCCACCTTGCTTTCAGTTTGTGATAAAAATCTCCCTCTGGAATAGTTGTTACCATAACAACTGATCCCGAGGGAGATTTTGCCAGCATGACAGTGTTTAAGAGAGTCAACAACACTGTGCCTGGAAAGTGTCGTTTTTGTTCACTAAATAACAAGACTAGAGAGTTGTTAGAAAAATGCAGAAGAAAAGACTTCATGGCCGTGAGTGATTTTAATTAGTGGCTTTTATTGTTTAGATTAGTAGTTCTCAAACTTTTTCAATAATATACCCTTTTGAAATTTTTTTCAGCCATGTACCACACAAAACATTTTTGGTAGAAAAAAAAAAAATCTTTATAAAGTACAATACAGGTCTGTGCTACAGTGTCTGCGTTAATAAATACCAACGTTGTAACTGAAAAACATTTAAATGCTACATTTCAAATGTTTAGAATCACTAAATCACTCATTTATTATTGTAGTGTATAATTCTTTTACAAACTGATGAATTATGAAATCAAATCAAATGACCACATTAAAAACAGCAGAGCACTGGGCCTGAGATCATTTTAACATTTTTGCTACTCGTGCTATAATACGATATGAGTTTTGGCACAATACGAAAAACATGCCTTTCTCAATACCTTACTTTGACAAATACAAACATATTTTTTTATATTCAGCAAAATAAGCCAAACGTGGTTAAATGTTGTCTAAAATACAAGCAGCTGTCCAATAACTTACAAAACACAGTATAAGATTGGTAAGATTATGATTTAAATCCATAAATATCTGAAAAAAAAAAGTCACCAAGACTGTGAGTCTGACTGGGCATTTGATGGCAACTTTCAATGCCATACCATGATCTGTATGTATCAGACTTCTAAGAATTACACTTAATAACCGAGCCAATTTAGGAGTAAAAAAGTTCTTTGCTGAGTGTGAGCAATAAGACACAATTATCAATCAGCTTACTCCAAATTTTTTTAGTTTATTCATGTGAAATCTGTAATATCTACAGTAGCAAATAACGTGAAACTAACAACAATCTAATATATTTATGATATAAAAATGTATACATGAATGTAAACTATTAACAGTCTTTCTTTATGCCCCATTGTTCTGGGTTTAAGTTTTTAAGTGTTCATCAGTGAAACAGAAAACATGTCCAAAGCTTCACCACAACCAGTGCTATTTATTGTGTCATTCATCATTCAGACTGAACTTTTTCTTCATTTCTTCCAGATTTCTTTCTTTAATTTAGTTTTTACATAGCTGACAAATATCTTGACACATCAGATGTTGCAATTCTTTCTGAGCATTTGTTGACTCATTGTTTGTTCCATGTGAGCCAAGGAGTGTATTTGTATCCACCACAGCCCCACATACTATAAAACCCTCCGCCTCCTCAATCCCCTCTTGTTTGGCCTCCCACACCCAGGTGATGGTGCAACATGCCAGCCATGCTGCAAACTCATCTTCTCTCTCTTTCCCCTTTTCTCTTTTTTCACTGTACACACACACACACACACACACACACACACACACACACACACACACACACACACACTTACACACACACAACACACCGCACAGCCCTGCTGGGGAATTCATGGCCTCAGGCTAACAAAACACAACCCTGTCCAACAGCGGCAGCGGAAAGCCCTGAGAGAAACTAACACAGCTCAGCTCCCTCGCAGCAGGCTAACAACATGGAGCTTCATTTATGAGAAAACACATTATGACTCTTTTCTGACAGACACTCTTGAGAGGTGGGTAACTGGCTGCCATGTCTACCTCACAGCTAGGAGGTTTGTTGTTAAGGTTGTTTCAAAGTATTTACTCTGTGTGCTGAGTCAACCTCAGATGTTTGATTGACAGGGCAGACTACTAATGTGAGGAGTTATGTTTGGGTGCTTAAGGTGAAAGAGTATTTTCCTAATTTGTTTTATTTAATGCGTCAGTTGGTTGCTGTAACCTGAAAGTTCAACCAAAGTATGTGCAGGCTTTCAGCTTTTTCACCCAATGAAAAGATATTGGTTGACTGTTTGGAGGAGTGCAGTTGCAGTTTGCTGTGATTGTGGCTGTGTGCTAAAGTTTTTACGACCTTCAGTAACCGTCACCATGTTTGTTTAAAGCTAAGTGGTTGGAGCAGGATCTGTTGCAGGGATGTATTTTTTATGAGGCATTCATTTCTTACAGGAGTGGTTAGACATTTGGGATTTTCGATACCACTCTCATTTCTGTACAGATAAGTAGCTGGAGCTAGCGGCCGGTTAGCATAGCTTAGCACAAAGACTGGAAACAAGGGGAAACAGCTAGCCTGGCTCTGTCCCAAAGTGACAAAATCCACCTACTACCCCCTGCACTGCACTTAGCATAGAAATACTCTGGTACATACCCCCCTTTAAAACCGCGCAAATTGTCATGTCTACTTTTGTCATTTGTACGTATTAAAGGGGTTGTACTTGATATGCAGTCTGGGATTGTCTCCACACGGCTCTCACAGACCGTTCCCCAACTCGTCAAATACTGGCGCTTTGTCACGGCCCTCAGCATCAGATACCGACGCACAAGGCACTCACATGCTCTGAGATGCACAGGCGGCCGGACCAAAACAAAGAACAGAGCTTGGATTACAACACACACAGAGGGAGTGTGACTTTATTCTCTGCTAAAGACGCCATTACCCCACATCTATCTTACTTTTTTAAAGATTATTTTTTGGGCATTTTTATGCCTTTATTGACAGGACAGCTGAAGAAATGAAAGGGGAGAGAGAGAGGGGAATGACATGCAGCAAAGGGCCACAGGTTGGAGTCGAACCCGGGCCCACTGTGTCGAGGAGGAAACCTCTATATATGGGTGCCCACTCTACCAACTGAGCTATCTGGGCACCCAGGTAATGGTTGTTTACTGCTATATTTGTGTTCTAAATATCATGTAAAGCCCCTTTAAACAAACAAGCTACAGCATGCTAAATAGTGATCTTTAGAGGTGCTGGTGGGTAGATATTTTTTACCCTCAGACAGAACCAGGCTAGCTGTTTCCCCTGTTTCGGGTCCATATGCTAAGCTAAGCTAACCATCTTGTGGCTATGACTCTCTCTGTGAAAGTGGTATCAATGGTCTCATCTTACTCTTGGCAAAAAAGCGTGTGAGAGTATTTCCCAAAATGTCAAATTATTCCTTTAAAAAGGACAGAAGAGCTGCTTCCCTGCTAAATTAGGAGTTGTTTCCACCTCATATTCTTGCATGTAGGACAAATCAAAACAGGTTGCATAACAGCCCACAGCGAAGAAGCTACTACACAAGTTACTCAATCATCACATTGGTTTCGGACAGATTTAGGTGTTGTTTCAATTTACGGCATTTTGTTCTCCCTGTCAGCCAGGTAGTTTCCCCTTCAACACTGCAAATGCTATGACATGTAAGTTATGTTTGCATTCGCTAAGAAGAACGAATTTCAAGGAGTTTTCCTCATTGATGTCTCCACACTGTCACAATTTGACTTCCTGAATCACACATGCCCTCACTTGCAGTAACTGTTAGGAAGGAATGTAATCAGTGGCTCTCTGAATCAAATGATGAGTCACAGACACCTCATGGCACAAGATCATGAATGTGAAGCGTAGTATGACTGTAGTACTATGATGAAGCAAATCACAGAACAGTGTGTACTCTCGTGTTAAAGACACATTGTCACTACAGTTAGATTACTTGGACCACAATCTTAAAAAACAGCACCTTATTATATGAAACAGGCTTTCCTCTTTTCTAATTTGTCATCTTCAGGATTGAAGATTGCAACCAGTTTAGGACCCCCAACGTTTTACTACTCATTTTAAAATCTTAATGAATCTTTTTCCTTTTGTCTGTTGAAAGGATGACGTGGATATGATGGTGCTTACCCAGCCCTGAGAATGTATGAGGTGATGTCCGGTGACACCCTGTCCTGGAAGGTGCTGACTCCAAGCCAAAGCAGCACAGAGTCCACCCCCGAATCGCACTTTACTGGGGACGGAGGGCCTACCAAGATCCTCAAAGTTTGCTTCTGCACCAACAACACCTTGGGCAAGAACTTCAAACTGGTTAAATGTGACAGCTCCTGGCAAATTAGGGTAAGAGAAATCTAAAAGAAATCTGGGGAAGGGAGGTAATGTGTCAGAAGACTGTGATTAAGAGAGTAATCTTGTTTATCTGATGGAGTAGTTTCGATTACAAATCGAAAAAAACTGTATTTGAGCCAGACATCTGTTTTATTTAGCCTCCTTAAAGGTGCTCTAAGCGATGTCACGCATTTTTTAGGCTACAACATTTTTTGTCACATACAGCAAACATCTCCACACTATCTGCGAGTTGCCTGTCTCTTCACACACTGTAAAAAAACGCGGTCTCTGTAAACAGCCCAGGCTCCACAAACGGCAACAAAAACAAACTGCATCTTTAACATGCAGGAAAGGCAATCAATCCTTCATTGGTGTACAGCAACAGAAGTGATGAGAGGAAGCATTTTTAAAGGTTTCAGTGCTTCTTTCAGTGATTTCTTTTACAGCTAATGTGTTAGCCCTTACATGTAAATTTGAAGCAAGTATCATCCACAAAGTAAATAGAAGGGTAAATAAAAGTTCATGATATTTAAAAAAAATTCAAAGATTGCTCATTTTGTCTTCTTTAGGCTATCATTCGTTCGATTCTGATCAGTGGTCGATTGGGGCCGAACATTGAACACACAGGATGCTACGGCCTCCTGTTGAAGCACCTGAAGTCAGACGAACTTCACTGGCTGCATCCAGATCTGACTGTCAGCGAGGTGGAGCAACGCTACGAGAGCCATCATGTGGAAGCTGAGTGGAGGTACTGATAGATTGCAAGGACGTTTGTGTCTGATTTGATCTTGTAAAGTGAGAGTATGGCGTTTGATAAACTTGCATGGTGTGTCTGTTTTCTCTCCGAATGCAGGTATGACCTTCGTGTCAGATACGTTCCCGTCGATTTCGTGGAAAAATTCAAAGATGACAGATCTACGTTAGTGTATTTTTACCAACAGGTAACAAGCTGCAGTGTATTATATTGTTACGTTGTTTGGCTGGTATAGGATTCATTGTTTAGACAATGAATTTTTGGCAATAAAAGGTGTTGTTTTCACACCACATAAGAGAGCAGCTGTCAATGTGTTTCATTGGCTGCTTTTGTGTTGATAAAGTTGAATTAAAATTTAGGTGGTACTCCTTTAGTTTGGAACAACTCTACATTAGGGCTGCACGATATGAGGAAAATATCTAATTGTGATTATTTTGACTGATATTGCGATATGATTCACGATATTGGAGGTAATGATAATTTTTTTGCATTATGATTCTCATTTTATAGAAATAGAATAAAAGAATTTTTTTTAAATGATTATAGTGTGATTTTTGCGAGGATCTGGAACCTTACGTCTGTAGGATACCATTTGTAGACCGGTACGTCTCTGCAGCGCCACAATACCACATTCAGAATGGTTTGACACATATTTTGCCTTTAACAAATATTGCGCCCTCCCTGCAATTTGGATATTACCAAATTACCATATTGTGATTTCTATAAAATTGCAGTTAATTGTGCAGCCCTACTCTACATATAACAATGTAAAACCTTCAGTACTGTATGACAGGGCCACAAAATGTTTGCTACCGGCCCGCTGGAAACCATTTAATTCTGCAGAGAAGCTGAATAATAATTATGAGCAGTACATTAAATCTGTGCTGTGTGGGCGGGTTGGCTCAGTGTGGCTGGGTTGGCTCAGTGGGTAGAGCAGGCGCACATATACTTGGAGGTTTATGCCTCGATGCAGAGGTCCAGGGTTCAAATCTGACTTGTGACGATTTCTTGCATGTCTTCCCCCTTTCTCACCTAGCTGTCCTGTCAAATAAAGGTGGAAAAGCCCAAAAAACAATCTTTTAAAAAAAAAAAATCTGTGCTATTGGCCAGTATTGTCAATATAAAAACTGTCTGTGAGTGGAAATGGGAAAATAAATATAAATCTATATGAATCTTTATTTTGTCACCATATCACATTATTTTTTACAATAGTGTAATAGTCCAGCATAACTGTAGTATTCATGTGTTTGTGTTTCATTTTATGATAGGTGCGTAGTGATTACATGCAGTATCATGCCTCTAAGGTCAGTGATGGGATGGCGCTGCAGCTGGGCTGTTTGGAGATAAGGTGAGTCACTGCAGTCCTCTCGTTCTTTTGCTCTCAAAGTCTTAATTAAATTCGCTTTATTGAGTGCAGTGAGTGCAAGGTTACTTGATAGAGTTGGTTAAAGTTATACTGGCAGGTATGTGTTATACAGAATATACTCTGGTACGTTTCATGGGTTTATTATAGATGTAGAAGAGTAGGTCATAAAGTGACTTATTGTTTAGTTCTTTATGAAGAACATTTGGTTGTATAAAATTCATTAGTTGCTGAGATGTTTTCTTTTCATAGGAGGTTCTACAAAGACATGAATGCAAAAGGTCTCGAGAAGAAGTCCAACTTTGAGCTGCTAGAGTAAGTTTTTATTTTCCATTAATCTTGTAACTTTGGTGACATAACTTCACTCATTACTCTGTATGGGTTGATGGTGAGCATTGAGTTACCCTTTTAAAAGCCCTACTGGATAATGTTGCCGATAATTCTTGTAGCAGCTTGACTACCATTTTTGTAGTCAATTAAAAGATAACATTTAGAACATGATGTTTTAATCTGGTAGCAATATACATATATTATAAAATTCCTACTATTTTTCTGAATGTTCCTTTACAAATGAAGAAAAGACGTGGGCCTGGACCTCTTCTTTCCTAAACAGCTGATTAACAGCATGAAGGTAAACTATGCTAACCATGCTTTTCTTAATGACTACCACATTTATTTTCCATATTTAGTACTGGGTGGTCAATCAGACCTTCATCAGAATGTACATAAAAATAATGTTTTAAATGTCCCTGCTTGTGATCCAGCCAAAGCCGCTACGGAAGTTGATCCAGCAAACGTTTCAACAGTACGCAACACTCAAGGAGGACGACTGCATTATCAAGTTTTTTGATACCCTCAAAGACTTCATCAACTACGATGAAGAGGTTTTCCCATGTGAACTAGTGGTGAGTAGCCCCCTAAATCCTATGGAAGTCATGGTTCTAAACATCAGCAGTTCCAAATCCAAATCTGCTCTTGTTCACATTAATATTACAAACATTTTCCCATGCTCACTTGCCAACAGCAAGGTTGGAGTCTTGCAGTGGAGCTGGTCATTGGTGGGAGGGGGATTCGCCAACGCACACACAAGAATTCAGCGGTAAGCATGGTTAAGATTTAGATATTACTAGAGAGGGCTTTGACCTTTCATCATATATTACATTGTGTTGTGTTATATAGCTAATCTATCTAGCCTAGTTTCAGGATTTGTGTTAAAGAAATAGTTGACCATTTTGGGAAATGTGCTTATTCACTTCCGAGTTAGAGAGAGAAGATTGATACCACTCTCTGTCATAAAAGCGGAATTAATCTTCTCATCTAACGCTCAGCAAGAAAGACAATAAGCACATTTCCCTATTTCTATTTCAATACAATAATAACTATTCCTTTGTAGTAATCCTATACTTCTAAAAATACCACTGCTTTATTTATTCTGAAAGTTGTATTTATCAACTCCTTATCAAAGTCTAGACATATTTTTCAAAGAAACTGGTCCCTTGCCATCAGTGCATGCTACGTCATTATAGATCTAACACCGCTTATTAAATGTAATCAGTCTCATCATAATTACATTTATTGCATTCCCCTTTTATGTGCCTCAGCCTGTTTTTCTAGCCGACTTCAAACAAATCAAGAAAATACAATGCTTATCTCAGAGCGACGGCAAGGCTCTCATAGACCTCAACATAGAGGGGGCCAGACAAGTAAGTACCACGACATTATCTACCTAGTTATACAATATTACTTTGTACAGTGTTAAGAATCAGAATAGCTAAAATAAGTCAATACATTTACTATAGAGAGCGTCTGCACAGGAAATGTGAGCCGGTACACGTGCTTACATTGTGGCCTTTTTTCTTCTTCCTGATAGCGTCTATCAATCAATGTGGCCACAGTCCCTATGGCAGAGAACATGATGGACCTTATTGACGGCTACTGCCGCTTGGAAACTGACACAGATGATACTGTCATCTACCGACCAAATAGAGGTGTGTACCACTCAGCCACTTCCCCTGTTGCAACATTACCGTGGTTAAAGCTTACAATACATATGCTGTTTCTACGGATGGAGCATATGAAAGACTTTTTTAAATGTATTATTTAATCTTAACTGGAATTATCATAACTAATTTCTATCCTAGATGCCAATGCGCGGAATTCCCTACCTGAGATTCCTACAGAGTGAGTGGCTGTTTTTAAAACTTTGAATGATGTGTGCCCTCCCTCAGCCTCAGCGTAGCTGCAGAGTCCAAGCTGTTATAATGTTCTTTGGTTGTAGGATGAAATGAAAAGTTTGAGTTATAAATGAGAAAGGCTGTTTTATTGAATAATTCTGTCAGCGCTCTGAGGAGCCATAAATTGAACATTTATAAGCGTGGCTTTCTCTCATTCCGTCTTTTCTGTGGAGCAGCAGAGACACCAGCTCGGTCAGACACAGCATGGGTGAGCTGACTGTTTTCACAGTTTTACATAACCTCCATGTACAGTATAATGCTATACATAGCATCTTCAAAGCCAAACCTTTATGTCATTATCTTATAAAGTAAAAGCAAATTGATCTTTCTTTCGTATTTTCAGGGTCAGAAATCTATTGTGAGATTCTCGATGAACGGCCCAAATCAGGTTCGTCGAAAGTTTGTATTCATGTCTTTTGCAGAATAATAGCTGTGGAACTCACTTTTGAACTATCGTCAATTTAAATCTTTTTCTGTAGTTATAAAGTACGGGATCAACCGAAGTGACATTGTTCTCGGCCGAATCCTTGGTGAGGGTTTTTTCGGGGAAGTCTACGATGGAGTTTACAAAAAGGGTGTAAGTGCATCCCCCTAGTTGAAGTATATCAATACTACCAGCAAAAAAGGATACAACTATCTATAAACTGACTACAGACTATAATTGTGGGAAGCTTGTTGGAGGAATATAAATTAATACAATATTTATGTTACCAGGAGTGACAATTGCTGCATAAAATATGTAGCTATAGAACATATGATCGTATTGACTTGAATTACACATGTAGTAGAGCTGCAACTGACATTTATCTAAAACTGCTTTTCAGAATGATCTAAAGCCTAAATGAAGATCTTCAGATTACAAGTTTTGTCTGACCAACAGTCCCAAACGCTAAATATACCAGTTTACTGTCACATGAGACCAATGAAAGCAGAAAATCGTCACGATTGAGAAGCTGTAACCAAAGAATGTTCGGTTTTTGTTTGAAAAATGTATACATTTATTGAAAAATTATCAAAATAGTTGTAGATTAATGTTCTGTCCGCTACAGTCTGTCTGTAAATGCTTTCACTAGTTTCCATTCAAATGTTCACAGCATCACGGTGTTTTTTTCCGCGGTTGATTTAACAGAATGGCGAGAGGATTAACGTGGCAGTGAAGACCTGCAAAGACTGTTCACCTGATGTGATGGAGAAGTTCATGAGTGAAGCAGGTAATTAGTAAAATGCGTAGAATATAATGAAGCAAATGTGATAACAATAACTGTGACAATAAATATGGGGACTTTGTGTGCTTGCCAGTAATTATGAAGAACCTCAATCATCAGAACATTGTCAAACTGATTGGAATCATAGAGGACGACCCTGTGTGGATCGTCATGGAGCTTTATCAGTATGGAGAGGTTAGTGCCAATCTTAATTCCATGATTTCAGATTTAATCTAATCGTACTGTAGAGTTGAACTGAAATCTTGCACAGTTCTGTCATGAGTCATTGTGTTGCAACTTGATTCATGCATCTCAGCAAGACAGAAAATCTGTGCAGATGAAGAATAAGTGATTCCTGTCTTATTTAAATGTGACGTTGCAGCTCGGGAACTACCTAACTCAGAACCAGAACAAGCTGACAAATACAACTCTGGTGCTGTTCAGCCTGCAGATCTGCAAAGCTCTTGTCTACCTTGAAGGGGTCAACATGGTGCACAGGTGAGAGGCTCCTTTATTTTTTGTGTTGTTATCCAGGAAGTGGAGATACAGCTGTTGTCTTGTGTCTGTGCTGTTTTCATCACAGGAAGAATGGCTAACACAGAACATACAGTATACTATGTACGTTTACATTTCTTATCCTGGCTGGAAAAATAAATCCAATAATAACATAATGACTTACGATCACTGCTGGGGTCGGGTGCGCTGCCACATGGGTGGCAGTGAAGGTCAGGGGCCTCGACGGACCAGACCCGGGCAGCAGAGGCTGGCTCTGGGGACGTGGAATGTCACCTCTCTGTGGGGGAAGGAGCCGGAACTTGTGCGGGAGGTGGAGCGCTACCGGTTAGATCTGGTGGGGCTTACCTCTACGCACAGTCTTGGTTCTGGAACCATACTCCTGGATAGGGGTTGGACTCTTTTCTTCTCCGGAGTTGCCCAGGGTGTGAGGCGCCGGGCGGGTGTGGGGATACTCACAAGCCCCCGGCTGAGCGCCGCTACGTTGGAGTTTAACCCGGTGGACGAGAGGGTCGCCTCCCTATGCCTGCGGGTTGTGGGGGGGAAAACTCTGACTGTTGTTTGTGCATATGCACCAAACAAGAGTTCAGAGTATTCGACCTTCTTGGAGACCTTGAGTGGAGTCCTGCATGGGGCTCAGTCGGGGACTCCATAGTTCTGCTGGGGGGACTTCAACGCGCACGTGGGTAATGATGGAGACACATGGAAGGCGTGATTGGGAGGAACGGCCTCCCTGATCTAAACCAGAGTGGTTGTTTGTTGTTGGACTTCTGTGCTAGTCATGGATTGTCTATAACGAACACCATGTTCGAACATAGGGATGCTCATAAGTGTACTTGGTACCAGAGCACCCTAGGCCCAAAGGTCAATGATCGATTTTATAATCGTTTCATCTGATCTGAGGCCATATGTTTTTGGACACTCGGGTGAAGAGAGGGGCGGAGCTGTCAACCGATCACCATCTGGTGGTGAGTTGGGTCAGGGGTGGGGAAGACTCTGGACAGACCTGGTAAGCCCAAACGGGTAGTGCGGGTAAATTGGGAACGTCTGGAGGAGGGCCCCTGTCCGACAGACTTTCAACTCACGCCTCCGGCGGAGCTTTTCGTGCATCCCTGTGGAGGCTGGGGGCATTGAACCCGAGTGGACAATGTTCAAAGTTTCCATTGCTGAAGCTGCGGTGAGGAGCTGTGGTCTTAGGGTCTTAGGTGCCTCAAGGGGCGGTAGCCCACGAACACCGTGGTGGACACCGGTGGTCAGGAAGCCGTCCGACTGAAGAAGGAGTCTTTCCGGGATATGTTATCCCAGAGCGACTCCGGAGGCAGTTGCAAGGTACCGAAGGGCCCGAAGGGCTGCAGCCTCTGCCGTGAAAGAGGCAAAGCAGCGTGTGTGGGAGAAGTTCGGAGAAGACATGGAGAAGGACTTTCGGTCGGCACCAAGGTACTTCTGGAAAACCGTTCGCCACCTCAGGAGGGGGAAGCGGGGAACCATCCAAGCTGTGTACAGTAAGGATGGGGACGCTGTTGACCTCAACTGAGGAGGTAATAGAGGCGGTGGAAGGAGCACTTTGAGGAACTCCTAAATCCGACTAATACGCCCTCTATGGTAGAGGCAGAGCTGGAGGATGAGGGGGATTGGCATCAATTTCCCTGGTGGAGGTTGCTGAGGTAGTTAAACAACTCCACAGTGGCAAAGCCCCAGGAATTGATGAGATCCGTCCAGAAATGCTTAAAGCTCTGGGTGTGGAGGGTTTGTCTTGGTTGACACGCCTCTTCAACATTGCGTGGAAGTCTGGGACGGTGCCTAAGGAGTGGCAGACCGGGGTGGTGGTTCCCCTTTTTAAAAAGGGGGACCAGAGGGTGTGTGCCAATTACAGGGGTATCACACTTCTCAGCCTCCCCGGTAAAGTCTACTCGAAGGTGCTGGAAAGGAGGGTTCGGTCGATAGTCGAATCTCAGGTTGAAGAGGAACAATGCGGATTCCGTCCTGGTCGTGGAACAACGGACCAGATCTTTACTCGCAAGGATCCTGGAGGGAGCCTGGGAGTATGCCCAACCAGTCTACATGTGTTTTGTGGATCTGGAGAAGGCGTATGACCGGGTGCCCCGGGAGATACTGTGGGAGGTGCTGCGGGAGTACAGGGGTGAGGGTCCCTTCTCAGGGCCATCCAATCTCTGTACGACCAAAGCGAGAGCTGTGTCCGGGTTCTCGGCAGTAAGTCGGACTCGTTTCAGGTGAGAGTTGGCCTCCGCCAGGGCTGCGCTTTGTCACCAATCCTGTTTGTAGTATTTATGGACAGGATATCGAGGCGTAGTCGGGGTGGAGAGGGGTTGCAGTTCGGTGGGCTGGGGATCTCATCGCTGCTTTTTGCAGATGATGTGGTCCTGATGGCATCATCGGCCTGTGACCTTCAGCACTCACTGGATCGGTTCGCAGCCGAGTGTGAGCGGCTGGGATGAGGATCAGCACCTCTAAATCGGAGGCCATGGTTCTCAGCAGGAAACCGATGGAGTGCCTTCTCCAGGTAGGGGAATGAGTCCTTACCCCCAAGTGAAGGAGTTCAAGTACCTTGGGGTCTTGTTCGCGTGTGAGGGGACAATGGAGCGGGAGATTGGTCGGAGAATCGGCACAGCAGGTGCGGTATTACATTCAATTTATCGCACCGTTGTGACGAAAAGAGAGCTGAGCCAGAAGGCAAAGCTCTCAATCTACCGGTCAGTTTTTGTTCCTACCCTCACCTATGGTCATGAAGGCTGGGTCATGACCGAAAGAACAAGATCCAGGGTACAAGCGGCCGAAATGGGTTTCCTCAGGAGGGTAGCTGGCGTCTCCCTTAGAGATAGGGTGAGAAGCTCAGTTATCCGTGAGGAGCTCGGAGTAGAGCCGCTGCTCCTTTGCGTCGAAAGGAGCCAGTTGAGGTGGTTCGGGCATCTGGTAAGGATGCCCCCTGGGCGCCTCCCTAGGGAGGTGTTCCAGGCACGTCCAGCTGGGAGGAGGCCTCGGGGGAGACCCAGGACTAGGTGGAGGGATTATATCTCTAACCTGGCCTGGGAACGCCTCGGGATCCCCCAGTCGGAGCTGGTTAATGTGGCCCGGGAAAGGGAAGTTTGGGGTCCCCTGCTGGAGCTGCTACCCCCGTGACCCGACCCCGGATAAGCGGATGAAGATGGATGGATGGATGGACGATCAATTTCTTTGATCAACTGACAATCTTCTGTAAATTGATGGAGCCATATCGGGTCCCCTAAAACGTTATGCATACAAACAAGGCCTCATGTTTAGGGTGTAATAAAACTTTTTGTGTGGGATGATGACAAAGTTGTCACTTAGATAGCACTACTGAGGCACCGTGACCAGCTAACCCATACTGATTTTGTATGATATGATAATGTTTGCACAGTATGTCTTTGCTGACACTCATAATTTCCTCGTATGATAAATTAGGTCCTTTGTTACTGTCATGAGAGAAGAGGCACAACCTGTAATGTTCTGAGCCGATCACGCTGAGTTACAGTATGTTCTTGAAATAATTTGACTGATTTGAGGTGTGATTTACTGCACAGTGTTAATTCACAGGGTGGTGAGGAAAAGGGCAAGGTGACAGTCCTATCGATAGGTACAGCAAGAAAACAAAACAAAAAGCCATAACATTTGAATGTAAAATGGAGTCATATAAGGCAGTGACAGTAGAGCATTCATTTTTCATTTAAACGAAGCATTTATACTGAGACTCAACATTACAGAAAGTTGATGTGAGATGACAGAGAAACATGTCGCGCTCAGTTGTTTCTGCAGAATGTTATCAACACGTTTCCGACGGCAAAGCAGCTGTTTTGGATTTAATGTCCTGTGAAGAAAAAAAACACAGACAAAGGAAGTTACTTTCTGCTTCTGTGGAAAATGCAAAGATTCCTTTTGTATTCTTTTTTTGCTGCAATCATGGCAGCACTGCAATGATCAAGAGGGAAATTCAGGTCAATCAGAAAGGGCTTAGGGCCATTTAAGAAACTCTGCCTGTATTATCTATATATTTACCATCTCCATCTGTAAATACATATATGTTTCTTTCTGTCTTATCTGTGTTTTGTTACAGAGACATTGCGGTTCGGAATGTGTTAGTCGCCAGTCCAGACTGTGTGAAGCTCGGAGACTTTGGTCTGTCGAGATACATTGAGCATGAAGAATACTACAAAGGTAAAAAGAGGCACTAAGGACAATAAAGCTGGTCTGATTGGTCACCTAATTGTCTAAATTGTAATGCATACACACACACATATCCCTGACTTAAAACATAACATAATATAGTTGCCACATTTTGAAAATGTACATCTTTTTGTCCCTGTCCAAAAATGAAAAATGTTGATCACAAAATACCAACTTCGCCTATTTCTTTGCAGCATCTGTTACTCGCTTGCCAATCAAGTGGATGGCCCCGGAATCCATCAACTTCAGACGTTTCACCACAGCCAGTGATGTCTGGATGTTTGGTGAGCTTGTGATCCACTAAAATACAGTACATCAGCTCAGTGCAAAGACCTTTAGTGGGTTCGGGGAATGAGACAAGAAACCACACTCACTCACGCGTGGCACAAGGCAGGTGGCTGGTTAATCTTCACCCAAAAGAAGTATTGGATGATTTATATGATAAAATGACTTCAACTGATATTATATCCAGTACTATAGGCACACAGTATTATCTCCTTTGGGGAATTCAGGGATGATGGGTTAGAAACCATTTTATATACATTTGTATAGAGCATGTACAAGATCTACTAATTACATGATTCAATAATCAAGTGACAGTATAATCTGTTATCACCTGTGATCTGCAGAATTTCATACCAATAGCCTAATTACAATCAAATGGATCACAGGAAACATCTCAGATCTTCATGTGTATTTATTTCAACTTCTTTAAGGTGTCAGACCCAAAAATGGAAACATTGGCATACTCTGACCTTTTTAATGATTTGTTTAGACACCCTCGTCTATTTGCCTAAGAGATAGAGCCAAAGCAAGCAAGGCATAAGAACCTTAATGCTCCTCATTATTCATATGCCCGCCGCAATAATACTGGTTTGTGTCCTCCCCTAAAGCTGAACATTTTCTGGAACATAACCAAACTATCTATTATTTATGTTTTCAAGGCAAAGAAAAAGTGAACCACTCTGTGCATTTGAAAGGGAACGAGAAATAAAAAAGAGCCAGCAGCTTGGGTTTGGGGCCATGAGACAAACCAGTATTATTGCATTGGGCATATACAGCATGGTAGGTTCGGTAGGTCTAAGCATTTATTTGTTTCTCTTCTCGATAGCTGTATGTATGTGGGAGATAATGAGTGTTGGACAGCAGCCGTTTTTCTGGCTTGAGAACAGAGACGTGATCAACCAACTGGAGCAGGGAATCAGGCTGCCCAAGCCGGACAACTGCCCTCCTGCCCTCTATTCACTCATGACGCGCTGCTGGTCCTACGACCCCAGAGAGAGACCCAACTTCACCGAGCTGGTGGTCAAGATCAAGTACTTCTCTATTTAATATAAAAATCTATTCAATAAAAAGCTCTGAGTGAATATGAATAAATACCCTTAAACTAAGGTGGGATATAGGGTGATTACCTTTCTCTAATGATTATTACTTGTACTCCTTTTCTCATGAGTCAATGGTTTGTAACTCTCAATTGGCAATTTCCGTTGACTCATGAAGAACAATGACAAAGGTTACTGTTGTTTTATTTTAGCCTCTGCAAAGATGCAAAAAGTGTCTTCATTTAATGTATCAATTCAACTCTCTTCCCAGAGTAAATTCAGTATAGAAGGAGTTCGATCAATGGATCGCTGGTTAGTTTAAAAATTGTAAACAATTAAGATGGTAGATCAGCGGTGCACTGAAATGATTTAGTGCAGTATATAGTTACCTGCAATAACAGCCATTTAGGTGTATTTTTAGATCTCTCTTACTGTTTCAAATATTTTTATTATTATTTTATTATGAATTATTACGTAATTTCCAAAAATCTTGTTACAAAATTGTTATTACAGTGCTTCTTTTTTACAGTGTAAAAACAAAAATAAGGAATGGAAATAAGGATAAATAAAAACAAAAAATTTACAAATGAGAGGCCCTAATCCCTTCCCGCAATACCCCACCCCGGACTGCGATCAGGAAACTACTTGTCCTGTAAGATAAGATTCCAAAGGTCGCCAAATGTTCTCAAAGTCTTTTAGTTGGTCCTTAAGGATGTACAGATCTCTCTTACTAAGACATGATATAACTTGTTGTCTAAAATCTGTCAGTGATGTCCACAAGATGGAGAAGGAGCAGGAAGCAGAGAGAGAGAGGGACAGAGCGCGCACCACAAAATTATTTGACACCAAGTTCAACTTCAACGAGCCTCCTCCCAAGGTACGGGTCAAATTCAGCCAGTTACATGTTACACAACATCACATTATATAAATGTAATGTTTTAATTTGGTGTATATTTTAATACAGCTTTTTAATATTTACTGCAGCCTTCAAGAACGCAACCTGGGCGCTTTGGGAACATGCTCAGTATTGGTCTACACATTCAGGTACAGTACCGTACCCAAGTACCCTCTAACCTGTTTCCTCCAAGATGACAGACTGTACTTAAAAAATATATTCATGTAAGTGATGTGTTTGTGTGTGTATCTGTGCAGCTGAACGAGGCTTTGTGTGCCAGCTCACCTGACCTGGCCAGCCCATGTGATTACCAGTCCCCCGCCGACTCCATGAGCAGTCTCACGTTGCCATCCTTGTCCCCTCGACCTCGAAGCATGGCGGTAAGTAAGACTCAGCACTTTGTCTAAAGGTCTAATCTTGTCTGTGTGTTTGTCACTTTGCTTACATTTGAAGTCACGTTGTTGCTAGGTCTGGAATTTAAAAAAAACAAAAAAAACAGCTTTGTGTGTTGTTAACGGTCATTCTTCTGTTACACTTCAACCGATTTTAGGAGGGCGACTTTCTCCGAGTGGAACCGAAAAGCAGGGAGGACGCCACGGTCCTGTGGCAGAGGGAGAAACAGCACATGCAGAACACTCTCCGCCAGCAGAAAGAAGACATGATGAAGGATAAAAAGTGGCTGAAAGAGGAGGAGAGACTCCTGGTGGGAAACAGAGCATTATTAACTCTTGTCAGCCCCCTCTATGTGATTCTGTGTCCCCCCCCACTCAATTTAATGAAGCCCTGGAGGCTCAGTGGAACTAGACATCATTACACAATATCGACCTACTCATTTACTCTCGACGCCCCACTAGTTCCCCTGATAACAGTTCCAAATAGGGGTCCATGTCCATATTCTATAACATAAACTTGCCTGTTCTTTTTCAGGACCCCATGGGACCAGAGGACGCTGCCGGCCCAGCGGTAGGTGTCTGCCTACACAAACTGTAATTTCAGTCACATTAAAAGAAGAATCTACTTTAAATAATGTTAATGCTTAATGCTTTTGGAGATGTAGCTTACATTTCTGAGCCCAGCATGATGCCACACAACATGTAGTAGTTTGCGTAGTGTAATGGAGTTGGACAACTGTTTTCAGCTACCTAAAACTTCTGTAGCAGCAGTAAAGTAAGTGTGGTTATTTAAATTGGAAATCAAAGCAATTAAAGTATAACGATGACATTTTGTGATCATAGGAGAACTAAAAACAGAAAATAGACATAATTCCCAAAAAGGAATTAAAAAAAGGCCATTTTTGTCTTTCTTCTTCAGTGATCAGGAACACAAGATCTAATGCACTGAAATGTATTACAACAATATGCAATACAATGTTCACTCTGGTCATATATAACCATTATCTACTTGCCGAAGTTCATACATTGTTTTATAGGGTATGAACATTAAGAGAAGCATTTTTGGAATTGTCGACAACAGAATTATTGGAGGCACGCTTTAGTGAAAGTAGAACAGAAACACTAAAAATGATAAGTGAGATTTAATCTGAGGGAATTGAGTGATTGTCACAGATTTATATAATTATTTGTCTGCAAATAGTCCTGCTATTTACAAGGATAGACAACATTGTTTTATTTTCCAATTCTCATGAAATTCATACTTTTCCAATTCATTTTAGTCCCCTGAAGCTGACGCACAGAATGGTAAGCGCTCAAAAGAAATGAGTGAATTCCCTTTTATTTCGAGTCATTCTGAAAGCTATCATCACTCTCTAAACCCTCCTGTCGTTCTTTTCTTTCTCTTTCATATTGTTAATCTTTCTGCACTGCAGCACCTCCAGAAAAGCCCCCAAGGCTCACAGCACAGGTAATTATATTGATTAATTTTTTTTAAATGTAATATTTGTTTAGCCCCCTGAAAAGACCATTTAGTTGTATTAGCTTTGATTTTTAGATTTTAAATTTATAATGAACTCAGTCATCTCACGAAAGTAAAATGACCTTTCAATTGAAAGGGAATTGGTGCCAACTTGCATTTAAAATAGTGCCCAGTGATCCATTGTGTAAATTAATGAGGATTTTAATTATTAAAACACATTATTTCCTCTTACTTAGCCTGCACCCACAGCTGAGCTGGACCGCTCTGACGACAAAGTGTACCAATACGTCATGGAACTGGTCAAAGTTGTTGTCCAACTCAAGAATGACATCACTGATTCACCCCCGGAAAAATATATCACCATTGTCAAGGTACACAGAGACAAAAATTTTTACTTTTTTTTACAGTTTGCTGCTGCTGCTTTAGAGACAAATTAAAGGTGTGTGAATTGTAATGGAAAACAAACCTCTTGAGTCATACAGCGGATTTATTATCTGCATTGATCTCTGCCCACAGTCTGTTGGGTTGGCTTTACGAGATCTGATTCGCAGCGTGGATGACATACTGCCCACCTTACACAAGTCTGTCAGGACTGAGGTATAGTATATTGTCTGCAGCCTGTTGGCTGTGTTTTCTCATCTCCTGACTCTCTTTCTTTATTGATTTTTGGTTCCTGCTGTTTGTCACTGAAACAGAACATTGCATAACTTTTCTTCAAACACAAAGAAGCACAGAGGAAATGACCATTTCATGTTTACTATTCTGGCTGAGTACAGCCAAAATCCAAAGCTTGCATATTAGAGCAGTTTCTACAAAGTCATATTTATCAAATAGAAGTTGATGCATTTCTTGCTTACTTAAAACAAGACCAGCTGATGCACACAGGGGCTCAACAAAATGTACCTAAAGGACCATATATGTGCTGTACATGAAAAACAGTCAAACAGTTGACGTTAATAAGTTTAAAAAAAATGACTGTAGTCTATTTATTTGGATTACACAATATTGTACAGGTGCACTTATAGGCCTTTTTCACAGGAGACATTTTGTTGTTTGTTAGTTAGTAGGAAAAGTGTGTTACTAATAACATAAACAATGGCTCTGTTGAATTCAAATGTCCCAGTAAGTCATGGCAGTTTGACAGTGAGTCAGCATGCACAATACCAAGACCCTAACACTGAAGCAGCTAAATGTAATTCAGCCATCATTCATTTTATTATTTACAACTGTGCTTTTCCTACTGTGACATTTCAAAATGTCTTCCATGAAAAAAGGGCCGACAGTGCCCATCCATTAAGTTTGCTAACCATCCCCACAGATCGAGGGCACCCAGAAGCTGCTGAACCATGACATGGCGGAGCTGATCAACAAAATGCGGATGGCCCAGCAGAATTCCATCACCTCGTTGAAGGAGGAGTGTCAGAAACAGATGCTGGCTGCAGCACACACTCTGGCTATGGACAGCAAGAACATGTTGGATGCTGTGGACCAAGCCAGAGTTAGGGCCAATTTAGCCAAGCCAGTGGTCCTCTAGTGGACTGTAAGCCCTCTTATTCAGTTTAGACATCAAGCTAATGATTCACATCTGTCAGTCAGTCATTAACATTTGCACACAGTTAAGCATTTTTGTTTTGATCAAACTGCTTAAAATATATTATACCTGTAAATGTGTTTTAAAGCTGGGGTAGGCATTTTTCTGAAAAAGGCAAAAAAACGTCAGAATATGAAAATACAGGCTCTCAGTCTTAAGCCCCTCCCACCAGACGAGCACGGGCATACACACGCACTTAATACAGTAACCTGTACGAGTACTAGTCCTTAATTTCAATCGTCCCAATCTGATCCTGATCCCAGTAGCGTTATACGGTTGCAAACTTGTGGGCTTGTGAAGCCCTTTGAGATGACATACTGTGATTATAGGCGCTAGACAGATACATAAACATGAACTTCTATCAGCCCCAGCTGTGAGCCTTTAGCAACAGTTAGCAGAAGGCTAAACTGTTAGCTACATTTTCTCTCCATCTCTGAAATGCTTCACCAATACTGACCGTTTATTGTCATTGACTCTCTTTTACAGAAGTCTGTCATCTTTTTTGGGTTGCTTTGCAGCGTAGGCAGTTGTTGCCAATGCTTAACTAGCATGCAGGTTTTTTGCCATTGAATCAGGCTTTTACCATCTAAAGGAACGTGCACATGCATCTGCATTTGTAGAATAACCAATAGGAACAGCCTCATTCTGAAATGACCTGTGATTGAAGTCTCCCGTCACCGGCTCAACCCAAGAATAAGTGCATAAGTCTAGTTTTCTGTCAGACTGCTTTAATTACAATATGCTGAAAGGTTATTATGGAATTTTTGCCCAGTGAAGGCAAAAAGAAATCCTACTCCAGCTTTAAGTTTAAATATGATGCTATTGGCATCATATTTACGATGCCGTCATTTTAGACAAATTTCCACTACATTTAATGTAAACTTCTAATCTGTGATTGGTGAGATATTGACTTAAATATCTGCTCAGAAATTGATTTATCCTTGTAAATATAAAAAGAATTGTCTTTGTCTTTGGGCAAGAACAATTGCCGAGAAAAAGAAATAATGCAAATTAAAACAAGTAAATGATTTACTCTTTCAAACCTGTCAACAGTAACCTGAGTGAAATGCCAATTTAAAAAAAACAAATACAATATATATCTCAAGTTTGATTATGATGCATTATATTGAAATTATTAGATGAAGACTACAATGGTATGTATAATGGATTGTCAGATATGTGTCAGGTACTCTTAAAAGAAAGATTTTTGTATTATGTCTATTATTATAAAATATGAAATTCTAGCACGTAGCTCAAGTGATATAAAAATAAATATGATGTATACTACTATACATGCATTTTCATTGTTGCTGTTGAATATTTAAATCTAGACATTCTGCGAAGGACGACTGCAGGAATGACAACCTGTTGCTGCTCTTAGGTCATTTTCACACCACTCAATAAATGCTATATAGACAGATTTTAGAGGTTTCATGAGGGTATTTATTACATAGTATGATCATTCAAAAATAATTGTAATTATATGGCAGCCAGCATGGCTAGAAAGAAAAACCCAAAACAAGTAAGAAATGATTCCCAAACCAGCACAAAATGACCCCAGTTAGTGTGTCTAATATATTATAGAATCCCGGTACAGCATGCCGCTGATGGTCAAAAACAAAGAAAGTTGAGAAACATATATCACTGTCAGTCCAACATTTGAATGACATTGACAACTTGGATTGGTTGCCATGGTTCATTAATATTCCCCAGATGATGATTCATAATGACTTTGGTTATACCTTTACTATTCTCCACAAAAAACACCAAGTTTCCACTTAACATTTCAGGTCATGACTGGATACCTCTAAGTACTTAGTGAATTCCTGTCAGCATCAGCTGTATGCTTAGACCTGCTGACCAACGTGGGCAAGTTTCTTGGAAAATGTAATGAAAGGGATTTTTTTATTGGTAATTGAAAAAAAGTCACATTACTTTACTAGTAACCAAAAACTAGCATTAAGTTAGTTATATTTATTGTACCTAGACACACTCGCACACTTTGTGGAGCAGCCAGTCGAGCCATTGCAGCCATTTAGCTACTGGCCATTAACAGCTAGACCCATAGCGTTACTGATCCCAGCGTTACTAGTAAATGTAATTAGGTTACTGAATATAAAATTGTAATTCCTCAAACAACAGAAGTGATAACATTACTGTAACACCATTCCCAACACTGATGCTGGTGCCATGCTATTTAACTAACGTGTTACGATAACTAACATGCTAAAGAGACAATATACTAAACATTGGCACGTTAACATACTAACATTAGTATGCTAACATGCCAAATCTTACATTGTGCTAAGCATTAGCATGTAACAATTTCCAACCCTGGGCTTGTTAACATGCTAATGTTAGCATTCAGGTCAAACCTGACACATTACAGCTGAGGCAGGGGAAGTTCACCTGAGGCTAACACAGTTTAGACAGATGAAAGTTGAGCAAAGTGACGAGCTAAGTCTGAGATGGCCAAAATGGCCACACTAGTTTTTATAAGGATCTAAAATTAGCAAACTTTTTGGTGGTGTGTAAAGAGCAACATAGCCTCATGAGGCCATTAACGCAGCAATATTACACAAACTTGTTACATTCAGAGTCCTGAAGTAGAGTTTAGCTACATGGTGAATGTCAGACTTCACTAACTAATGGTGGTTATGGATTTTTCACACCTTCTCACAAGAGCTAGATCATGCCAGCTAGCCAAGGGGGTAGGAAGAGGCCAATGGTCCCAAGCAAGCACACAATAATGAACATCCACAGGAAGATGCGGTCAATCACCATGGCAACATACTTCCAATCCTCTTTCACCTGTGTAGAGTTAAGAACAAGAGAAACGGACAGTGAGAAAATAAAAAGTTACACATGAAATTCTTTTTATGATGTATGTAGTTTGTTAGCAATTCTCTGTAGGTTTTATCACAAAAAGTGACCACTTCCACATTGTTTTCACATCGTTGATTTTGGATTTGATTCAACTGAAGAAAAAGAAAATTATTCTTCAGATTAATCTAAAATGAAAATAATTATTAGCTATGACCGTAGTTAGTGTTTTTCCGCTTTCTTTGTTTGTTTATGATTTGACCTTTGGTTTAAGGAAGACCCTAAGCCCACCTAGCTTTCAGCCCACCCCTGTGCACCTTTAGTAAAGCAAGTAAAGCTATAACTCTAACTATACTTTTCTTTTAGTTAGGCTCTCTCAATTCAGGTATGTTATTTCAGTATACGGTAAAGTTCAAGTTTTCCCATCCTGGCCTAAGTGTACAACAACAATACAGGTGCATGTGTTTTTTTTTAGTGTTGGTAAGCTGTGGAGTATGCACTGTACTTAAGGAGCAAAAAAATCTTAAACAGGACTTCACTTTATGACTGACATTTGTTCTACTGCTATAACAAAGCACATTTTTGGCATACAGTATATTCACTTTAGCATATAATCCATATACTGTGAGGCTGTTGTACAGGCCAACAGTGGTACAAATAGCAAGTGCCTTTAAAGTGCCATCTTGATAATAGTAGATGTGGCATACTCACGCTGAAATCCGCATCCTCTGCCCTCAGATGGTCTGCAATGTAGTGCACCCCTTCCAGAGCACGTAAAACATTTGGTGAAAGCAGGATTGTTGAGTCTGATACTGTATTATCAATTTTAGTTGGCCTCTGAGTGGGATTGACTCGGGCCCCTGTTAAATGTCTGTTGGTCAATGCAGCCCCCTCCTGTTGGTTCTGGCTGTTCTGTGGGGTTTTCTGTTGTGGTGGGGGAGTCGACCCAGGCGGTCTGGGTGAAGGAGGGCGGAAGGAAAAATATGACGTTAGTGTTCCCAGCTCTAAATCCTCAAAAGAGCTTCTCAGAGGGTCTTCTGTCATGGTCCCATCTCTTAACCAGTTCACCGAGGTGCTGAGGCACTTGCCAGATTTGTACCCGGCAATCTGGCCATGCCGCCGCTCCACCGCTGCTTCCTGCTGCAGCAGCAACAGCCTGTGACGCCGGCCATCTGGCGCAGGCCGTCGCATGAACAGCCAGCGTGGGATCAGGTCCAGGAACACGAAGTGGACCCAGCGGGGCATCTTGTGAGTGCTTGGAGAGCGATGGTGCACATTGAGCACAAAGACAGTGATGACGATGGAGAGGGTGACGAAAATCATAGTGAAGAGGAGGTACTCGCCGATGAGCGGGATGACGAGGGATGTGGATGGTATGATCTCAGTGATGAGGAGAAGGAAAACAGTGAGGGACAGCAGCACAGAGATGCACAGGGTGATCTTCTCGCCACAGTCTGAGGGTAGATAGAAAACCAGAACAGTGAGGCAAGAGATCAACAAACAGGGGATGATGAGGTTGATGGTGTAAAACAAGGGAAGCCTTCGAATGATGAAAAAATAGGTGATGTCTGGGTAGATCTCATGGCAGCAGTCGTATTTCTTTGTATTGTATGTCCCCACCGCGTTGATGATGGCCCATTCGCCGCTCTCCCAGTAGTTGTTCAGGTCCACGTTTTCAGTTCGCTCCAGGTCGATCTTGGCCTTGTCGTACGTCCAGGAGCCAAATTTCATTTTACAGTTCTGTTGATCAAAGGGGAAGAAGGTGACGTCGATGCTGCAGGAGCTCTTGTAAATGGCAGGAGGGACCCAGCGTACTTTACCATTGTGGAATAGGTGAGCTTTCGTCATATGGGTCACAGCAAACTCACCGTCAGCGCTGGAAAAGCAGAAGTGGTCATATGAGTGATGGTGACATACAGTACGAAACATCAGTTTTAAATATCAAAAGGCTAAAATAGCAGATAAACAATCATATCCTGCTTCTACTACCCCTTGTGCTGAGAAAATCCTTTTCTTACTTGAGAAGCTATGCAGTGAAAAAGCATTTTCCAATAATAATCTCCTCCAGTAATCTCCCTCCATTCATCGCTTTAGTGGTGATAATAGCTTCTCCTGAAAATGTAATGATGAGTCGTTATCATTTCATCAGTTTCACACCTTTTTTAATTTCACTCACAGATTGTGATTACACTGGCTCGACACAGTAGAACTCCATCATCAACTCTCTCGGTTTAATCTCCATGAGGTGGATTTAGGAGGAGGGAGAGGTGTCTTAAAATCTATGTCACATTGAAGCAATACAAGCCTGGAGGTTGTCTTCATTTTCTATTAAATAAACTGTGTCAATATACATTTACAGAGATGCAAAATACAAATGCAGTTAATAGTGTTTGGCAACGTACAATTTGAGACAGGAAGAACGGAAGGAAGTTATGTCATAATTTTAATTAAAACTCTTTGACTTAATGCCAATGTGAAGGTATAGAAAGGAGCAGCATGTTTTATTATCACTAGATGGCGCCATTTTTATACTATACACCATCCAGTAAAGAGGCATCAATCTGAACCAATTTATCATTGTATGAGGGTAGCTGTTACTCTTTTCTTACATTTGTGTGCAACTCTGCTAGCATCCACTGTGGCATGTTATTAAAAGAAACATTGTAGTATTACAGTGCAGTAGACAGACATAGCTTTATAGGCTTTACCTGATCACCAATTAAATAACATGCCTATCTTATGAAGAGCGGAATAGATTTGTCAATCTGAATAATCAATTTATCATTTAGAGCAATGTAAAGCTTCTCAGATGTAAATATTAAATGGTTTTCGTTGTCCTTTATGATGGTAAACTCTGGATTTTTGAACTGTTGGTTGGAAAAAACGAGCAATTTGAACAGGCCGTCTTCAACTCTGGGAGATTGTATTTGCCATTGTTCACTATTTTCTGACATGTTATAGACTAAACAATAAATCGGTTAATCAAGAGAATAGTTAAATAATTTAAGTTAATTGCATGTTAAGGTTCTTTTTTTTACTGTTATGTTAGTCTCATATCACACTTACTTGTTGTAGAGGACAATGTCTGGTACCCATATGAGCTCTGACGGCACTCTTATGGACGTTACATTATCATAGTCGGATGGTTTCCAGCGAAGTTTGTAGTCATTCCACTCCTGGGAGATAAACAACATGTTTTGGGGGGCTATGATCCTTAACTGTCAAATACGTCATTCCATTCCTCATGAACTTTTTCAAATGAGCACAGTAGAAGAAAGTTTTCATATCTTTACCATTTTATATCACCAGAAGTCAAAATCTTAATAATAAAATAACACAGACACACATTTTTCTGACCTGTTTAAGCCACACATTGGTTGTCATCATTTGGTTCTTCTCATCCTAGCAGACAGACAGAAGGAGAGAGAGAGAGAGAGAGACAGAGAGACAGACTGAGTTAAGGCTGTCAACTCAGGCCAGAGGAATATGAGAGAGAGGTTCTTGGAGGTTTGTCAAAGCAGACCCAAATATAGCGTGCAGCAACTTTACTTCAATAACTTGATGGAAGTGTTCTGTAGTAGTTTGTTCTGTGGAGGGGGTGCATACCGTAATCTAGTTTTTCTAAATTTGTTTTTGCTACTGTATATAGAAATGCCAAAAACATACTGTTGAAAAAACACATAGTGTAAACTGACAAGGTACATTTCTAATGAGTTGCTATGCCTTAACCTTTGTTAGTATAGGGAGGACTAATCATACTAATTAAAGTTCTAGGGACACATTATTGACAGAAATGATATCATCCCATTATGAAATCTTGGTTCACATTAAAAGCAGCAGCTTCCAAGTCACAGAAAACAAATAGCTTGTGTTTAAATATCACCTCTATTAATGTCATTATTAATGTACTAATTTATATGAATTGGACACACATGCGTGATGACTCACCACATCAATGAGCTGTGCTATGGACAGTCCGAACTTGACAATAACCACGTCAGAGATGTTTGGCACAGGTCTCGACCACTTGTTGTAACCAGCGAACAGCGTCTTGAAGAGCTCGTCCTCAGCGTGCGAGTGGGTCTTCTCATGACAAAGAACTGCAGATACATTATTGCTTTTTAATTGAAGTGTTAAACGTTAAACATTTATAGAGCTACTGATAGAATATGACAATAATGGGATTTATAAATTGGACACATTTGTTCAACACTGTACAAATGAAATTCCAGATTAAATTAAATTTCATTCATATGCATTTAAGAGAACCATTAAATATTTGAAACTGTTAAAACTAAAGTAACCAATGTTAGTGCAAATGTCCTTTTGACATCACGGTAATGTAGCCAGTTTGAACTCCTGACTTTGTTTTGTTGGTATTAAGCAGTATTAATATTTGTTGGTATTATAACAAACGCGTGTGAAGTGAGTACTGAAGAAGAGGACAGGAGTAAGTTTCACAGTATATAGGGATCATATCTATGTTCTCTCACCCGTGTCTCCTCTAATCCTTACTTGTCAAACTAGTTAATCAGCCTGGCATCATATTGGCTTTTGGGAGTGAAGATGAGTGTTGTGAACATCTCATGTTTCAGCATAGATGCATGCTCTAAACAACTAAAACCTTTCCTGGTAAAGTCTTATTGACTTTTCCACATCTCAGCAAATCTTTTGATCTCTTGATCCATGTGGCTCGTCTGTTAAAACCTCTCGAGGTGAGCAGGTGGAGACTGGGGCAACACCGATTCAGCTGCAACCTCTTTTTATCTATGTAATGTTATTCTTATGCATGTGTTGCTACACAATGAGAGGTGGCTTAATGAAACTGATTTTGAATATGAAGTCTAGACAGATTTGCGTACAAGCTCAGACTGACTCAGTGAATTTTATTTTTCATTTTCTGCAGAATGAATAGCATGGAAATAAACAGCAAATCCCGCCCCTTGGGGATTACCGCTTCCACCTTCATCAATGTAGTTAGAGTCAATTACACACATCATTGCTTGCTTGTGTTAAGTGGAGGTGAGCTAATTTCTCACGAGTGAAGGGTGTTTATTGTCGAGCTGTCTGTCACTCTGTGTTACAGTTGATACGTGAAACAATTAACTTAGTTTTCACTTTAAGCAGGGGGTGCTGACGATAACGCGGTTGCATTTGTGTATACAGTATCCTGACCAATACAAGAGTTTTGCGACCCATATTGGATATTTAAGAGTTAAAAAATAATCAGATAATCATATAGGGCCAATAAATGTAATTATTGTTTTTCTAAACAATTGTGACCAAGATAGGTACACCTTACATTTAACTAAACTAAGTAACGGTTTCCCTGTTCATAAACTACCCCCATATCACTGACTTTACTGTAATGGAATTTCTTATCCCCTATAGACCGACTCGCAATACCATGGATAACTGTAATAAGCCAATATCTGCCAATTTATCGGTCCTGCTCTAGTGTATAGAGTATGTTTGAACCTGCATTAGTCATTCATTCTCCTGTTCGTAATCATATTTTTACTACTGTTTAATGTACAGAGATAACTTATCTTTTGACCAAATATCTCATGGCAGCTTCTCTCTAGAGATGTATATAAGGAAATAAGTAAGGCATCACAACCAACAAAGCCAAACCTCAAGAATCAATATTATTTTTTTAAATGAAACACCATGGGGTTTGCATGCTATTAACACCCACTCCCTCTGCATCTCTGTTTTACAGTGTAAGGGTGTAATGCAACCGAATAAAGTGTGCTTCCATCAAAGATCCTAAAAATGAGACCTTGGGCCACCTGAATTTGGCAGCAGTCGCAAAGGCCACATCATTACCTGACCATGGGTAAGTTGTAGTTCTGACGACCACATTGACAACCCATAACTGTAACACAGCCCATTGGAGGATACCCACATGAGGGGCTTAAATGTTGCATGGAGATGGCATGAGGGATACATGCAAGATGGATACATGCAAATCTGTTGAAATGATTTATTGCCTATGTTAATTCCTTGGCTTGAGGGTCTTTAACAGTGAAAGCATGGATAAATATGCAGATGAAGTCTCTGTGTAACACAGCTGTCTTACAAATGGGATCAGTGGCTATCATGTGAAGTAGCAATTTAGGCAAAACGTAATTATTTTAACAATAGTTTGGAAAAAAGAAAGAAAAAAGGAGGCATTAGATGTGGTAAATAGTGTGAATTCAGAGTTAATTTGCTCATGGCGCACTGGGGCGCGTCTCCTGCCATCATGGACTAATTTCATTCTGCCAAACAAGCATGCACCAGAGACTTCTTATCTGCTCTCTTGACAGTCAGGGCGGTGCATGTTCATCTGTCCGTGCATGTGGGGCTTACAAAAAAAGGTGGCATAGATCAAAGGCTCCTGCCAGCGGAGACTTGAAATGAGATGACATGACACCTCCAACATACTGAGCTGTGCATGTTGGACCATAGCCAAGCCCCCTGGCGAGATGTATGAAACACTGACCACTGACCACTTTAGATGATCGAGTCAGCAGCTTCCCAAGACAGAGGCGCTCTCGTGAAATTAGGCTGTCAAATTATCTAAGAGTAAAAAGTTTACTAAAAAAACAACATGCAACAATTTTTCACGAGTTGACTAAAATTCCAGGATTTGAGTCAGAAAGTCAGTGACATTATGAGATGTAAATTGGCAGAGAAGCACCTGCACATCTGATTGCTGTAGCATGTCAACACGTAGGACAGAGGGGACAAAAACTCTCAGGTAGTGCTGGTTTGTGCATACAAAGAGAACTCATGAATGCCCCTGCAGAAGCTCCTGAATTGATAAATAGAGCTGCCCTGAGTTCCACTGTCAAGCTTGATGGATTTAAAAAGTTAAACTGAATTTAACTTGTATTATCTTAGACACAAATATGCCCACAAAAAGGTCTTGAAAATAGTATTTTAGTATGGATACAGCAGTGAGAATTAAAGTTGCAGCTCAACTTAAAAATAATTACTCTGTGGTTGAACAGCGAAACCTGCTCCGAATTCTGACTACAAACATGCATATTTGTCTTGTCCATTGCTGTTTCTAAAAAACTAATCTGTGACCATTAACACCCACTGAAAATATTGTGTAGAATATTTTCTCACACTCTGTGGATTTGTACATTTTTCGTTAAGTTCTCTCTGACAACTTCTAAATGTTCATGGTTAAGGATACCAAACTCTCAGATAACAGAGAAGCTAGCTAGTTCATTCATCTTTTGTAGCTTTGTTATACGTGTTATTAAAACTAAAAGTGCTGCAGAAGTAAAAGATGGCGGACTCCCTAAATCAACATACAGTGATGAAACTGGTCTCTTCCAGAATTGATTTCTGGCTGTCACATATCAAAAACAAATGAAAGAATGAAAGAAATACACACTGTATCGCAGTATGTATGAGCTGAAATAACTTGAGTAGGCTTTAGCTTTAGCAGACTGGCGCGAGACGATGATTTAACTAATTTGAGAAAAGCATTGTGGGAGTTTTGGGTAAAAGTGAGCAGGTGTTGAGATTGAAAGGTAAGGTCTGGCGTTAAGAGACTACGTTAAGGTAATTCGAAGTTTATCACTATCGTGCAAATAATGTTTAGTAGCCTTCTGACTGTCAAAGTTAGCGTATAAGTTGCACGTATCTACTTCTCCGTTTGTGGAAGGCACGTTGAGGTCACGATAAAATGTTTAAAAAGTGCTTACCTGACTGACACAAGAGTAGCGAGCAGAGAATAGCCGTCCTCACAGAGAACAGGTGGTTGTTTTGTCCCATTTTCGACTCTGCTTAAAATAAGTCCAACTTCACTGGAGAGCACGGAAGTGTTTACGTCCGCTGTCAAAACGTTACCTTGAAATCGTGATTTGTGAGCAAAATCTGTCATCTTCGCAGTTGGGAGTCATATCAGGACAACTTCACCATACTGTAGGCTATAGCCCGTTTACATCTGTGGGCGGGGACGATACTCTGTGTGAATTACTGTCTTTTCCCTACAACCCTGCAACTATGTGATTTTGTGTCACTCTTCACACTTTAGCCCTGCTTAGACCGAATGAGAGCGAGTAATTATGCACCTCTTGTTTCCGCGCTCCAAAAGCCTGTCCGCGCACTGAGTCCGTGAGCCATCCGGTGCTGAAACGGGCAGCGGCACTGAACACCGTACCTTACCTCTGGTGAATTAGCAGATTAAAGTGCCAGTTCAATGCTGCCTATATACAAATCAAGTATCAAGAAATTAATTTACGGAAAATAGTCCGGTTTGTTGCCGTGTATATTATCCAAACAAATTCCACCCTTTTACGCACGGTGCCAATAATTTACGCGTTCTTTTGTGACCTAATCTAAGACTTCGATAACCATTTAAAATGTTAAATTAGCTCTATTCCATGATTAGAAGCATTTTTAGTGACCACTTTGGTCTATTAGATCCGCAAAACCGCATCATCCACTGTGAGAAGACAGGATACATCTGAGTACTTCGCGTCTTTCATCTGGTACCTATAACAGTCCCTCCTCCTTTCTCTCTCCTGCTCACTCTTACACACGCACACATACACGCACAGGATTCACCGTTAAAGTGGTAACTTGTATGTATGGGAAATGATAGACCATTAACTCAAATTACATCACGTTCGCTCCAAAAGAGTAAAGACTAATCGTTTATTTGTTTTGTAGAATAAGTGACACATGCAACTGAAACGTCCGTGAGATGTTTCTGTGGGAGACAACTAGAGGGCAGACTAGGTGAGTGAATATGCGTTTTGGTCCCCCTAAAATATTGATAGACGATAGAATAGAAGATGTGACAGCATGGCAATGAACATATTCAGAAAACAAACAATGGCTGATTTATTGTTTGTTGCTGTTAACTGGATAACGCATACTTCATATCATACATTGTACAAATTCATATTATTATATATGTAATGATTTCAAACATGAAAGCATTCTTTATCACAAGTCCTGGCAGGGTCAAAGAGAGAATAGCACAATGGTGCTGGATACACAACAAAAGCCTGTAGTTTTTCTTTTCTGATCCTAAAGTTTACATTCTGTGTGAAATCTCGAAAACATTCATTTACACAATGTGCAGATTCAGAGGTGCTATGTTTTAAAGGTGCTCTAAGCGATGTCACGCGTTTTTTAGGCTACATGTTTTTGTCACATACAGCAAACTGTAGCTGCCTGTCCCTTAACACACTGTAAAAAATGCGGTCTCTGTAGACAGCCCAGGCTCCACAAATGCCAACAAAAACAAACTGCGCCAACCTGCACCACGGAACATAACAGTCTTCCAGCGTTCCAGCCAATAACCGACAAGAAGGATTTGGGGGTGGGGGTTGGGGGATTAGTGTGCGAAAGCAGAACCTCTAAATACAATGATGAACCTGAAAATCAGCATAATATGAGCACTTTAAACAATATCTTGTCCCTCATACACAGGTTATTGCATAGTTGTTTCCCAAACAAGAGATAACAATGGTTTGTATTGCAGACCCATTTGCAGTCTCCTCTTTTTTTTTGTTGCAAAAATAAAAATGTCAGTTGGAACACACTAGCGTATCCTGGCCTCCATCCTCACCCTGGAACCAGATGGCTGATCCATAGCTTGCCCTAACAGACTAACAGAGCCATTATGTTTGGTCTCTGAAGGCCAATCTAGTTTGATCCATTAACACTCAACTTGGCTTGAACCTGCACCACATACTGTTACCACATTTGACCTCACCCAATTCCACGAATAATGCCTGAATGGAAAATAATATCTTATTTTATGGGGTTGAGTTATGGGGTTATAACTTGGGTGAAGGGAAAAAATATTTTTTTAACCAGCAATGATTTTTTGCTTTGTTCTCTTAACTTTCCTGTCATCTTTTAACAACGTTGATTCCTACAGTTGATATAATGGCACACCTAGTCACATTTTGTATCTTAGTGATTTAAGCATATATAGATAAATTAATTAAAAATATCAAATGGCAGGAAGGTTTATTTCCCTTATTTTGGGTCTCACACCATGAGGATACCATACATCCTCACCAAGTTGGAGGATGACATGAGGGCAGCCCGTCTTTTCAACACTTCCTTAGCGATGAATTTTGGCCATGTCTTTCAGCTGCTTGGTGAATGAAGCATGCAGAGACTGCGATGAGATCTCTAGCCTGTTGGCGATGTCCACTGCAGCACGAAGCATGTCTTCAAAGGCCAAGGACTCTTCTCTGATTCTGCTCCGGAAACACAAACGATCCAGGTCACCGAGTGAAGGGAAGGAAGAAACAGGGGCATATGTGGAGAGAGACAGTAAGTAAATGAGTAGCTGAGGACATTAAATACATTATAAGGCGGTCATACATATGGTTGCTGTTAAAGCTGGTTATATAATAGGAAAGACTGTGTAAAGGGGAAGACGTATAATGCAAAGCATAACAGAGACAACAAAAGGCCATTTTGTGCTGCACCATACCATATGTATAATATCTGTATGTGTAGACACAGTGAATGTTCTTTAGTCCGACACTTTGTACTCAGCATTTACAAAATAATTTGTATGCGTTAGTTACCTCAACTTTAAAGAATTTCCTGCTGCATATCAGGTGAATTACTGGATTCAGATTTATTCACTTACAGAGCTTATTTTCATTAACAATTGATCTGTTAATTGCTTTTCAGTTAAGTGTTTGTTTATGTAACGCCATAAAATAACTTCTCAGAGGCCAGGGTAATTCTTCAATTTGTTTGTTTTGTCCAACGAACACTCCAAAACCCAAAGATATTTGCAATGACCTACACATGGAGAAAGCAGCAAATCCTCACATTTGAGAGGTGGGAACCAGCGATTGTGTGACAATTTTGCTTGATAAATATCTTAAACAATTAAAACAGGTTTTTGTTTCTGATTACTTTGAATTGTGACCACACATACCATATGTTACCCACACATATCTGTACACTGTAAGAAGAGTAGTAAACAGAAATCTCGACACCAGTGTAGACTTCAAGCAGAGACACAATGCGGTAGCCTTGCATCATTATATTAATACTTTTGCTAATTTCTTTTGATTGACATGTGCATTATGACAGACAGGTTGAAACAGCAGTCATCAATGCAGTCGCCTATGCTCTAATAAAAGGTAAACGATTGCCTGTCTCTGCCATCACATCTTCACTCACAATTCCTCCCATTTCTGTTATCATTAATTTGTTTGTCTTCAGTACGCTAACAAACAAGAACTGATCTTTTTTTAGCTGCTCTCTTCATATTTTAACCTTGACCTTTTATTAAGCTTAGCAGACACATTCTTCCTGACATCTTAAAACAGATTATTGCACTCACTTCTTCATCCCAGCGCCCAACACTTCCCCCTCCAGCTGCTTTTCCATGTCTTCTTCAGCTTTCTCCACCACCTCATGGCAACTCTTGTGGTCCTCTTGGATGCCAATGACATTTTCTTTAATCACATCTTCATAGTTCTGATCTCCCAACTCTGCCCCCACAAACTGCACCAAGTTCTCCATCACTGCCTTGTTTCCATGCTGGATGGCCTGCAGATAGGCCAGCTCCTCTTTCTGGACCTTCAGCCTTCGAGCCGAAGCAGTGTTAGTGCTGAAGTGGACCAAGCACTTGTCCGGTTGAGGCTCATACTGCAGCATCGGTGAAGCTGCTGATGTGACCCAGTCTTGATTGTTTCTTATCCTCACAGGCTCATCACCAACTGCCTGCAATGTGTCATTGGTGGCCATTCTCGCAGAGTAAATGTCAAAGCCTGAACCCCAATCTCCACTTTGGCAGAGCGTTGGGGTTGCCATGGATACCCAGGCCAAGATGAAGGGCATCCAACAATGCCACATGGTAACCTGAAAAGAGAAGGAGGTAAGTGACTGTTAATAACTTCTGAGAACTCCAAAAGGTGTAGAAGCACTTTGAAGGAGACATTTTGGGACATTTATTTGCTCTCTTGTTAAGCGTGAGATGGAACGATTAATACCACTCTCATGTCTTCATGATAAATGCAAGGCTACAGCCAGTAGCAGCTAATTTAAGCTTAGCATGAAGACTGGAAACAGAGGGAAACAGCTAGCCAGGCTTCGTCCAAAGATACAGAAGAAAAAATCCGCCTGCCAGCACCTTTTAAGCTCAATAACTTTTACTGCTCCCAGACAAGAAATAGTGCTACACAAAAGCCCTTATGAAACCACAATGTGTCGTTTTTACACTTTATTAAACAAACAAACAACATATAATGTGTTAGTTAATTAGCTTTAGAGGCCCTGGTAGGTGGATTTTGTTATCTTCTGACAGATCCAGGCTACCTGTTTCCCATCTTTATGCTAAGCTAACCTTAACTTGCTGCTGGCTGTAGCTTAATATTTTATATTATGAGAGTAATATCAGTCCTCTTATCTAACTCTCTGCAAAAATGTTTTTTTTCTCCAAAATGTCAATTTATTGCTTTAAGTGAAATTTAGCCCAGATAGTGTACATGTTACACTTTTAACATGATTTTTATTCAAACAGCATGCAAGTCTGTAACCTTTTTTATTTGTTTTTGTAGTTAATGAACTCATTCACATAATGTCTCCAGTGGTTATTACCAAAAAAGTAATGTCGCTAAGATAAATAAATGTAAATTCATGTTTAAAGACATCTTTAAAGTCAATATCTCTGCAGATCTTTGGAGCATTGAGAGAATATTAAGTGTGGACCCTCATTTCTTCACTATCACCTTTTGAAATCAAAGCTTCACCACTCTGCTCCCTTAGTAGTCCCAGATAAACAGGGATAATAGCTATGTATCCAAAGAACCACAGTCTGTTTATTAGGCACATTCCCACAGCTTAAATTCTAATCTGAAGGTTTTATATTGTACTTTCTGCATCTCCATGTTTTAAACAGCTTTATTTAAATCACACAAACATTGGGGATAGTTATTTGCCAAAACAATGGTGCTCTGGTGACCTCAAAGGCTAGACCTAAATCTGATTCATGACCTTTAGACATTTATTGTATGTCTGTATCTGTCAGTAATATATATAAATGGCTTCTATTTAATCTTTAATATTGTAATGGTTCAAAAATGTGACACTGTGAATGTCACACTGCATATTTTAGCAGTGATCATTTCATACCATTGTGTAGTTTGTCAGCTAACATTTCCTTTCTCTTGAACCTTTTGTAATATGTCACTGACACCTTATATAACAATGCTATATACATATATATATATATATATATATATATATATATATATATATATATATATATATATATAATTTACTCAAAGGAGCAGGCTGTTGTACTACTGGAAGTTTGATCAAGGGATATTTGGAGTCCTAGGAAGTCTTTCTTTTATCAAGACCCACATTACCAGAGATGGAATATAAATGCTTTTATAATTTAAATTTTAGCAACTGAACACCTATTTAAGAAATGTTGAAGTTAAGAAATAATTTAATGTTGACATTTACTGTAAATTCCACTGAATGTATAGCATTGAAAAGTTATGTTATAAGTTAAGTTATGTGGGTTTTCCGCACTGACCCTGATTAAAAACAAATACAGATCAAGGCTACAGGTGGAGGACGACTTGCATTTATTTCTCTGCAGTGCAGCCCCGCATCGAACACCTCTGCGCATCAAAAGCGCGGCCTCACCTCATGTTTGTGCTCTGTGTATTTCTGCAGTAGTTTAGGTTTTCCACCTCCGATGTAGAGCAGCGTACAGCCACTTCCCTAAACTTTGTCTCATTCAGAGACTAGAGTCTCAAACGGGGCTCTGTGTCTGTCAGAAGGTCTGAGATCTACCGTATCAGCAGAGCAATCAGGTATTGCACAGCAGACTATGGTGCAGGTAGATTATTTTCTAAAATATAATGACTTTATTCTTGTAATAGGCTATTATAACTTTATTTTTCACAAAATATCAGGACTCCTCCAAACCTCAGAGAACACAGATGGGATGAGTTATATTTTGAATGTGCACAAAGTTTTGGACATGAGCAGAAATCTTACTCAAACATCTGAAATATTACAGTCCAGGGGTTTATTAATAAATTATAATGAATAATGTATAATTGAGGTGAATAATTGTCATATGCACATTTACGGAGGTTAGCCTACTTCCCCAACAAAAGATGCAAAAGAGAAGGGAAGAGTAAATGATGCTAGGCTAGGCATGTGTGCTCACTCAGATATAATTAGGACAGTCAATCCAAAGGAGAATAAATAGTTGAAAACAATACAGAATGCCTAAGAGCATATATGCAAAATATTCCATTATGTTTTTATATTTGGATTGTAATATGTTTCCCTTTACTTAAAGATATTTCCAGCATATTAATTCAGAAAAAGGTAGAAATAGGGGCATAAAAATTCACCAGAATGCAGGAAATGAAGTGTTTAATGCTTAAAATTTTCGGGGGGTGGACCCCCAGACCCCCCACATCATAAGTCACCACACAAATCTGGAAACAAAACCTTGGCCTTTGGGTTGCCAGGCCAGTTATGATTAGGCCAAATGTTGGTGCCATCTAACTTGCCAATTACACATGTTAAGCATGTTTTGTTGACTTGTGGATAGGCCTACTGATGTTCAGTAATTTTAAAAGTAGCCTCAATTAGGCCTGCATGAAGTTGGAAATGATTTGCTGTTGCAAAGAATCGTTTATGAATGCACTTGGAAATAAAATGTCTTCAAATACAATATTAAAAAATATTTACATTTTATCAGTTGTTATTGAAACTCATCAAACACACAAAAGATGGCATTTACTGCAGAGGCGTGTGTTGGTTAGGGCAGGTGGACGGGATTTTGGGGAAGGGGGGGCTCGGCTGTCCTTACCTACTCTAAGGGGAGGCTCACATTCACCCAATTTGAAAAGCCTTGCTGTAGATTATCCAGCCTACCAAAGATCCATCAAACCTCAGTCCTATCAAGTTAGGCCTGCATGTGTTACAGTCAAACAACAAGTGTCACTTTATCACTTTGTGGACTGCCATTCATTTTTCTCTCCTGTGCATTTGGAAATATATTTAAAGACCCAAACCAGGCCTGTGAGGTAGAGGCATTGCAGAGCTCTTTCTGCTCTTAGAGCACATTTAGTTTCAGCTGCAGTTTACTTTTACAGCAGCCTTGAAACTATCTCAACTTCTCATTGGTCAGTTGGTTGACTTGTTTTGCAGAGAAAAGCAAAATGAATGCCCAGTCGTGCTTGCTAGAATGGACACCGTAAAATTATTTATTTTAAGATGAGTTGTAACCCATAAAACAACCAACTGTTGGCCTCCCTCTCCCTGCCTCCCTCTGTTTCTGACTACTTTAAATGGTGACCTCACATATGTTACAACAGCTGTTAGAAGAGTTGTAAACAGAAACCTTCAAACCAATCCAAACTGCAAGCAGAGACACAATCCAGGAGCTTTGAATCATGACGTCAGAGTAATAAATGTGCTCATTTCAGGTTGAATATTTCAGATATTGTTTACGTCATGAGCATTTACAAACATCTTTGTACTATTATAGATATCTGCTGGTTCACTGTGACAAGTCATTCTTTGTCCTTCAACCCACCATAGCGTTAACCCTCAAGTGTGCAAATATTTGGAAAAACATTTTTAGTGAGTCTACGTTTCATGTTGAACTTTGAAATGGGCTAGTAAGATTCAGAAAGCACACTTGTAGACGAGTTTACTGTGAAACTTGTCATAAGGTGAGGCAAAAAAACACTCTAATGCTGAATGCATCTCCATCTTCTAATTGGAGATCTGCAGAACAGCATGTCCAAAACTTTTTATTGCTCTGAACTTTTACTGCACTTGTTTGGATGTATATAAATCAAAATCTTATGGCATAGAGTGACAACACTTTCAGCCTAATGAGAGAATGCAGCCAAATGGAAATATAATTCATCTTAAACTATAACTTCATTGTCTCTGTGTTCTATTAGCATCACAGCGGTAAAAGGCATAAGTCAAAGGACATTTAGTGACATTATTTCAGTCTCTAAAAGGCCTGCTAACTAGAAGCACACATGCTCCTCTCTGTGTCACAGATTGGCAGGAGCAGTTTTCTGTTTGGAAAATGTCTGCACAATTTCCACGCTGGCATTTTATGGTTTAGTTGAAACTGTTTGTGTTAGACTCTTTGTGGCCTGTAGTGACCTTTTTTGGCTTCGCTGTGAAGGATCTGTCATTGTAAAGTGGCTTTTATAGGCTGACTTTTCTTTTGGCTTAAAATAGCAGAAGCTCGCCTGCAGAGGGAAAGGAGTTCCCAGCCAATAGCTCAGAACACCATTAGGATATTTCAGTTCTTGTTTCTGATCTAGGGGTGTCCCCGACTAAGAATTTACATATTTGAATCACAATTGTCATGTCTAAGAGCTTCTTTCTTTTCACATTTTTATTTACGCCAATATGTTGATATTTATATTTGGCTGTACAGTGGTGCAAAAAAGTATTTAGTCAGCCACCAATTGTGCAAGTTCTCCCACTTAAAAAGATGAGAGAGGCCTGTAATTTTCATCATAGGTACACTTCAACTATGAGAGACAAAATGAGAAAAAAAAATCCAGAAAATCACATTGTAGGATTTTTAATGAATTTATTTGCAAATTCCTCAGGAAAATAAGTATTTGGTCACCTACAAACAAGCAAGATTTCTGGCTCTCACAGACCTGTAACTTCTTCTTTAAGAGGCTCCTCTGTCCTCCACTCGTTACCTGTATTAATGGCACCTGTTGTCCAGAACCTCAAACAGTCACACTCCAAACTCCACTATGTCCAAGACCAAAGAGCTGTCAAAGGACACCAGAAACAAAATTGTAGACCTGCACCAGGCTGGGAAGACTGAATCTGCAATAGGTAAGCAGCTTGGTGTGAAGAAATCAACTGTGGGAGCAATTATAAGAAAATGGAAGACATACAAGACCACTAATAATCTCCCTCGATCTGGGGTTCCACGCAAGATCTCACCCCGTGGGGTCAAAATGATCACAAGAACGGTGAGCAAAAATCCCAGAACCACACGGGGGGACCTAGTGAATGACCTGCAGAGAGCTGGGACCAAAGTAACAAAGGCTACCATCAGTAACACACTACGCCGCCAGGGACTCAAATCCTGCAGTGCCAGATGTGTCCCCCTGCTTAAGCCAGTACATGTCCAGGCCCGTCTGGAGTTTGCTAGAGAGCATTTGGATGATCCAGAAGAGGATTGGGAGAATGTCATATGGGCAGATAAAACCAAAATAGAACTTTTTGGTAAAAACTCAACTCGTCGTGTTTGGAGGGGAAAGAATGCTGAGTTGCATCCAAAGAACACCATACCTACTGTGAAGCATGGTCGTGGAAACATCATGCTTTGGGGCTGTTTTTCTGCAAAGGGACCAGGACGACTGATCTGTGTAAAGGAAAGAATGAATGGGGCCATGTATCGTGAGATTTTGAGTGAAAACCTCCTTCCATCAGCAAGGGCATTGAAGATGAAACGTGGCTGGGTCTTTCAGCATAACAATGATCCCAAACACACCGCCCAGGCAACTAAGGAGTGGCTTCATAAGAAGCATTTCAAGGTCCTGGAGTGGCCTAGCCAGTCTCCAGATCTCAACCCCATAGAAAATCTTTGGAGGGAGTTGAAAGTCTGTGTTGCCCAGCGACAGCCCCAAAACATCACTGCTCTAGAGTAGATCTGCATGGAGGAATTGGCCAAAATACCAGCAACAGTGTGTGAAAACCTTGTGAAGACTTACAGAAAACGTTTGACCTCTGTCATTGACAACAAAGGGTATATAACAAAGTATTGAGATGAACTTTTGTTATTAACCAAATACTTATTTTCCACCATAATTTGCAAATAAATTCATTAAAAATCCTACAATGTGATTTTCTGGATTTTTTTTCTCATTTTGTCTCTCATAGTTGAAGTGTACCTATGATGAAAATTACAGGCCTCTCTCATCTTTTTAAGTGGGAGAACTTGCACAATCGGTGGCTGACTAAATACTTTTTTGCCCCACTGTATATTAACTTATTGGGAGAAAACAGGTAGTTTTATGTAAAATCCAACATTGAACACCCCCATATAGCCAAAATGGCATGATCCTCGTTTCATAACTATAGAAATAAAAGGATCCATAATACATTTTATTTCTATGTTAAAAACTGTCAACTGGCAGAGTTTAGGACTGAGACTGGCTGAAGCTTCAACAAGCACCCAATTGTTAAAGAAATCAGGTTTCATTTTCCCACCTTGATTGAATAAATGAATCAGGAATACTTTCTCAATTAATTGATTAATCATTTGGTCCAAAACATTTCAGAAAAAGTAAAAAAAATGCTTATCAAAATTTCCTAAAGCTTAAGGGGACGTCTTCAAATCACTTGTTTTCAGTGTTAGGAGTAACGTGTTACAAAAATAATGCAATTACAGTAATGTATTGCTTTTTTCTGTAACGCATAATGCATTACTAATACAGTCTCGGTAATATTAGACCTGTTACAATCTCAGTAACGTGAGTTACAACACATTTTAACCCAAAATTAAGTGTTTTGTTTTTTTAAGAATTCACCAACACCGCAAATTATTTCGGCACCAGAGAAAAAAAATCGGTGAGTAAAGAGTAATGTTATTTCCTGTTGCTGGAATTCGATGGTTGAGATGACTGCAGAGACTGATACTACATTTGCGAGATGGACAAACTTCCATTATTTTCAGGAGTTATTATTATTATTATTATTATTATTATAGTCCCGTCAGGTAACGGTACGTCAGCGAGGACAGCGGTGTCTCCGAGCAGCTGGCAGATATAAACATTACGGGAATTAACATGACTTCAATACAACTGTAAGGTTTAAATTTCCATTTTCTCCTACTTTATACTTCTACTCCACTACGATTCAGTCAAGTAGGCCTATGGTAGGTTTTACTTCACTAATTATTTTATAACTTTAGTAACTTTGCAGATTCAGATTAATAAGACAAAATATTATGAATACAAATAAATTAGCATGTATTAAATTGGATGAAGATGAGACTGTGTTGATCCTGTGGTGAAATTCACAAGCTAACTGCCAAGTCATAAATCCGTGGTTATTTTGGTGAAAGTAAGTCAAAAGTAACGCAAAAGTAGTGTAAAGCATTACAATTCAGAGACAGTAATATTGTAATATAACAAATTACTCTCAAATGACAGTAACTAGTAATGTATATATAATGCATTACATTTTGGAAGTAAGTTGCCCAACACTGCTTTTTTTGTACGACCAACTAACCAAAACTAAAAGCTATTTAATTCATGATCAGAAGCCGCAAATCTTTCAACAATTCAGAAGCTGGAACAAGAGGATGTTTGGCATAATTGCCTTTAGAATGACTTAAGCGATTCTTTGATTATCAAAATAGTTTTTTTAAATAGTTAGTATTTGTTGTGATATATTTAAAACAAAGTACTTGAAAGGGTGTGTAGTTCTCACTTCATGACTAGTGCATGGTTGTGATATATTCACCAATGACATCTCTGTTTTCCAGCCTTTTTAGTTGTCAAAGTGCACCTTCGATTTAATACAGTACTTATCCCTGGCAACATCCTTAGCTGTGGGTCAGAGCTAATCTGATCTGCAGCTCAACCCTGTGGCCCCTCTTGTCAAAGCCTGAACAGGTGTGTTTCACAGGTGTCACAACACTCAATCGCTTCAATGTTGTTATGACAGCAAGGTCTTTGGCAATAAGCCAGTACGGCATAGAGAGGCCTCGCAGGTTCAGGTTAATACCATATACAGAAATGACAGGTAATCATGTAAACTGGAGACATACTTGGCAGCATAATAATCCAAGAGCTAGATATAGATATGTTTGCAAACACACACCTACTGTATACTTATACACACATATTATATCAACATGTACTGGCTGCACATACAATCTGACATAGAAAAAGGTAACTTCTCTATTTCCCTCACATACATTTCAGCTCTAAAGCAACCACATCAGTAAGAGTATTCTAAAACCAAACAATAATTACATTATATGTATATTATACATAGAAATGCCATAGAAATGTAACAGTAGGCTGTTTGTAAGTTATGAAGTGCCAGGTGAAAAAACCTAGCTTTCCAATATACTTTATAAGTTAAGTTTTATAAATCCAAAAACCAAACTTACCAAACTCCAGTAATTTTTCACGGCTAAATTCTGCCACCTTCACTTTTTCAGTCAAGCAAACAATTCAAAAGGCTCAGCACTACCAGACACAGGCTCAGAGAACAAATACTCACTCGGTTTCCTTCTTCATGTCAGGAAAAAAATGCAGACACACGCACACACAATTAGGGATTGGCTGGAGAGTGTGGTCGTCTGTGAGCCCCTGTCTGCTGTTGGGAGGGGAAGGTAGGGGAGGGGGATGTTAGCAGAAAAGGCTGAAACTGAATGATTTCTTTCTTTGCAGTGGAAAGAGGGGCTGGCAAAAGGAGGCGTATAGGGGGAGTAATCTACTTCACATCTGTAGGCTCTGGTGGGGGACAGAGGAAGCATTTGGGTTAGTATAGGGGGAATGTCTTTTTATTACCACGTTGGATATACATTTCCTATTTATTCTAGGAATGGTCCCATTAAAATATGTCTGAAGTATGTACTGTACTTAAGTAATGTATGTGAAAAAAACAACACCACAACACTTTTTCCCAGTAGATATTATGACTTCCATACCAAGACAGTGTACAGTAGTGACAGATTAAGAATGCACTGTAAAGTTGAGTTGGCTCCGATAATGTGGTTTAATTGTATTTGATTTTAAGAAATGCATTCTTAAAAACAGAGTACTTGAAAGGGTGTGTAGTTTTCACTTCATACTGTATCTAACTCTGAATACTTTTTTTCATTTCCTCTCCCCCTCCCTGCACAGATGTCCTTGTCTCTTAAATGCAGAATAATAGACAGCAAAACAATCTAAAAAAGACCATGCACATGTTCCTGGAATAGTGCCACAGGCAGGTGGGTTCACTGACAAGACATTTTTTTTTAATTCTTAATCTTGGAGGTACAAATCTACTGCTGATGGCATCCAGTTATCCAGATCAGCAATAATTTGAATTGATTTTTGATACCTACTGCAGAAAAGTGTTTAACCAGAGGCTGAAAGACATGGAAGAGATCTATGATTTTTATCAAACTCTAATAGACAACCGAGACATAACAACATTGATAGGTATCTGGCACATTTAACTTATCTAAGAAGAGGATTAAACACATTTTAAATCATGGATAATCTGATATAGGTATGTGTCATCACAGTGTCTGTTGTGGTGAAAGGACACACTTTAATAATCACATAAATCACCCAACTTTGAATTAGGATATGCTATTAAACAACCTTTTGTTCATATCATCTTCACCTCATGTTGCATTTAGGTTTATTTATTTACATGAGCATTTGAGTCCAACATGTAAATGTGCCAGATTTAGCCATACAGGCTAATTTTAATCGGCAGTCCCTGGCAGGTTGATGACATTAAAAGAAAACATACAAGCAGATCAGAGCACATACACACATAAGCACAGCCAAAAGCACATAAGCACAGATACATAAGCACATAGACACAAACAAATAGTGAAACAATTACATAACATAGACACAAACAAATAGTAAAACAATTACATAACTATCATCAGATTATGACAGCATGTTTGATAGTCCAGAAACCAAGTAAGAGTTGAGAGATGTAATGTTCCTTAGTTCTGTGGGTATAGTGTTCCAGGTAATGTATGTGCTGCTCGATAGGAGAAAGCTGACTGCCCAAAGGTACTTTTCCTATGTGGTAGTTTACAATCCCCTCTGGAGCTTTCTCTGGTTCGTACGTTTTGATTTAGTTCAATGAATTTATTGTGCGAAGGTCACTTCTCACATCTGTAGTTTGGTTCATTTGGTCCAGATAAAAATGTTGCCTTTTTACATAATTTCCTATTTGTATTGTATTGTTTGCATATCTTACTCTAACATTTCAAAGAATCTTGAAAAAGACTTGACAATAACACTTGAGTCACGTGTTACTGTCATATTGCAGCAGACCAGATGGTTGTGTCAAACGTCACAGTGTTAAAAGCCCTCCGCCATGTTTAGACATGCATGTGGCATGTCCAAGATGCTTCAGTTTACCCAGGAAAAAAGGCACCATATGGGAGCGTTTTTTTCTTTCTCAATGTAAACCATGTCACATAATTGACCACGAAATCCTTGACTTCTGCAATGAATGTTACCTGAAATGCAGCAGCTTCCATTACGTGGGTAGGAGGAAATCTTTTAAAGATAGCTGTTTGAATTCTACAACAGGTAGAAAATCCAGTCATTTATAACTGCATATGGATTTTTTTATGGAGGGGAAATGGATTATTGAACTAAATGTCCTTTAAAGCCTCAAAGTGATTTGCTTGGCAGATACATACCATAACAGTGATTTGCTGTTTGTGATGCAGAGGAATTGTCTTATGTGACAGTGACACATTCTGATGATTAAAGCTGAATAATCATCACCTTTTACAACATTTCAGTATGCAAGACATTATTTGCATACATTATTTTATGCTATTTTTCAAAATATGTCTGATATTCAGGAAATGAATGTTTTGTCTTGCTCAATATATGCAATAGAATTCGTCCATATTTGTAACAACACTGTCTAGTATATCGTCTTTAAATCCAAATGAAAGCAAAATATGATTTCACACAACATTCCACAGAGTGTTTTACAAAATAAATAGTAGCTTATACTGTGACCATGAATATATTGACCAAGAAACAGTTTCAGCGTTTTCTAATTGACCAGCACCTTGTGTACCCTGAGGGCTGTTATTGACCAAGGCCAAGGACTCAGTGCTCTCTGCAGCCACTTATCCACAGCAGTGCGTAAGCAATGAGTGCCGCAGTGTGCTGGTGCTGATAAACTCTGCTAATCCACTCTGGGAGACCAACACAGTTCAGGCTTCTCCTAGTCCTCGGAACCAGTGTGCTCTGCCACTTTATTCATGTTTGCTTTGGGAGTAACAGGCAGGGATTTGTGATAACATTAACTTTTTAAATCTATAACATGTCAAATTGTGTGCAACAATTAATAAATCTGTCACTGGAAATGTTTTGTGAAATGTAGGGCTTTTGCCAATGGATATTCTGTAACAGTGACATATTATCTTTCTTAGGGCCCTGACACACCAGACTTACCTCAAATAACAAGCACCAACAAAGGCCCACTAATGAAGTTGCACTCGAACGCAGCACAAAGCATTCGATGGCCAGCCGACACACATTTACATTGTCATGCCATGCACACTCTGCATGAGAGGAAATACAGTATGCAACTTAGCAAAAGTTGAAACCAAACATCAAATGTGAACAAAAAAAACTTCCCTACAACGGTCTGGTGAAAAGTTGCAGCTGGTAGTGTTACAGTCAGCTAAACGGCTGACGATTTTTGACATGAAAATGGTTTCAATGTGTGCTCAGTGTGGTATGGACTATGTTTCAGGTCAGCAAGTGAATCAGTAAAGTACCGTTGACCCCAAAAAAGGATTTTAAAATTATATTTAGCTACTAATTATAGTTCCTTTAAAAAAAAATAATAAATCACATCTTCTGCCTGTTTCACTCTGACTATACATTATTCAGTCAGTGGACATATCTAGATAGACAGCAGCAAAATACAATTTTACTCCCAACAATGTGAAATGTGCCAGTAAATCAGATTACACTGTAGATTGTTTTGTAATTCTTACTGGCATCTGTCCACAACAGTTTGTATGCTTTATGAAGACCCTCAGTAGATTGACTCCCTAAAGCCACACTGTTCCACTGTCTTGCCTCGATTAAATCTTGCGCAGCCAGCATCAGGATATTGTAAGATAACCAAACCAACTTTTGTGCGTTTGTATTTTACACAGTTTCTGCTGTGCAGCTGTTGGAGGTAATGATATCCTCTAGGTGCACTGAAACTGGCTAATATTGTAGATTATTGTGGACATTTGTGACTGGCCTTAGATAAAGAGACTTTGACATGTGGTATGTTTTCTTTTATTATTATATATTTAAATTTGAGCTGCTGTATGATGACATTGCACTTCCTGGAAAAAAAATATGAGTTTGCTCTTTAAAAAGTTGGACGGGACTCTGCTGATGCTGCATTACCGAATTGTCAGTATGTTATGGTAGCAAGAGCAGTGCTTTCAAAGGAACAAGATTAGCTGTGATTGGCTATGATTGATTTCAGCCCCTAACACATCCACTGCTACTGTGTGATAGCCTACTGGTCTCTTCTAATCCCACCCCATTATCAAGAGGGCCACAGGTCACAAAGATACCAAAAGTGCCATCATGCCCTCTGCAAACTGCACACTTGGCCGCACTTAGCGCTGCAAATCTTGTTGGTGGAAACTGAAAGGCTATAAGTTGCATCCCTGGTGCAGCCAAAGGGCGCTTGGTTCTGCACAAGCTGTCTGGGCTTTGTTAAGTGTTTCACAGCAGATGCCACCTAGAAAAAGAAAACGCAGACCTCCATCCAGACCTCATTATATAAGTCAAGCAGCAGGAAATGAGACAGCCTGAGGATATTGTGAACACCAATTAATCAGAATGACACTGATTTGGACCAATGGAAATACAACGGTCTGCACATATCAAAGACAGTGTTCTTTTACATCCTAGTTCTCTTAGCTTAGGTTTAATATAATTAAATATCCCTGGATAAATATAAGATAACTGGTTAGAAGGCAAGACAAAATGTAATCAGGCAAACATAATTATCCAGTTTGTATGCTTCCTAGAGACCATGAGGACAGAATAAATGACTACATAATGGAAGCTGACTGTCATCTTACAGTTATGTCACCACTTACCCAAAAGGCTACAAAACAATATTAAATGTAAATTCAATGGTAGATATGAATATTGGGCTTTTTATGCATTATTTATTAGATAGTGCTGATACACATGCAAATGGGGGCGATATTTTTCCATTTTGCCTGATGTGTTTATCTCCATATGGAACATACACATATATTTGGAAGTAATGTAAAACTTCAAACTGTGAAATTGTGCTCTAAATCCATACGACTTCGCGTATTTTTGAAGTGCCGTTGACTATTTAACTGCAATATCATTAAAAGCTTGGACGTCTTCTACAGTTCTGCTCACTGATCGTTAAATTCAAGGGAGATAATGCACTGTTGACTCCTTGCTCATAGTTTTCCCTGTGATTCTTTGATTGACTTATGTGGCTTAGATGATACAGTACTTGTTTTTCCAGCAGGAGGGAAATGCACTGCTGTAGAGAAGCCAGAAGAAACTTTTGTCACCTCCACAAGACTGAGAGGTTTAAAGTAAATGGGGTGTCGGATGTTACAGATTACTCATTTCAGAAGAACTAGTTTTTAATGACAGTAATTCATAAGTGGGTCTATCACTGAGTATAAGTGTGGTTTAGTGTTTAGTCCGCATTATTGTGGTCTTAGTCTTACCTGTTCTCAGACTAAGTAGGCACTGTCTTGGAGCAGAAGGATTCTCTGACTGCTGTTTTTAAAATTACCATATTAAAGATTAGTTAGATTTCAGCCTTATTAAAATGTACTAAATGGAAACCTAGAAGACTTGCAGGGCTGTATAATTCATCCTATGTTCCTTCATTAATTACCATAATTGCTTGAAAAAATAAACATAATTTGTTAAACCTAGAAATATTATATTTACATTTTAAATAAAACATGCATGTACAGCAGTGATGTTTTGTTTACACAAAGAACATTGAGTATTAGTTACCCATTCGAAATTCATACAAAATACATCACCTTGGAGAAAGTAGAGAAAGCTATTAGGATTTTTATTTTTCAGCTTGAAAAGTGATTGTATTCGTCATTCTGTTCTGCTGTGGAGAAATGCAGGCGAACGGGGTCCAGTTAGCTAATATTAATGTTTTGATGTTCAGTAACGGCATTATCCAATCCAATCCAAGCCAATCCAACTTTATTTGTAAATCACATTTAAAAGAACCAGGTTGACCAACGTGCTGGACATTGACATGATTTTGAACAGATTCTAAACATACAAGTAACAAAAACGACCATTTAAAACAAGTAACAAACTGGAAAATGAAAATGCAGAATACAACTTTCAAGCAGGTTTAAAGGCCAATGAATAAAAGTGAGTTTTAAGTCGGGATTTAAAAATGTGAAGGCTGGGGGCCAATCTGACACATGCAGAGGCAATTCATTCCACAGCCTTGGGGCCACGACTGAAAATGCTTGATATTCCCTTTTTTTGAGCCGCGTTCTAGGGACAACAAAGACTCGGCAGACCTTATGTATTGTACTCCTTTAACACAAACAGGAGTACAATACATATGTAATGCAGTATGGAAATATGGCCTGAAAAATTACCATATAGTTTGGACAGCACTCACAAAGACACAATTTCAGCAAAGATTAATCACAAAGGCAGCATTGTATTGGATTGCCTCTGACTATACAGATGTTCATGCTGTCCACATTATGTGATGCCTTTATGTGCCTATTACCGGTACTTTTAGTTGGATTTTTTGCCGTGGAATTAGCCTTTAGCTGTGCATGTGATTGGATAATTTGCCAATTTAAAGTAGTTTTGACAGCAATGATTAGGAACGGTGATAAAAGCGGTTTCACTGCTGGAATATTTATTTGTCTGGAAATTAAAGTATTGAAAGCTGGCACCTGATGGTTTTAGTACCCAGTAGTATAGATGTGATTCATTCACATACATATAACTTTGTATAGCAGTCACCACATCATCTTCTTACTATAGAATATACTTTATACTTTATAATATACATCAACATTTCTGTAACTGTGTCAGTATTAGCCAGCATGCTAATTGTCAACTGCAGTACTTTGGCAAAATGTTCAAAAACCAATAAAGTCATAGGTTAAGAAATACAAAACATAGGGAAAAAAAATGCCAAAATGACAGCAAAAGCAACAGAATGCACAAGACATGCACAAAACATGTAGTGCAACAGGAAGAAACAAAACATTGATGCAACAATACAAAGACAACATCCACTATTTAGTACATGCATCCATGCGAAGCATTACAAAGCAACATAACACAAACAAGCAATACTATTATTAACCACATTTTGCACAGCATTATTGCTTTATAGCAATAAGACAGATAACAAAATATTAGCATGAATGTTGTATGCAAGCTACATTTCAGCTGAACTCAATTAGTTGTGCTCTGCCACTGTTAGAAGTTTAGGCCTGGTTTTACTAACTTCGACCAGTTTAACAGTGAAAGATGAGCTTTTTTACTGAAAACCTTGTTTTCTTCCTTGTAAACACCCTCTATCCCCCCCACTGGCATAGGTCTAGTGCACAGTCCTACTGTATGACCCACTCTTGTTGTTTGTTTGATGTGATAGTGTCAGTAATACAGGCCTCTGGCCACTTAGCTTGCTGTTGTCCTTGTAGTAAAAAGGAGAAATCAAAGCAGGATAGGAAATAACTTTAAAGAAAACAACATTTAAGAATTCTTGGTGTTCATTTGCCACGGTCAAGCCGAACAAATCTCAAATAGCAGAGTAAAACTCTTCAGCGGGCAGCACATCTTAAAGTTGTTTTCACTTTTGCAGTGTTTTTTTTCTTCTTTTTTCTTTCTTTCTTTCTTAAGTCTCCTGCAGTCTCCTACACGCTAATCCCTTTTTTTTAGTCCTATTTTTTTTTTTTTTTTTATCATCATCTTCCCCTTCCTTGCAAATATCCATGAAGTTAAGAATATTGTTAGAAAAGTGATAAGAGACCTTTAGGCAACAATGTACTCGATATAGCAAGAACTAAGTCTGTTATACCATGTAAGTCACAGTTGGAGATTCCCTCGCTGAGGTTTGATTAAGGTTGGACACATTCATCTTTTTTTTTACGATTTTAATACATTTGATCTTTTCCATACATCTACTGTGCATAAATAGGATTTGAGGAGCTGTACTGTATCAGAGAGGAGGGCATGGACATGTTTGATTCCATCGACTGTAGGAAAAAAGTCAACTCTCAAGACTTTTTTTTTTTATTACAAAGGTGCAGGTCAATGCATCATGCTATGTTTGTTATGAGCAGTTTTCCCTATCAGATTGTTTTATTTAAAGTATTTTAGAGGCCTGAAGAGGTGAGAGTATCTAGTATTTGACAAGAAAAAGATTTACATAAGTCATATTCCTTTCATCATCATTGGTAAAAATCTCCATCTCATCAAGTACAGTGATAAAGCTGTTTCCAGCAGACTGGTTTCAAGAATGTAATGGTAATTACTGTCTTGAAACTTTATTTAAGGTATCAGTTCTTATCTGAAATAAATTGATTTACATGGAATGAAAATGGTTTGTAATCTACGAGAGGTTTCTAAAACCACAACAAGACGGATAACAGGAAATAGTGTTGCTGAGGTGTTTCCCACTTGTATCTACTGCATCCTCTATCCCTCTGGGCCTCTCTGGTTGGTAATGGAGGGAGGTCAGCAGAAGGAAAGTGAGAATCAAGACCCCAGCTGTGTCCTTATCCAAGCAAGGACTCTTAATCAAAACCAGGTAGCCAAAAGAAGCACATCGAGAAATAGCGAGGGTCAGGGTCACAAATATCAAAGCAGTCTTGTGTGCCAAATTGAACACTGAGATTCCAGGGGTGCAGAGGGTCTTTGGGTGCTGAGCCATCTGAATGAAGACAAAGAATAGAAATAATCTATTTTTCTCCTATAGCTCAATAAGATTTGGCTTCAAGTTTCAGCAAAAAGAAGTAATCAAAGTTTGAGATTACCTTTTTTTCTCTACCACAGTGTTTGGTTTGTCTTTTTAATGTGACATTTGGTTAGAAAGAGCAGACATAATAATCACACTCAATTCAATCCTTCATTTATCCTTTCTTGATGTTGGTTTTCAAACGGGCATGCTGCTCTGCTACCTGCCATTGGCATTCAGATCACACCAGTGCCGTATGCACTTAAGATAGCTCTGAGGGAATCAGGCTGTCCTTCAGGCTCTCGTCAGTCTGCCTATATTAATGGGATTTCCACACATTACATAGAAACTCACTGGGCGCTAATGTGGGAGAATAATATTTCCAGGGAAAGGTGCACTCGAGTTCAAATTGAATTTACGTTACATTGACTTTAAAAAGGGGCAGTGACACGTGTATTGCTCAGGAAATACACTAATAGTCTGCTTCACTGAGCAGCCAAGCACCGAGCAGAGGATTAAATGGTGGTGCTGCTCTGGACTTACCACACACTGGGACACTCGTAGTACAGTTCAAACATTAACACTGATTTTAGCTTACTGTAAATACGTTGTGGTGCTGCTATCTAGAAGCACGCTGGGTCTGGAATTTCTGGTGTTTTGGCTTCTTGCTCCTCCTGTCCTTTGTGTTTCCTGCTCTCTCCCCTTTGCACAAATGCACACACAAGCACACACACGCACACAATCATTAGTGACACAATATTTCATGAAATTTGACAACAGCTGAATTTGCTCAGTGATCACATTAACGCATGGACATTACCTGTCTAAAAAGCTCTGTCTAAAGCGTCACACAAATGCATTTCATAAAATCCATCTGTTGCATTTAAATGAAATGCTTGATCTCTCAAGGTGGAAGGAACTATTCCCAGGATTGTTGAATGTGAAATGAATCAGCATTTGATAAAGCATTGTCTAAACAAATATACGTGACCAATTTCTTGATGCAGCCTTTTATGTGTATTGTATTGTTTCATGATGAGGGACAGTGTCACTCTTGCATCTTTAATTTCTTACTTGTGGATTCCACTGCAGCGTTCCTGCAAGAATCCTAAATGTTGCTGTATACATGAGCAGATGGGCTGGTGGTGATGTGTTCAGACACCTCTACCTGCTCTTTGTTTGGGGAGAAAGCCCCACTGAGGTGATTTAGTTGTTTATTAGCTGGTTGCCTTCCAAATTCAAAAGGCAAAGAAGACAAGAGGAGGAAATAGGAGACAAACAGACGTCTAATTTGTCAACTAAAATATGTTTTATGGGTGACACCGAAAGAGAATTTATATGTTGATAATGTAAGTACTGGGTGCGTGTGTGTTTGTATCCTGAACTGCTGAGTGATCACTCCGCAGCCCATTGCTGGATTATAAAACACAGTCACTGCTGGTAATAGTTTTGACTCTGCTAAAAGTAACTGTACTGGCTTTTCCACATCAGTACATTTTATTTTGGTCATATTGTAAATAAGCACTTTGACTTTAGCAATGAAATGTAATTTTCTCAGATTCATGGTGGACACAGAATATTTTGACGCAGATGTAGTGTCAGACTTTTTTCCACAAATATTATTGTCATTCTCATCTCGGAAAATTGTCTTGAATGGCAATATTATAGTTATGTTGCGTTAGGAAGTATTTTACATTGTGAATGTGTTGTTTTGTGTTACAACCAACAATGCAAACCAATGGAACAAGGCTGGCCATAAAAGTTGGCACATTTTGTGGGGATAGTCATGGTCCCCAAAGGATGATTCTATTCATTTTGCTAACCACCTGACCACCTGACCACCTGACCTTTCCTTTGGCACCACTGTCAGGCCAAATGTCCATGTGCACACAAGATATGTCATAAGGAGGATTGTAGCTAAATTTGCTGATGACATTCATGCATTGCAACTGTATGGCCTCCTAGTACCTGTAGCGCCACCCTCAGGACAAATTTGATTTTAGTCCCAATACTGCTTTAACAATCATGGTTATGTTGTTTGACAAAAAAATATTTACACAAACGTTGAAAAGTTGGGCCTTTTTGCCGAGAATTTTAATAATTGTCATAATTTATTTTGTCAAACTGTTTTCAAGGTCAAGAATGAACCCTCCACAACATGATTGTGGTGAATGTTTATTCCTTCAAGACTATTGTATTGGCCGTTGCAGCCTCTATGTGCTGCTAGCACGGCTTTAGACAATTGGGTACATCGGATTTTAGTAGCAGTAGTGTAGCTATCAAGGCAATTGAGAACCCGATGCAAAGTTCACTGTGGCATGTGCAAAATGTGAATAAGAAGTGATTCATTATTTATACTTAAGGTAGAAATACAAATAACTGTTTATCATATTTATTTATTCATGTTTTGCTATTATACGAAACCTCAGCTGCGGCTCAACACCGCACAGAAGCAGTGTTTCCTTTGAAACCATCTCGTTGAATCACTGTCAGTCTTCCTCCCAAGGTTAATAGCCTCCCTTTGGCCTGGTGTAAAACCTTCTTTAAAGATTTGCATTTTATGGTATCTGTAAGTATTAAGTTGAAGCAATGCAAGACATACGCTTAATTGAACACATGTTATACTGAATCATTGTAAAGCTACGTAGTCTGCTGCGAAAAGTGAACAAAAATGGCAGAAACTTGGAGAGGCAGAAACAGGTCAGCCTTGTCACTTTCACTCTTGCTGCCTAGATGTTTCTATCAAAAGAAGCTTTTTTACAAATGTTTTTCTCATATACAAGGACTCCCCCTTCCTCTGCAATACCCTTGTCCATTGATGGCAGTTATACAACACCTTTCCTAAACAGTATAGTCAACAGCAGATTTTTCTGTGTGTACTGTTCTGGGTCAAGGGCTCAGTTCAGGACAATGCTGTCTTGCTCCTCTCACATTACTGTTCTTAGTTACAAAACAAGCTGATGGTATGGCTTTAGTCAGGGTCAAACACTGTCGTCCATCTCTGTATATCAAATTCATTTAGCTTTCATTATGGCTCAATGCTGGTGGACAATACATGCACAAGACAAGGCACTGGTACATAACTGCATAACAGTCTGTGCTTTTACCAGGAAGATGGATATTGTGAGACTACTGGGTTAACATTTCACAGATAATGGAAAATAAAGGACAAGTCAGTGTGTCAACATCGGGCCTCAGTATTTTTTATTTTGTGTAATGTAGACGTGCTCCATGGTATGGTGAGAGTAATGTTTGGTTGTTGTCAGGACTTGCTTACATTCCCCACACTGGCAGATTGTAGCCACTAATGGCTCTGGATGCTCTGTGCCTGAGACCCACTTCTCTATTAGAGTGATTATTGGGTCTCATGGTACTGGCAGGCTTTGGTGTGGTAAATAGCATATCAAATTTCATAAGCTATATTTGGTCAATTTAGAAATGATTCCCATTTTCTCAAACTCTACAAAACAGTCTTAAGTAATTCTGTCAGTTGTGTTTTTACGCTATGTTGTGGGCGGATAACTGTTAATACTGTTAACTCAATTTTCCACAAGGGAGGTAGTCTACAAAATGTTGCTGCATTTTAGCCACATTAGCGACGTGGTTCTAGGGATGTCAGTCTGTCAGGGGGTTATATAGGTCCAGACTGAAATATCGCAAAAATATTGGATGGATTGCATTGCCATGACATTTTGTACAGACATTCATGATTTAACATTTGACATAAATGCCTGTGTCAGATAGCAGCACATATTCTATAATAGAAATTTAAAAGGCACAAACACAGTATAGATAATAGTAAAAGGACTTTGATGAGTAAATGAGTTCTAACAAGGGTATATCTTTTGGCAGGAGCTGTTTAAATTCACGGCTGATTGGTGCTAAACATGGCAAGGTTACCATACTCATACGTCATTTTTGTTTACAATTATTTTTATTGCTTTGAGCCCTAACTGCAAGTCACAGAAAACGTTCCAATTATGTAAATAGGACACACGCTTATAGTTTTGAAGGGTATGAACTGGGTTTGTTTATACAATGTCAAATACACAAACAATGGGGTGAGAGTACCATAAGCTTCTTAGCAATTATCTTTAAAAACTAAAATGACTCAATACTAGTATGAAATGTATTAACCTTACCAGTGTCTTAAAGACGTAAAGTCTTTTAAGTCTACCGTTTCATTCACTACGGATTGAAAATGCATTCAAATGGATATTGAGGAATGATGACCACAGGGAAGAGGGGAGTGAGGTCTAGATAAGATTTCTGCCTTACTGCTAAATGTTATTATATTGTTAGAATCAAATTAGAACTGAAATAATTTGTCAGTGTTTGGTTAGTCGATCAACAGAAAATGTATCTGTAACAATTTGGATAATATATTATTATTTAACTTTAAGCAAAAATGGTTCCAGCTTCTCAAATGTATGAATGTACAGCTTTTTATGGTCTTCTATGGAAGTAAACTAATTACAGTATCTTCCTTTAGTCAGTTGGTTGGATGAAACAGACATTTGGAGACAATAATGTTAGGCTTTAGACAATTGTGATGATACATTAAAATGATCAGCAGATTAGTCAACAATTACATGATATTGCAATATATTAAACTCAACTGATCATAGATAAATAACGGACTTGTTTTCCAAAATGTGAGCAGCAGAAGTATATGGTAATGGGTGGTGACAGTTCTGATTTTGTATTTTTTAATTATTATACTGTACTTTTGCTTTGTCAACCAGTGACTGTCTTGAAGGTAAGAAACGGATTCATTCATCTAAAAAGCTATGCTCAAATACACAAACCTGTTGGTAAGTTCCTTTACCATAATAATAATTTAATACTTCTTCTGGCTTTGCAGATATATATGGGGGCTTCTTTAAAGATCCTGTACTTCTTCTATGCTGTTCTTAGTCACACACTTTATAGAGGACTTTCAGGGACCACTCGGCAGCTCCATGCAATTCCCTAATTCATTCTCATCACAGTAAGTGAAAGTGAGTGGACATTTGAGTCCCTTAAAGGGAAAGTCAATTAAGGAATCTAGGATGATTTATTGTTTGCTACAAATACATTTTCTACCTCCCATTTGACACAAATTTTACAACTTATTTGTCTAAGTCTAAAGGTTTTATCATAAGTGATCCTGTCAGTCTCACTTTATTTTTTTTATGACACCATAAAACAGAGATTTATTATACCTTTTCAGTATTTTAATTAAATATAAACCATAAATCTCATTTACCTTTATATTTCTAAAATATGTCTGAGTCAATTTAACAAATGAACTTAAAACAAAGTAGGAGGCTTGTCGAATGTAGAACAAATAATTACTGCTGTTGTATGCAGATGATTGATGCTCTTCCAGTTAAAGTTTCAGATATTATTCTACATACACTAATAGACATTGTACTGTAAATTCAGTAATTGTACAAAGACAAATTATTATTTCTTAGTAACTACTGAAGAAACAAGTATGTGCTTGGAGTTTATACAGGGTTTATGCATAATGAGTCAAATTGTAAAAAGTCCAGGTAACAATAGCAAAGCGCTGTGATACAGTAGCTGTGTTGCTGGAACTAAATAAATCATGGAGCAAAATATTTAATTCATATCTTGACAACTAGAGTTAAAACAAATCCTCCTGTTAGGTGAACGTACAGTGCACAAGCCTAAAGCTTTTGAGGTTTGGTTGACATCTACTGAACTGCCTGCAGTATGAAGAAAGTATAAAGAGGACCTTCAGCAATTTAGTAGAGACAAATAAGAAAAAGGACTGGTTAAAATATAAGAAGCAGAAGCCAAGATATGTTGAGTTTTAGCCCCTAGAACTCCATAAGCACTGGATACTATCATTAGAGGCTATTTTCTTAATGTTTGTTCACACTGAATGCACGACCGTCACCAGTGGTTTGTTTTTGCAGCTCATGTTTACTCACCCCAAAAAGCCAAAATACCAACTGCAGTGTGAAGTGTCTCTTGTGTGTTGTCAGCTCAGCCTCAGACTTAAGCTCAAAACATACCAGGAAGTCCAGTCCATTCTGGTGTTTTCCTACAGAACCCGCTCCTTTTTTGCATGTCTCCATACAGTCATGTAGTAGAAACATAAAGCCTTGGAGTGAACCTTTAACAGTTCATACTGTACGTAACGCTCCTAAACTCCTAAACAAGTTTATCCAGTGACAAATGCATGACCAGACAAATGCAAAAATGACACACACCATAATGTTATTTTAAAATAAATATGCTAGTTGGAGATTGAAACAGTGATCAATATATCAAATCTCAGAATAAATGTAAACCACAAAGAACCAACTGCTATTTTGAATCACATTAATCACAGTCTATCAAGGGTCTCCATGCTTCTGTAGTGTGACAAATGGATCTATTACATGCTAATTAGGCCTAGGTTAAGGTGATGGAAAGCATTGACAGAGTGAAGGATGTACTTTCACTCTGAGGAGGCACAGGGGGCATGACTAATAATGTTTTTAGCCCTCAAGTCTCTCTTGTGACTGACAGTTTTGATAGCCTCCAGTGTTCATCATCAATAGAGACGTTTCTCAACACCCCAGAGAGGTAACTTCTCCCACGACTGAGAAATGAATAAACTTAGGGCCCCATAACAGTGTAACAAAAAACCCTTTTTCTGTCTATTGGTTGTGTGATATGTTTCACAAATTGAATAACTGAGCAGGCTTCTGGAGCCTCAGTTTTATCTGTAATGGGAGGCTGACGACAGCTCTCAGACTGACAAACTGAGGCACTAGTGCATACTTATTGTGGTGTTCTGTGTCCTCAATGTTTACTGGCAGTGATGTAGGGCGTTTGCATATTTTTGTTAGCTTATACTCTGCATAACGCATCACATCCTAGTTCCTGTTTTCTACAACAGCATGGCAAAAGGTATTTTTAGCCACGCTAGCTGTCATGACATTTTGTACAAACCAGTATGGTGCCCAGAGGAAGAATCCTAATGACTTTGTTGATCTCATGATGTTACTATATTTGGGTTTTAGTGATATTTTCAGACAAATTTTGTCATGAAATTTGCTTCAAACATTCATGGTGACCTGCGGAGTAATCTGACTTTGGTGATCCTTTGACTTTTCATCTAGCGCCACAATGAGGTTGACAGTTGTGGCTTTGTGTGTCTCGACAGGTAACGGAGAGCTTAAAGTTCTCAGGCATGAATTCAGGCATTGTGCAGTTTTACATTTATATAATACGTAATTCAATACATAGTACACATTTCCTCCCGAGCAGCATTTCAGGCTCACAAATGTTTCTTGCTTCAACCCCTGCTAATGGATGGATTGCCATGACATTTGGTACAACATTCATGTTCCCCTCAGGATGAACTGTAATATGTTTGATGGTCCCCTGATTATGTTATCTAGTGCCATTATCTGGTCCAATAAACATTGTATTATATTATATACTACCAGCCTAACATCAGCATGCTAGCATTGTCATTGTAAGGATGATGTTAACATTTAGCTCAAAGCACCTCTGTGTCTAAGTACAGCCTCACAGAGCTGCTAGCCTAGCTGTAGTTGTTTTTCATAGCCTACATTATGTACATAGTCTGCATTATGTGCTACTCAATTTCATATATTCAAGTATAATGTATTTATCATCTCTATTCTGATTGGTGTTTCACTGAACCATGTACTATCACCAGTTGTGACTGAAAAGAAATGAGTGTACATAATAAGAATAAACAATGAATAGTCAGTAATTGAACAGAACATTTTCCTTAATATGTTTGACCTTTTTACTCTAATTTAGGTTTGCTCTGACAAGATGACTCTGAACTCTTTTTGCAGTGTGGCAAAATGATCTTTCCTATAGTACCAGGCTAAATGAGCCTATTTAGAAATATTCTGCTGCTGAAGTGCTGCAGCTGTGCAGTGTGGTGAAGCGGTGCTCCCTTCATTGAGCCTGCCTGCAGAAATTAATTATCTTGAAAGCAAGCGTGGCAAAGACCATGGGCAGGTGGTATGGGCAATTTCACATTTCTCCTGTGACCTGTGAGTGAAGATGCCACTTTGTATTACCTCTCTGTAGTGGAAGAGCACATTGGTGTGGTCTGTCCAACTGTCAGTACATATGAAAAGAGCCAGAGTTGATAGCCAGCTGATTAGAAGAGGAGCATTAGTCCACTGCAGTAATCTATCTTCACTTTCTAACTGCAACTCAGATTGGAACTCAGTACCAGCAAATACTTTTCTGATTGTGTTTCATAAGTGATAGCATAACAGCTATTGTCATATGGTCAAGATTGAAACACTGGTTACAAACCCAGTAAGTTGTTTTGTTGAGCTTGTGAAGCGACTTATGATAAAATCTCTCAGTTTGTAATCTCACACTGAAATCCCAACAGAGAGAACCTGTTTGGAGCCATGTGGAGTGATGTGAGCCATATTGATCTTATCGCCGAGCACATTGAGAGACATAATATATGGGGGTCATTGCACATTAGCCAGCCATTAAGCTCTACCAGTGCATAGTAGGTGTACTGTTGCAATAGAAAGAGAAACTCTGGAGCTCTGGACAGTGCACAGTGACATAGATGTAGTGGTGTTAAAAAGTTGGTTGGAATAGGAAGTGCTCAAGATTCATCTCTAACATCTGAAGCCACATGTCATCATTATTTGAAGCTGTATCACAGGAGGCACATCTTTCAAAATTCCCAGTTTGTACAGTAGTACACCCATATTTGTTGAAGCTTAGGGTGGAAGTAGTGCAAGAATGCTGATGTAGTTTCACCTGATACACAGTTTGTGTTTTCAGAGGGCTTGCAAAACATTTCTAACATGTCTCAAATGTGTCATGAACTGCCTCACCAGAGCCACTGTAAACATGCCCCCTATTATGATCTTGCTATATTTGGCTCTACACACAATGGATCTCACGACAAAGATGTTATCATAGATTTCCACAGTTATCTTAAAAGCTGTTTCCTGAACAGCATGACATGACATTTGCTCTTACCTCAGGTACACATAGGAGAGACACACAGTTCATCTCAGGTTGGGATTTATTTGCTGACTTTCATTATCACTCAGTCAACAACACTCACATACACAAACACACACTGTGCCCTCTCTCCTGCCGATTCAGCGTTGGCACCATTAAAACCCACTTTGCTGTGGACACTACTGCTTTCCATTGTTTATATTGCAGAAGCAGAGTGATTGTGCTAATAAGGTGTGGTATACTCCCTCAACACCAAAACTGTCTCTGCTGCTGAGGAGTCAACGAAGAGATTAGAGGATACTTCCCAGCTCCCATTGCTTGCATGGGATTCCAATTTAATTTCAAAAATGCATTATTTATATTGTCTCTTTTACACAAACATCAATACAAAGCCTTTGCGTTGCAGTGTGTAGCAATGTTTTTAGCAAAATGTATTACTGATGGTGCAATAAATGTTAATGTTCTGTGTACAGCATTTTCATCATCTGTTTGCAGCTCATATATCTTGTAGATGCAAAATAAGGGTGAAGCAAGAAATGTAATGCTTATGAAACACTGAAATGACCAGCCTGCTATATGCATGAGGCAGCAATCTTAGCTCAAAACTACCCAAATACATTGGCAAGTTAATTTAGGGGTAGGTGTTGTGACTATTTATGGAATGATATTAATGCATGTCTCAATATCATAATGAATAAAAAAATCCCAGAAAAGGATATGACACACAGGTCAGTGATAATGAAGTAATGATTTTGGTGGAAAAAAAAATAGAATTGGAAAGAAAAGGAAAGTCACACAGTGTATGTTATGTCTAGTAATACTCAGCCAATCTAAACCTGGCCTAAAGCAGTGGAGATAGGGAATGGCAAGCACAGTTTTTCATTAGCTAGGTGTCTTTTCCACTGTCTGTGAGTATGTAAATATGGAACACTATAGAGAAAAAATAATATAATCAGAAGCTGAAATTAAAATGTGTTTTCTCAGTATCATATCTCTGTTTGCCCGTGCACCATGGTGTAATAATGCAAACCATAAATTAAATACATTTGAGGCTGGCCAAGGGTCACAATCTCATCAACTGTGTCCTAGTTTAGGATTACATTATTCTGTAACAAAACATATTTCAGGGGGACAAAAGTGATATAAATTACATTTGGAATAAATGACTGTTTGTCCAAGGACAAACATCAAAGTATGTATTCATTTTCTAAGCAAGCTAACGATATAGTAACTTTAACACTTGAACCAAATGTTCTATTTCGTATAGGCTTCGCACGGGCCTCTCTTACGTCCGCACAGGGCTGGACTGGGACAAAAAATTGGCCCTGGCATTTTTGGCCCAGGCGGCCCACACCCACCGTGATTAGTCAGACACATTCCCTGCAGTCCTCTTAAAATGTGCGCGCATTCTATGATATGAGTTGCCTAGTGTTCTGCGGTCATGTGATAGTTGTCGATCCTTCAAGAGGGGTCTCAAGACTTATCTGTTGATCTTACACTTAAATAATTCATTCATTCTTAGAGTTATGATTTGTATATTTATGGTATTTATATTTTTTTATTATTGATATTTGATACTGTATTGCCATTGTTATTATTACTATTTTGCTTAAAATTGGCTTAGCAACTTTAAAAAACTGTTAACTGTTAATTTTAACTATTGTAAGATTCATATTTTGTATATATATTATATATATATATATTATGATGTGACGCACATACACACACACACACACACACACACACACACACACACACACAGCCTCCCTCCCTTCCTGACATTCCCTGTTAATTTGCCTACTCCTTACCACGTCGTCATCTACTCTTCCATCTTTTCCTCACTCGCTCCCAATTTCCCTGTCAAGGTCACTCTCCTCCTCCTCGGCTTCTTCCCTGTCATGTTGTTTCTGCTTCTCTGTATAGCCAGCCACCTCTCCTCCTTCCTCTACTTCAGGTAATGTTGATGTTGAAGCAGCTACTACTAGCCCCAAACATGTCTGTGTTCAAAATTTTGGCACATATTGAGGAATCCGCCTGTAGATTCTTAATCTTTTTCTCCTTTTCTCCTCTGCCTTTAAAACCTGAGTCCATGTTTTACTTTGATTAGTGGACCTCATCTGTGAAGCCTACGCATCCTTAAATGACACAAGCTCTTTGGTTCTTGGCAGATCAATGATAACCATCATTGAAAAGCAATAGTAGTTATACCTAACCCCATAAGAAAAGCGATGATGTGTTGAATTAAATTGATAGTAATTGGATGTTGAGGTTCTGCAAAGGATGAAACAAGCAAGAAGGTCTTACATGAGTGACAGTAATTACTGTATAGTGTCAAGATCTGTACTATGTGTCCAGTAAAGGGCTGGGTGATATAGCCAAAATCTTCTATCCCGATATAGTTTAATTGCATATCTCGATATCGATATATATATATATATATATATATATATATATATATATATATATATATATATATATATATATATATATCACAATATGGAATGTGTTCTGCTAATTCAATTAATACAATGTCTATATGAAATAACCACATGGTTAGCCTATTTAAGGACCAGAACATAAATCGTTGTCCTAATGACGTAATTATTGCCATAACGCAGTTGTATTATGATAAACATTTTTGACAATAGACATTTTTAAATCGTTTGAAGGATATATATTGACATATTGCCCAGCCCTAGTCCAGTATACATTAAGTATATTAAACATGAGGCAACTGTGGATCTGCCCCATGGAGAGCTCATGACTTTTTACATTAATGGCAGGTGATGAATAACAATTTACCATATTGTGCACTATACAGTCTGTATTGTCCTCCATTTTATTTTAGGGTGATTGTTTCTTGAACTACAGATCAGATTTGTATGACACTATACAATATTATATATTATGTCACATAATGTGAGACTCTAAGTATTGTTAAATGGAATCTCAATTTTTTTTGGATTTGTAATCAATATCATCGAATTTGTTGTCCAATGCTATTTTTGCAGTTTCACAATTGCTTCCAGCAAAGACTTCAAAGGCCAACCTCTGTCATCAAGCTTTATTGGAAGTGTGTGTAGGATCCACAGTGAGGGCAAAAGGAAAACAGTGTTGTACTCTTTATTTAAATATCAACCACTAATACAGTCTTGTGACACCAGTAATCATTGACTAAGGTTATGCTGACAGTTAATACTGTCTACCTTTTATTTGAGAAGTACAAATGACCTAAGGCTAATTTGACTTTATCCTGACTGAGGTCTTCATGCGAATCTGCTCTTAATTATCAAAGTAATTTGTCTGAAATAGATCCAATTAAAACTTGTCTGTTCTCTCTTCCTTATAATATTCAGAGCTATTAAAAAGGTCATATTTTCCAGTCATACGGCCAAATGATATTTCCCAATTGATTTTTATGGCTCCAGTCAACACTGAAGAGTTTTGCCATTATTCTGAATGCCATATTTGTCGGGCATGAAAGTTATAATAGCTTTTTTTAAATGGACTTTGCGCTTTAAACAGAGCACGAAACGTTAGCCTGCACACATACATCTTGTACTGTTAATAAATAACTGATTTATTTTGCATCTCAAACAAGGACAGAATGCCAAAAACTACTCATCAAATTAAAATCACTGTACTGTTGGGATTGCAGAGGACTCATATAATATAATATCATATAATGAAACACATCTGTGAGCATTGTTAATGACAGAGCAAGAGGTCAAAGGATTCATGGAGTTGTTGCTTGAATTCTTGTGGCTTATGAACCCAAAGTTTTCCATCAACTTGAAAGTTGTCGAATTAACATTACAGAGGTGACCTGAAATGGCATTAAAGAGTAATAGACAAACACATGCAAGTTAGCTCCTTCTGAAACACTTTGTATCTTCTGTGGGTGCACTGCATCCTCTCAGGGACAACATAGCACATTCACTACTTTCACATGTTCATAGCAATGGCAAATATGTTTTATTCTCTCTGGACTGCAAAGCCTCGAGAGGAAGGCTGTCTCCTGCAAAGTAAGTGCATGATGGCAAACCTGTAAATGTCTGTGAATCACTGCATTATAAATCTCTTTACTTCAGAGGGGAGGAGGAGGATGAGGTCCTATCTCATGAGTGACATGTCAATTATTCCTTCCTCCCACCTCTACACATTTTATATGTGGCTACTTTCCGTAAACACCACCAACCAACAGCTATCTCAGACATCTTGAATCACCGGACAGACACATGATTGATGTACAGTCCACCTTCCTTGTCACCTGGGGCCAGGATTACTCTTGATCTGAATAATTCATCCAACCTGTTTCTAATCTTCATCACTTTAGCTTTGAGGCTCAGGCCTGTTAAATTGGAAAACCTTGAGTCGCTGGCTACTCCTTTCTTCCCTCTGACATGCAGACAGCTGTGATTACAATTAAATGTATTTGCATCTTTTAAAAAAAGGATGTCCAGGCTGTCAATATTAACATCAGGGAGACATCACAGTCAGTCAGTGAGGTGACTGGTGTCATAGCAATACACCACATCAAAACTGCCCCCGTCTAAGGGCTGTTAAAAAGAAAAATGCTGCTGTTTGCAGTTTGCTGAAGGTATGTGAGATGCTTAGCTGTCATTTTGTTTGCAATGCTGACACGGGGAATGAAATTCACCAAGGGGAAATTTAGACTTAATACTTCACCCGTTCAACCTTGCCAAACAAAAGTTGTTTTATTCATCTGTGATGGAGTAACGACATCAATTCAAGCAGTTCAGTCAGAGCTATTCGGGAGCAGTTGATTTTGAACATTTCTTATAATGTGTCACTTCCAATAAAGAGTTGTTGTTAGGTGGAAAGTAAATTCTTCAACAAGACTTTTTTCACCAATGTAACAATATTCCTCTTGATAACACTCATTTGGCTCAATATTAATCACCCCTGAAGCAGTTTGCTGTTATTGATCAGCAGTGTGACATTGTATAATGTCCTGTGGCTGTGATATGACTTACTGCTTGAATAGAAGGAGGGCCATTTGGAATGAAGTATAATTCATATTTTGTCCCTCAACACGCATTTCTGCAGAGACGGTAATCAATGGCTTAACCCAGAGGAGTCATATCTTACAGGACAATCAATGTATTTGTACCCTGATTCTGTATCACTATCACAGATAAATATTGCAGAGAGATAGCTACACAAACATGCAAACCACTGTGCCTTTTATGAAATCTATAGAACAAGATTCCTAATGTCTCTCACCTGTCTTTCTTTCCCTCCCCTCTAGAAACAGATTATATGATAGATAGTATGCACGACTAACATTCATGTGCTGTCAAGGCCCCTGAGCACCAACACCAGCTAACACTAACTATAGCTCCTAATCTGTCATTCACCTAACAGATGAAACAGTGTCCAGCCCAATATCCTCAATAGCCAGGCGCAGCTATAGTCAGTATTAATCACAGACAAAGAGAGAAGAAGTCATCTGTATTCTCAACTGCCTTTTCAAGAGCATCAACCAATATGTAATTTGACACTGGAGTACCTATAACCTTGCCAAAGAGATAGGAATAGGTCATTAATATTGACAGGAAGTTTCTTAAAGTCTGTCAAATACAATCTCCGGATATAGGAGAATTCTTATGCTGAATAAAAACAGACATACAATCCTATTAACTTGGACACCACTTGTGAGGAAGATCCACTTTTTTTTTTAGATTGTTTTGGTGTGATTTATTTAATGAGAGGATGTCTTTGTGATAGTTCAATTTTGTTATATATGTATGTATTTAATGTGGATAGAAGAGTCTAGAAAACAAAAAGCTGGCAGCACAAAATACATTTATTTTTATTATATGGCTGGAACGGGTCAAAGCATTCCAGGTTGAAAAATAGGTGTCACAACCTGTCTTTACACATCACACACACCAACAACCCATCACATCGGTAATGCCACGGTGACATGTACAGAAGAGTGCTGCTTAGCTCCAAGGCCAGGCCTCAGCCTTGAGTCACCTCTGCAGACCCCCAAGCTAACACTTATAATTCTTCTGCCAGGGGCCACGATTTAAGACCCAACTGTCACTGCAATTCAGAAAAGTGCCAGGAATACTTATGACCGCAATAGATGCTGAACCAATGTCTGTAGTCTTAGGTGCCTTAAAGAAAAAAGTTGCAACATTTCACAGAACAAAAATAAGTGACAAATAAACAAAACAGTAATAGCAGTTGGAATGTTTCAGGATATTTGTGCCTGTCTTAGTGCTGACCTGAGCTGAGATAATAATGATGAAAATGGCTTGTGTGTGAGTGTGCATGTCTGACATCGTCTACAAAGATAAATTAGCAACCTTGTAACCCTGACAGCAGCCAGTCATCATCTGTTAGTGTGAAGCTCATCCCTCTCTCTGTACATCTGTGGATCATATTAAATATTCTACTGAAAGACCCTCTCTGAGCATCAGCCCACTGGACATAATGGCCAGCATACTGTATATCCTCTCTTACAAAAGCTTTAATCAGATGATCAACAAATGTGGAAAAAACTGCGGTATTTAGTCTAAATGTCTGCAATCAAAGAGCTTGGTTAAATTACAGGTTAGTACCAAAACAAATAAGGCAATTTGCTTTTGTGTTGTGTTTACAGATAATGTGAGGTCACAGTTTTGGAAATTACTGCAATTCAAACAGTCTGTTTGAAAAACTGACATATGGGATGGAGGGGCACAGACTAGAGTGCGGATCAGGCCGCATTTTTCCGTCCGAGCCCGTCCTGCGTCCAACAGAGCAGTAACCGAACCTGGCCCGAGCCCGACAGGCATTAAGATATTTATGTCTGAGCCCGACCCGAGCCCGACACAGTTAAAATCTCGTTTTTTTTTCTCATACTAATGACACATGTAGGATACGTTTGTTTGTGTGGAAAGCCCGCTTTTATTAAGCAACTGTAGGAAGGCATTCGGAAATGTCAACAGATGAGCACATCAGTGCACACGGGGCAACAAGTGCACATTAACACAGGCGTGCACCTACATAATAAGCTTTTTTAAATTTAAAATGTTCAATGCCTTATCACGCTGATGTGACCAAGCCCGACCCGAACCCGAACATCATTTCTAAATATCTGTCCGAACCCGGGTATCCATCGTCTAGCACAGACATCCATGCAAGGCAGACAATAACGCTGCAATGTGTTTATTTGATGCCATCTGCATTTGAAATGTGAATAACTGAACTACAGTGGACTAAACTATTCACATTTTGTGGTGGTGCAAATTTCCAATGTTCCTTCTCCCATGCCAATTTATTTTTCAGCCATGGCCATCTTTCTTTGGCCACTTGGGAGCAGCAGAAATAAGCTGTAAACACAACACTTGACATATCACCTTGTAATTTGATAAGGCAAACTTGTTAGCCTATTTACCCATAGATAGCATTTGTTTGTGGTTGTGTTTGTGTCCACCCATGGGCATGAGAAGCATTTAAAATGTGGGCAGGAAAATCCTAACGGGGGTGTGAGGGTCCTCCCCCAGAACATTTTTAACAGAGTAGATGTAATTTCCTGTATTTCGGTGCATTTTAACAGGTGGTTTGATACTTTTATTATACTAGCATGAGAAAAAGGATCGGTACATTTTGTAATTTCACCCAGAGGAAGTGATTGGTCCCAGATCACAAGATGAAGATATTAAAAAGCTAAAAGTACAGAAACTGATTTGATGACTAATTCAGAGCCATCTTTAAAAATAAGCACTCTTTGCTTATTTTAATTTGAGTTCAGTTTTGAGATCAAGTTGTCTGTAAGTTTGAGTTTTTTCTCTGTGACACATTTTTACACACAAAAAACTGCTGTAGGGCAGGTTTAGCTTACAATATCACAGGTTTGAGCAGCTCAAAAAGTGACAAAACAGCATTCTAAATAAGTTACTAATAACTTACAGAAATATTGCGTGCAATAGTCCACCTTCCTAGACTGGGTAAACCCAGCCCGAGCTGCCGGCGATTTGATTTCGCCCTGCAGCTCAGCCTGGAAACCTGTACATTTTTCTATCCTGCTTTCGTTCCAAATTTGCGGAAACCAATCACAAACTGGCTTATCCACCTGGTGCGCTATTGGCGGGTTTAATGCAATGATGATAGAGAAGCGACCAAGCAGCTTTTTGTTTACATTCAACATGGCGGCCACCGAAGCGTAGCACTCCATGGCAGCAACCCGTTGATGCCACTGTCGCTGCTACGTCACCCGGATCGTTGGTCTGGTTGGTTGAAGGACTATCTAATTGCGTACAGAGTCATTTGAACTATGCCCGTTGATCACGTCTCTTGTGCAGTAGAAAATACAGAGCAGACTCCCCAGACTAATGTTCAATCTAAAAAGGATGAGCTTGGTCTGGTGATAGCGAGACTACCACCTCCCACTTTCTCTTCCCCTCTCTGTCTCCATGTTTTAGTAGGGACATGCAGAGGAATACCCAACTGAAAAATATTGGCAGTAAATATTTTGCACATATGCTCAAAAAAAACAACATCTGGGCAACAATATGTTTCTCATAAAACATATGTTGCCAATGCAAAAAGTTGCAGGAGATAAGGATGCAAAAAACAACAACTTTATTGTAAATCTAAACCTTGTTTCTCTCTTACTATAACATTAGAGGGCTCTCTGTGTTTGTCTGAATTTATTGACAGATTCTTAATTTGTCATCTCCAATCACTGATTACTGAGTGTGATCAATGATTGCCATCAGCTACAGTAGCTTCTTAACAGACTGAGTGCACCTGAATAGCCTTTTGTCAAGGCTCTACATCAATACCTATTGATTTACTGTTTTTCCTTTCTCTTTATGGGTGCATATTCTTTTCACTCTAATAACCTCCCCCTCAAACACACACACACACACACACACACACACACACACACACACACACACACACACACACACACTTACTTTACTTAAGCAGTAGCCACCATGCTGAGTCATTTGACATGGCAGTCGTTCCAGTCTATTAGGACTGCCAAGTCGACAATGTCAAATAGGGGAAGAAGAAGTTCCTGGAGTGTTGCACTTATTTAATCATATTATATATTAACAGTTTCACATTCAGCTATTTTTGCTTGTTGCTGAAGAGTCTGTTCACTGTATTGTAGAAAGCCTGTGTGCTGCTAACAAATATACTGTTCATAAATACAAAATTATGAACGGCATACTGAGATATTTTATATTTATATTTGAATTAAGAAATGTAAGGGTAGTTTATTCATAGTTCTAGTAATAAAGGTCTAAAAGGCAAGGCAAGGCAAGGCAGCTTTATTTGTATAGCACATTTCAGCAACAGGGCAATTCAAAGTGCTTTACATGAAAACAGATTAAAAAATTAAAAACAGATAAAATACGAGAAAAAAGTTACAGTGCAGTATAAGAAATTAAACATTGAAGAGCAGGTAAAACAGTTAAATATTTAAAAGCAGATAAAATAACTTTCCTGGACTCAGTGATCCATTTTTTGGAAAGCCAAAGCTTTTTGACCAATATGACAGATATCTCAAGCAGTCCGGTCCATACTTTCTAACCATCTCACCCACTATGGGTCCAGATGCGTCGCACGGCTTTGAGGTTTCATTCCCCATAGTTACAGAAACTTTTCCTGAGTATACTCTTATCTTTTTCAATGTGGTCGTCACCGCAAAGCTTAGTTCTTTTCTTCGGCAAACCTTGTAAAACCCGGTACAGCCCTGCAGACAAAAATCTTTTAATAGCCAAGAACGTATTCTTAAACTATTTTATTTCTTCTGCAGTCTGTCTCTATATAGTCAAGAACTCGCTCAGAGTGTTGATAGACTATTTTTTTTTTCTTTTTAGGCCTTCTGCCTAAATTAGTTAGTTACTTCGACTAACTTTTTGACCAGCCCAACGTCTGTCTCTTCTGTCACTCTATTGCCATGCCTGCATCAGAGAAACAATCAGAGATATGTCCGTTTCTGCAAGAGAATGTCACTTGTAATCATAAATTCAATCTTAACTTTCCTGGACTCAGTGATCCATTTTGTGGAAAGCCAAATCTTTTTGACCAGTATGGCAGACATCTCATGTAGTCCGGTCCATATTTTCTAACCATCTCACCCACTATGGGTCCAGATGCTTCGCATGGCTTTGAGGTTTCATTCCCCATAGTTACAGAAGCTTTTCCTGAGTATACTCTTATCATTTTCGATGTGGTCCTCACCGCAAAGCTTAGTTCTTTTCTTCGGCAAACCTTGTAAAACCCGGTACAGCCCTGCAGACAAAAATCTCTTAATAGTCCAGAACGTGTTCTTAAACTATTTTATTTCTTCTGCAGTCTGTCTCTAAATAGTCAAGAACTCGCTCAGAGTGTTTATAGACTATTTTTTTTCTTTTTAGGCCTTCTGCCTAAATTAGTTAGTTACTTCGACTAACTTTTTGACCAGCCCAACGTCTGTCTCTTCTGTCAACTATTGTCATGCCAGCATCAGAGAAATAATCAGAGATATGTCCGTTTCTGCAAAAGAATGTCACCGGAATAATCATAAATTCAATTCTATTATTTGTTTTAGGAATTTCTCTTTATATGCTTATATAGATTGTTATACAGTGTCAACAATGCAGCTTCAGTATAAGAAATGAACAGTTATTTAAAGAAAGGCAACATCAAAAAGATAGGTCTTCAGCCTTGATTTAAAGGAACTGAGAGTTGCAGCAGACCTGCAGTTTTCTGAGAGTGTGTTCCAGATATGTGGAGCATAAAAACTAAACACTGCTTCTCCCTGTTTAGTTCTGACTCTGGGGACAACAAGCAGGCCTGTCCCAGACGACCTGAGAGGTCTGGGTGGTTCATAGTGTAGTAGCAGATCAGAAATGTATTTTGGCCCTAAACCGTTTAGTGATTTATAAACCAGCAAAAGTATTTTGAAATCAATTCTTTGAGGCACTGGAAGCCAGTGTAGAGACTTCAGAACTGGAGTGATGTGATCCACTCTCTTGGTCTTAGTGAGGACTCGAGCAGCAGCGTTCTGAATCAGCTGCAGCTGTCTGATTGATTTATTAGGGAGACCTGTAAAGACACCGTTACAGTAGTCAAGTCTACTGAAGATAAAAGCATGGACAAGTTTTTCCAAATCCTGCTGAGACATAAGTCCTTTAACCCTTGATAATAAGTAATAGGCAATAGGCTGACTTTGTAATTGTCTTAATGTGGCTGTTAAAATTCAGGTCTGAGTCCATGACTACACCAAGATTTCTGGCTTTGTCTGTTGTTTTTAACATTATCGTTTGAAGCTGAGTGCTGACTTTTAATCGTTCCTCCTTTGCTCCAAAAACAACCACCTCAGTTTTTTCATCATTTAATTTAAGAAAGTTCTGGCACATCCAGTCGTTAATTTGTTCAATGCACTTCACTGACAACAGTCAGTTGTTGTATTGGACTATAGTCCCCTGGTGATAAGGTTATATAAATGTGTGTGTCATCCGCATAACTATGGTAACTTATTTTATTGTTTTCCATAATTTGAGCCAGTGGAAGCATGTAGATGTTAAACAGGAGAGGCCCCAGAATGGAGTCTTGGGGAACTCTGCACATCATATTTGTATGCTCAGATGTATAATTCCCAGACACAAAGTAGTCCCTATTCTTTAAATAAGACTCAAACCACTTTAGTACTGAGCCAGAAATGCCAACCCAGTTTTCCAGTCTAGTAATATGTCGTGGTCAACCGTATCAAATGCAGCACTGAGATCAAGTAATACCAAGACTGAAATTTTGCCACTATCACTATGTGTTTAAGTGGATGTCATTAAAGACTTTAACAAGAGCTGTCTCAGTGCTGTGGTGTGGTCGAAAACCCGACTGGAAGGCATCAAAACTGTTGTTTAGTGACAAGAAGGTTGAGTTGTTGAGAAACCGGTTTTTCAATGATTTTACTTAAAAATGGAAGGTTTGATATCGGCCTATAGTTGCTCATTAGTGACGTGTCTAGATTTTTTTGAAAAGGCCCGTTGGTAGAATATCAAGGCAGCAGGAGGAGGTTTTCAGATATTGTATAATGTCCTCCAGGTTTTTACGGTTAATCATATGAAATTGGGTCATATTGGAATTTGTTTTGCCTGGACACTGTGACAACACATACCCTGTACTCGATATGGAAGCACTGATTGTTTGTCTAATTTTCTGAATTTTGTCTTTGAAGAAGGTGGCAAAATCATTGCAGGCCTTAGTGGATAAAAGTTCAGATGCTACTGGTACTGGAGGGTTTGTTAACCTATCGACAGTAGCAAACAAAGCACGTGAGTTATTATTGTTTTTGGCAATAATGTCCGAGAAGAAGGACCGCCTTGCATTCCTCAGTTCCAAATTATAAATGCGAAGTCTCTCTTTATAAGTGTTGTAGTGGACCTGGAGATTAGTTTTTCGCCACCTGCGTTCTGCTTTTCGACACTCTCTTTTTTCTGTTCTTACCAGTATGGCATTTCTCCATGGAGATCTTTTCTTATCAGAGACAGTTTTTACCTAAAAGCTTTTTTCTCACTTTTTTCTATATATAAATAAATGGCATATGAATTAACTACTGTAGACTATAATCAGAATAGAGTGGGTGAAATAAGGAATCACGTATAGCAAAGTTCAGTATGAAAACAATTTAATCAGCCGGAATATGGTATTCATCCACTGCCATGGTTACTGTTAGTGTTGGTTTCTGTAGTAGTATAACATTTTGTAAATTGTATTGGAATACCTCACTTTTGTTGTTTAAAGTTAAAAGATGTTTGAATAGAATAATTGGAACAATAAGGACAATAATCAATGTGTATACAAGGTACTTATACATAAAAGAGCATTATTTATCTTATTTATCAAAGAATATACATAATTTATTCCACTCAGAACTCTAATCATTAGTTATGCTTAATGATACTGTACATCAAATGAGAAACAACCTCTCATGTCTGTGCTGACAGCTGTTCAATACCAACATCCACAGCAATAACAAGACGATAAAGCATCAATGTTATTAATGGACAGTACCAACATGGTTGTGGTCGTGAAATGCCTGGATTTGAAGTGTTGGCCAGTACGCTGTCATAGTGAGAAGCGTGGTTCACAAATGAAATGCTCTGATGGGGATCCATGTAGGAGGAAGGGGACAGTTGTGTGTCTGATAATATGGATAACTTAAGTTTTGCACATCACATTGAGGTTGTGGTTGCTTATACTGTATGTATGAACAGATTTACACATCCGTCAGTGCACCATGCACTCAAAATGACTCCCTGTTTTTAAGTGAACTGCTTGCTCGCTTTAGTGTCTTCACCATCCTATATTTTATAGTATGTGGCCATCCATTTTCCAAATCATTCAATGCATTTGATATGACTGTGAACATATGTTTTTCTCAGTGATTAAATAGATAAATAAGAAAACAAACAAACAAAAACATCCCCCTTGTTTAGTCTTTGTCAGGAGAGAACATCAGCAAATGTAGGCGGGAAGGGGCGTGATAATTACCATATAAAAACAGTAAATACAGACAATAGTGGAATGCTTACACTCCTTGTAAGTAGAATTAAACACAGGATCCTCTTAAATTAAGACATGTTAAACACATACTCATACAGAATAGTGTAACATGCTTATGTGTTTAATATATAATATTGGCCATTATATTGGTATCAGATTGTTTAACTTGAAAATATTGATCAGTACCGGCCTCTAAAATCGAGTATTGGTAGGGCTATACTACTTAGTGTCTTTTTGTACAAAATAAGGTTTCTATAATAGTAGAAACAAAAACTTTCACAAAGTTGAATTATTTTACACACCAATTGTGCAGTTGATAAGGAGCAGCAGAGAAAGCCCAGTGCATGCAGCCACAGCGCTTATTTTTGACGGTTCATTCCCATTCTGAATCCCAACTTATTTGTACAGGAGAATCAATTTGATTGATTGAGTCTTCATGTTCCAGCAGACCCTCCTGAAATGAGAATAAATAAACATATTCGAAGTGACAACCTGCTTGCCCGTCTCTGAATGCAGCGACTATACTTGGATTGAATTGATGACTGGCAAATGAGACTTGCGGTCAAATAGCAGAGGCCCCTGATTGGATGACAGATTGGAACCAAACCTTATTTATTTTTTATTTTCCCCTCTTCTTGCTTCCCAACCTGATGCCACAGAGTATCACACTTCTCCACAATTTACTATTCAAATAGAATAGAATAAAAATGGAATGAAATCTTCAGCAGTGATTATACACATCATTAGAGGAACATGCAATTAAAAAAAATCCGTCATTCAAACCCATTTTGCCTTATCCTGTATGTCCTCTATAACATACTAGTAAAAATAGCTAGACCTTAGCATGACGTGTCACTCCGTTTAGTGTTTCTGCAGGTAATCTATGTATTGATCTCTGTGCTACTTGATGAATGCTGTAAGCCTATACATTGGTGTTGAAGGTCAATAATGATATTCCACTGAATGATTACATAATGCTGCAGACTTTACAATGTTTCATTCATCTACTGATTCATTTGTTAAAACTGGAACAGGATTGATTATGTTATCGTTGTTTCTGTGCTGTATGACGACAGCTGTGAACTGAGCTACAAGATGAATCGAAAATAGAGGTTTTGTGTTTATTTCAATAAGGGAAATAAATGTAACAAGAAGTTGTTATCTTGAACGATCTCTCTGAGAATGACACTGTATTATCATTTTTATGCTTGATCTAATTTCCACAACTATATTTTTTTTAAACTTATATTAGAATATAAGAAATGTTTTGCAGAAGGGTATACATGCAATGTAGAGTAACAGATTTGTGAAAAGGATTCACAACTCACTCGATTCTCTGAACATAAGAATTCAATTAAATTCCTGGGAGTCCACTGGGACAAAGAAAGTGTTTGTTGCCAGTTTTGTCTTTATTATTTTTTGACAGCCTCAAAAGAAAATATTACTGTTCATACTTCAGAGCCACTGAGTTGTTAAGCAGATAGCGTATGCCAATTTCCCAAACAAATTATGTGATATCATCCTTCCCCTGAATTAGGTAATAACACCATTTGAATTAAATTACCTCAATTGAATTAGAATACTACCCAAAGGATGATATAGCTTTTACTGTTGTTGAATAAAAATTGTTCTGCGAAGCAAAAGCAAAGCCTGCTGAGCTGTAAATAATCATGGAGCGCACACTCATAAAATACGCTGCTGCTGCAGTATTAAAGAAATTAATTTGACCAGGCTGCTCAGTACCGTTTTCACTAGTTCACTGAGACAGAACATGTAAAATATGCAATTTACTGTAGCACATATACTAATTACAGTTGATGAGGAATTATGTTACTTTCAGACTTGATATCACAACTTTATTTGAATAGTTTTGTATTGTATTGGACCTAAGTGTTTAAAACCTAAATTTGCATGTGTAAATAGAGGTCTTTAAGTACTGGAAATTATAGAGTTTTATTTTTTAACTGTTTTTTTTTTTTTTTATTACTAATTTTTTATCATTGTGGAATTATATTCTTAAATTTGTTATTAGCATCCCCCACTTCACAACACATCTTAGTTTTTTTACTTTTCCAGAAACAACCCTCTTCCTTACTGAGACTGGGAAGCCATTTATTAAGAAAAGGTGAGTCATATTGATATGATTATAGAAGTATAATTAGTTAAAATGGTGTCATAGCTGTTCATTAGCTTTGCAAGTCTGCCTTTCAAAGCTAATGAACAATTAAATTAGCCTGTGTTCAGGCTCAGCAAAAAACAATGCATAATTTTGAACTGAAATTTCATTAGGGACACAACATTTGTATTAGCTGTATTCGGTGTGTTTATGAGAGTTTATTGATACTGCTTGATACAAGTGCAATGAAAAAGATCTAACTACATTCAGCACTTCTCAAATTGCACAGCTGAGCCACCCATCCTCCACGGTTATCAAAGTGTGCCGGAAGCATTGGCTACAGTTGGAATTCACTCTTATTCCCATTTTGCAGCTGTTTGTTAGGGAATTGGGTCACTGGAGCTGTTGCTTAAATGTATTGTTCCTTTGGTGGCAAAAATGCTGTCATCATTGTCTTTTCTAGCCTGCAAAGCCTGGATTTAAAAAAAAATATTATAGAATAAAAAGGGGTGTGACACATGAACATATATTTAGCTTCATACAAGTTACAAACGTGTAGTTATAATGGAAAGACTATGTAAATAAAAAAGTCTGTTTATATTCTTCCTTTTATCTGAAATTGTACAGCAACAATGAGCAAACTGTGCAACACAATAGTCTCTGTAATACAATACAATAATAGAGCTGTGGTGTAATGAATTTGTATTTAATTGTTAAATGTGACAATGTAGAAATCCCTCAGTACTTGCACTCTGACAGGTCTCGGCTCACCTCTTAATGTCAACTCACACCACAGAGTTCATAGATACACCAATATTTGATACAAAAACTGAAGTAATTTCTGATTACAAATTTCAGTCATATCCGATACCAAAGACTGTCTTTGAACAGAGACAGGAGTTAGGATCTCCAGCCAGGTACAGTTTGACCACCTGTTGTCACATGATCATAATTACACATTTAGGTCACATACTGACAACTAAGCTACTGTACTAAATGGACCTTGAGTTAGGATTTGTTTTTGTTTTCTTGTCAAACTGTGTTACCAAGATCAAGAAGGATCCCTTCCTGACATGTTTTAAAACATAGAAATAATTTCCTTTTAATAATGATTTTTTTCTGTTATGGTTTTTAACACAATACAGTTCAATTACCTAGCTACAAATTCTTAAAATTAAATCTACTCCTTTTCTGGCATTTAAAGATCCAGAATCTATGAATATGCAAATAGGTTTTATTTCAAAAGTTTAACTGCTGGATACAAGATAAATCCTACTTCATTGAAAGGTCCATTCTCAGTGTATGTACTGTACTGGAGGTTTCAAGTTTCCATATCACATTTAAGACACAGTATGTTGCATATTTGGCCACGATTGGTTTTTAAACTAGTTGTGATGTCAAGCAATCATGCTTGTACATAAATGTCTTAAACCCAGAGATTTATGATGAGTACAGAGACACTTTCCCCCTCTGCAGACAAATGTTAAAACAGCCTTCTAGTGTCAAACTCAAACATCATTCTGCACAGTGAAGCTCAAACAATTTACTGAAGTAACAATAAGCTGAACACATTTCAAAATGGAGGTGGACTTTGCAGTTGTAGCTCCTAAACTTTTGATCTTTGAAATAAGCTGTTGTTCTTTACTCTTGTAATTCACATATTTAGTATTAGTCGTACTAATGCCAACATATAAAGCAAAATTAAATCCTACATATTGAAAGAACCGCCATGTGTCTGTAGTTTCTGTACCAAGCAGCTTATTCTAAACAACTAGACACCATTGAGCCAATTTTCAATACCTGTAATCATAAGAAGGCAATGGAATCACTGGAAGTACGTTCATACTTGGCAAATCTCTTCTGTTCTGGGTGGTGGGGGTTACAAGCTGGGCAAAAAAAAAACAAGTAGTTGTTTCACTTGATGGTAATTGTGCTCCTTGCATGATCAGTCATAGAGTTGATGACCAAACCTTCACATACCCCGCGCAATAATGGAGGTTGATTGAAGGACCCATTTCCTCTGAGATCCAATTATTAATTATTGTCTGTCTGGGAAACTTGAAAGGGTTCAGATTTCATGGATTCCAGTGACCTCGCAGACTGATTGGCGGCTGCCTGACAGCGGCTGTTGCTGGTGCGTTAACTGTGTCCAGTGTGTTTCATGCCAGTCGATGTGCTCAGGCTAGGGACTCATCACAGGCACTGACAGAGCTTCTCACCTGCGCTGACACTCTGGAGAACCATTATTCATAGCTGTCTCGCTCTCATAGCTGACTCACGCAGGCCCTACACTGTGAGTTTAAGTTGTATTCCAATCACTTAGTACACTGTTTAATAAATAAACAATCACACGCCGAGACACCACCACTAGTAAATTAGTATATTTTCTAGAGAGAGCCTAATTATACCGCACTGTATCACAGCAGCTCATTTCAGCTAAACACATCTAGGTGAGTGCCTAGTCTGACATTTTCATGGTAATAGAATTGTTCTCACTTTTAATAATTTGATACTGGCATCTGATCTCCTACCAACAACATTGGTCTCTTTTAACCATGACGAAGATCTCTTCTTAACTTGAACCAAGTCATTTTAATTACCTAAATGTAACTAAACCTTAATCCGAGAAGTGGCACTTTGAGGCAGTAATGAGCTATTAAGGTAGCAATGCACCAATAAAAGAGGAAAAGTAGACCGCAAACCCATATAGATGATGCAGATTTTAAATGAATGCATTATAGACTTAAAGGCTACACAGTGCATACCTGTTCAGTTTAAACAGAATTGTATTTGTGTACAATTAACGCTCTGCAGCGTGCCTTTAATTGGGCCAGAATGCAGGTGTGAAGTATTTTGCCTTGATTAACTGACCTGTCTTCTGCATTTCTGTTTTCCAGCAACGACTACACCATCTGACATGGTAGACATGATGGGTGACCTCTTTTGGAGGTGAGTCTTCATCACACTGTTGTGCTGGTCATGTGGTTAATTAGGCGAATACTTTGCCTTTGACATGGTCAACATAGACCTTCGAAGTAGAACATGACATTTCTGCTGACTTATTTTGGTCCTCTCTGTCACTTGTGTATACAATTTAATGATGGAGCCAGATGTTAATTTGAAAGTGCCACTGAGTTGCATCACAGAGCAGCAGCCATAACCATCTGTTGCGATTCATACCAGTATGTCGATTTTTAGCAAAATCCATATAGCGTTGCCATAGCAAACCGGAATGCTTAATATCAAAACTTGCCATCCACTTTGACCAAATGGTTTTGGGGAGAATGGAAATATGGATGTCAACAAAAGCCATGCATTTCTGCAAATGTATGCCCCACACGATATATATTATTACTAGAAAAAAGGAAGAAAAAAACTCTATGTTGTAAACTGATTTGTCGGTGATGGTGTGACACTGAATTTAAAATAAAATGCAGAAGTGCCAAATGCAGCAATACTTATTCCATGTCTACAAATTTAGTAATTTTGCAATTTGTGTGACCTGCTGAAATCTCCTCTGCACACCTGGTTCTGAGGAAACAAGGAAAACAACAAGGCATCAAACTGAGTGTCACATTAATGGAATTTGTGGAACAAGGGCTCACAGCAGCCTGTAATCCACTTTTGCGTATATTTTGTTCTTTTGGGTCTTACATCATGCTCATGCACAACATTGCAGACTTTTCACAAAATTTGCTTCATCCATCAAATAATGTGTCTGGATAAGATGGGACAGGTGGTGTCACTGCAATAGCAAAAGCTGTTCTGCAGTATCTGCTGTGACTTTCAATGTAGTGGCAGCGTTCATAATGTAGGATGCATCTCAACTCTGCCTCCGTGTGATTCAAGCCAATAACAATAATGATAATACAAGTTTAAAAGTATTCTTAGAAAATAAAAAAAAAATTTAAAAAAACTACTACCTGCTTCAGTGATCCGAGGGCTTGGTCACAACCCCTCAACAGACACCAGCATCATCCTTGCAATAATAATGGTTTGCTTTATGCAAAGCCCCATTAGTGGATGTGCTCACAGTAATAATAGGATCCAGTTACTTTCTGTCCCAGTGGCTGTCATGTAATGCAGCCCTGTCTTTGACCTCTGCTCAGTCTTTGCACTTGACACTCTAATTGGTCTGTGATAGGCTTCAGCTTTGATCATGTCCTGTAGGCACACCAGCTCCACATTTCAAATAAAATAACAAACCTCATCAGTGCCACGCCTTTTGTTATGAGTGTATTTGTACCTTTCGGGTGATCATAACCTTTGTAAAAATAAGTAATACTTTAAACAGAATGGGTAGGCACCACTTAAAGTCCCAGTGATTTATAATTTGCCCTCCCTCAATAAAACAGAGTTTGGAGTTCTGAGTGAAGGGAGGTCAAACCTCTTCTGTTCCAGCGAGTGATGGTTTATTGGGGATGGTAATTCTGAGGTTCATATGGCTTCAGCACCACCTCACACTGCCCTGCTGTCAGATGAGTACACCTGCCCACTTCTGGCCATGGAAAAAACCTTGTTTATGTTTTATTGGAACTGTTAAAACAATGCATTGTCTTGGAGTGTCTCATAAACTATAAAACGTTTAGAGGTTGACAGACTTTGGAGCACTTGTAACTAAGTCATCCTTCGCGTGTTGCAGTGGATGTGAAATAGTGAGCATTAGCCAATAACCTAATTAACCATGAACTTATGAACCTACTTCTGGGAAGTACACTAGAGAGGCAAAAAGCAGATACACTTCTGGTCTGTCTCATAGAATATGTAGAATATGGAGAAAATGCCAGACTGCCAAACTGTATCGGATTAAACCAATCAAGAGAGAGGAAGAACAACAACACAAATAAGTGCAGTACACAAGTGCCTTCAATACAGCTGTAAAGACAAACTTAAAGCAATTCATCTCCTTTGTCACTGTTGAATATAAGCCAACTTTTTGATATAATTTAAACGGTGAGTGTTTAAATCTGTCTTTTGTAATAACAAGCAAAGTGCTGTGATAAAAATAATTTAAAATTGATAAAATTGGCTTCAAAGCAGAGGGAGCAGCTTGTGAATCAAAATGCCTAATACATATTTATTTATTTAATTTGTTTGTTCAATCATTTATCAAAGAGAAGCATGTTTTGTTTTTTTGTAGAAATCCAGCATTTGTCCCATTTGTAGGTATGGTACCTGACAAGGGCACTTAATTATAACGTGAGTTAGGCTCCTTGTCTTGTTTAAATATTACATAAATATATAGGGCAAGGGGAGGAAAGGAACCATAGTGGAGAATTAAACAATAACAGTTAAGTGCTTTTGTGTCTTACTGCAGGAATCACTCCAGATATACAGTAAATATTCATTAAAATGTGAGTGTGAACATTTGCCAATCAGCCAAGGAGCTAGTGTGAAAATCATACAGTATCACATTTGCACTATGAGTGGCTGTCACATGTCCTCACCACAAATGTCTGAAAGTGTGAGACTAAAGCCATTCTTGGAAAGTAGCTGGGGTCAGCATATAAAAATAGCCTTAGTCCTATTGTCAGATTCTCAGATTCAGATTGTCAGATTCTATGGCAACTTTTCTTTAGAAAAAACATACAGATGAGCTTGTTTTGTGTTTGCGAGCTTACTGGCTCAGGTAAAAGTGAAGAGCAAAGTCCAAGCACAGACGCATAATTTTTACAGATACACAGATACACAGGGAACACAAAGTTCCCTGTGTATCTCAACAACTGGCAAGATGTTTGCATCCATTAAAGACAGACACGTAAAACTGCGGGTAAATTTCAGAAAACCTTGATGTAAATGGCAATCATCATTGACAAAGGAATCAATTTCCAATCGTTAAATTTAACCTTTACATTTGTATAATCTAAACTATTCTTTTCTATTGATTTATATATATATAAACCATAGTGTGGAAAATACAAAGGATTTTAGAAAAAAAAGGTATTCATTTGAAACTTGTATTAAGCAACAGTTGAAACTTTTAACACTGTGGTTGCATAATGTCATAACTAAAATATTTTAAGTGGAAGGGAAACTCAACTAGAATTATAGGCTTACTCTTAATGTCATTAAGATATATTCTCCCCAAAGTTTGTGTAATTATCTCTTAACCAGTTTTGCTTAAGAAATATGAAAATTGCTTTGATGTTTGGCTGCCGCTGCCCACAACTTAAGATCCAAGTCAAGGAGTCAAACTGAGAACTGACTGCAGCAGACTGCAGCACACTTGCCATTGAAGATAGACGGCAGTCCCTTTGGATAGTGCACTTTGAAGTTGCAGAATGAGTCGAAACGTGGACATTTATCACACAGTACTGTCCTTATTATTAATTTGCAAGTTTGGCTAATAATAAGTAAGGGAATTTATCAAATCTTTGAGGAGTGGTGTAACAGAATTTTAGAACTTGTACTGTATCTGCTGCCAATGCATTAGTTAGTTAGTTATTAATTAGTTTCAGTGATGCCTGAGTTCATTATGAGACACACTGCCCTGATGCATAGGTATGGCATAAAGATAACCTGTAGGTGCTACTGTTGCTTTATATTTTGCAGTGCTGAAATACTGAACATATAATATTATGTTTATGTGAGAAAAGGAGACATGCTAAAATGTCATTGTTTTAGTAGGAACAAATTATTATGCAGTATGAGTTTCTATAGCTCCTAATTCAAAACGTCATGGAGAAAATGGCCACGTATCTATCTCTAGCACAGCATGCTACAGTACAATATACAGAATCCCTCATAGAGACCCACTGTGAGCAATAGATCAAAACCAGAAAATAAGCCCAAGCATGTCTATCAGAGAGGCTCTGTAGATCAGTGCCCTTTTCAAAGCAGCTTTAGTTTGCCCCCACTGGGCAATCCAGGGGAATTAGATGTCAAAACCCGCCTGTTTTTGAGAGTTAAAGCTTTGTGGGTAAACGGTAAAATCAGCAGCAGAACTGAATGGAGTTCCCCTCTCCACAATGGGGATTATGGTGTGATAAAGCTGCAATATGCAACAGACTGTATCATTTAGCTTCATGCAATACATGACAGAGTATCTTTCACTAGAAACTTGGGATGGTTGCGGAATTCTTTGACTGGCATTGACCAGACTATATTTGTTGGAGTAATCTGATTGCGTTGTGTCAGTATATTACTGAATATACTGTAGTATCTGTAAAATGCAAATGGGTCAACTAGAAAATCAAATCTAAACAGAATTCATCTCAGTGACTTTAGACAGAGGCAAACAGAAAGGTAATACTTTTTTACAAAATACACAGTTCACCAAGTCCTGCCCCCTTAGTTACTATTGCTACACCTCAAGCTTTCTGTTCTGGCACCACACGTTTACGGTGGCTGATTTACCACTTGTAATTCTTAGTTTATGCTGTAGCTAATTAGATAGCATTAACATTTTCTCAATTACTCTCCAACTTTTTATGTTTCCAGTTTGATTTAAAATGGGAATCTTGTAAAAGGGGTTTTACATACTTGCATACAAAAATAAATTATATTGTGTAGACTGAGGCTAAAGCTGCATGTCCCAGGCAAAAAGTCAGGTTGTAAGTTGATGATTCATGTAACGCTAGAATGATTTTGTTCTTGTTTCAGTCAGTTCTAATTTGCTTAACAAAAAATGATACTATAGAATTTGTTTTGTATTGCTTTGCCTTAAAGGACAATTCCGGCGCAAAATGAATCTAGGGGTTAATAACACACGTGTACCGAGTCGACCGTTCTCTGGGATATGTTTTCATGCTAATCGAATATGACCAGTTTTAGCGCTAACCGCTCATTAGCTTGTAACGCTAGTAGTCGGGGCACTGCAGTAAAAAGAAATCGCTATTTCTATACCACTAACAAGGCTCAAAATAGCACCACACTTCTACGGTAGCATAATGAGGGTCCCTACATGTAAACCGCATTGAGAACTTTGTAATTGTACAGACAGTTTATTAAAAAGAGTCTATAAAGACAGTAGCGTTCGCGTATACAGGCAGGCACCATCTTGGGTCAGTCATGACCAGTCGAACCACGAACACTGTGCTTGAGTTATGTTACTGGTTACTGGTTGCACGGCGTTCGTACATGTAAGGACCCTCATTATGCTACCGTGGAAGTGTGGTGCTATTTTGAGCCTTGTTAGTGGTATAGAAATAGCGATTTCTTTTTACTGCAGTGCCCCGACTACTAGCGTTACAAGCTAATTAGCGGTTAGCGCTAAAACTGGTCACATTCGATTAGCATGAAAACATATTCCAGAGAACGGTCGACTCGGTACCCATGTGTTATTAACCCTTAGGTTCATTTTGCGCCGGAATTGTCCTTTAAAGTCATTTAGACATACTGTACTTCAAAGAAAATATAGAGTAAAAGAATCATCCATGAGACAACCATTTACATTTTCTCTAATCCTAGTAAATGTGTAACAATATGGTTGAGTATGAGGTATGAGTTCCAATCAAGCAGTTATTTGTTTAAAATCTTGCTAGACGCTCTATCCTTGAAGCATCCACATTCATTTCTACAGTGAAATAGCATTGTCGACCACATTGTAACAGTCATTCAAATAGCTTGACAACAAATACAAGGAGCAGATTAAATGTATGGCCATTCACTGACAAGAGCCAGTTTCATCTACACTTGTCCAAGTGACAGTGCTTGACCTACATGAAGGCTATTCCATTCATCACTTTTCTTTCTATTCATTTCTGAAGTTTTGTATGTAAAAAAATATATATGTCAACTTGACATGGACCTGCTTCTGTTGAATTAATACACATTCCTGATGCTTTGTGTTTGACACTCAAGATTTGAGTGTTGGGCAACTTTTCATTTTGTCAAATCATAGAAACCAAGTCACCACTTCTGGATTAATTAAATCTAAGACTTTGGCCAGGTTTGAGTTTGAGATGAGGCTTGGTAGGCATGTTTTCTGGCAAAAAGGGTCATATATGATATTATGGTTAATATTTTGATATTTTAGTGGGTATATGGAACATCCATTGCATCAGTTGTGGATACAGACTGAGCATTGGTTTTTCATGCAGAGTCTATGTGGGACATCTCCCACTTGTATGCATTTGACACAGTGTTGACCCATGATGACTATGATTGATGTCACCATTCAGTATAATGGTCAAACCATTAAGCTGCCAGTTCAGATGATGAAAGTTAATTATCCATCCATTCTGGGACATTTGTAGCTTTAGAGGATAAGACTGGTCTGCAGGATCAACTATACAGCATTGGCGACTTTGTGAAACCTTGACCTCTGCTAACCTGCACACGTATATATAACGATTAAGACTCAAAGACATTATTCGGCATCTCCTCACAAAAGCAAACAGTGGCAACCCCACTGACCCAACACCCTAAAATTCAGCTCACATTACATGTCAGTTGTTGAACTTAGGAGTAATTTTAGAGTTGGTAAAACAAGAAAAAACACATTTGTTAGGTTTGCCGTTTGACCCAAAACACAGAGACAACACACACGGAGGCAGATAGCAGTTAGAGATGTTTATTTGAACAAAAGTTTCCCCCAAAAGGTGTTATTATGAGCTATCATGGAAAAAAGACTAGCCCTGATCTTCACACACAGATCCTCTTTAATATCAGTTATAGATTGAGATATGATGACATTCAATACCCTGGATTTTCCTCCTGATTGCATCACACTGATTGCTAAATGGTGCACAGACATTCTGTTATTAGTGTAGTTAGGCCAATGGTAATTCTGTAGTCAACCAAAGAGACTCTAAATTTCAAGCAGCCAGGAATTGGCTTGCCACTTGTATTACTGTGATGCAGATTTCTGTGTCTCTACTGTGGTTGGGTACAAAATGATAATGGTAACAGCATCTATATGTTTAAAGGCCAAGACTGCAAATGGTGTACAGCATAGTTTGTGCCAAAGCTAGCATTTTATGGTAGAGTTAACACGGCATTATCTTTGTTTATTTAAATTTTCATTTTGATCCCAGGTGGATTTGTTTTGGTCAAAATGATGTCGCAAACGTTGTTTTTCAATAGCATTTCACCTACATTAAGGATGTGAGCATACTCACACCACTATGTTGAAGGCGACACATGGACTGCAAACATTTACCATTCTGACAATACTGGCAGAGACAAGCATATAGACCCGTGAGATGGACACAGAATATAAATGATTGTATCATGATTTCTGCACCGGCCTAAATCTTTTAGATCCAACCTGGTACTGCTAAATTAAAAACCCAACCCTAGAGAATAATACAACACACTGGCTACATCCTCTTCCAACTGGGCAATGTATGTATATTTCATAGGTGTGATTGGCAAAGGACAAAAAAGCAGGAAAATATACGCCGCACCCATGACGCTGCGACAGAAATGAAAGTAATCATTAATATTACTTGCATAGAACGTTATATGCAGGGGGTTAAATTGGGATTTGTTATGTGGGGGGGCATTCACTAATTACATTTGTGTACAGATGGTGAAATAATATAAGCAGGACCTTATGTAACATATTTTTAAACATTTAATGTAACTGGCAAACTCTACTTTTTAAAGAGCACATGTTTATAACAAATTTTTATTTATGCCGTTTGTATGCTGTTACTGTCATTCTCTACAGTATGTACGTAGACCTATGTAGTATGTATGTTGTCACTATCTGTTCGATTGTCCGTGTTTCTCTCTGTTGACACTGTACATATTGTCTGTCTGGTTCTCCATCTTTTTATCCGTTTTAACTCTAACTCTGCAATTTAAATGTTTTCAAATTTTTTGTCTTTTTATTGTCTGCCTACTTTAAGCTATTGTATGTTACGGGCATTGATGAGTAATAGGACTTTTTTCTAACCACATTTCCCCTTTACATGACAGGTTAAATATGAACCTTTAATGTAACTTATTAAGTAAAACCAACCTGTAGTGTGTACAGGAATTGTATAACACGGTGGCAGCATAGGTGCACCACATCTCATAACATCTGTATGTATTCAGGACTTGTCACAATGACATTAAAATGTTTCAACATTACACATTTACAAATGACATAAATGTAGCCTCTCACAGGCAACTGAGTTATCTGTAGCTAAGTTTCCATCCACTTCCAATCGAATTATCTGAAGTTCGGTAAAAAAACTCATGCGAATAAAGCTGGTGAAAGTGTGTTTCCATCCAACGGCTTTAAAGTGAATAAAAACCTGTACATAATGACGTCACATGCTGTTTTGCGGTCAAATTGGTATATCGAATTGTTTTGAGACATTTTAAGGTGTTTCCATTCATTTTCACACTGAATCGCACAACATTCAAGCAAACATTTGCGAACAAAGTTTTGCTAGACAAAATGGATTGCGCCATTTACCAACAAATGATCAATATTGCACAAGTTGTAATAGTGCTTATGTGCCAGCTGATAGCGACATATCAAGCTATAATAAGAAAACAACGACGCTATCAACACATTGCTATGATGATGCGCAGATGCACGTAAACAACAGAGGCGGCCTGTGGTGTGGGAACGATAGCGTTATATTTTCCTCGTAAATTAAATTCAAAAAGTCTCTCGTCTCCTCGTTCGTCCACTTCCATCTGTCTTTGTTGACACCCGCCATGTGTGCAAACGGAGCGGAAATACTGGGCGGAAATGAACTAAAACTTCTTCGTTTTGTGGCGGGTTGCAACCATAAAATGACCTAAAACTTAATCACAATTCATTATTTATTCGGCAAATAACGTTTCCATCAGTGTTTATCGCATAAGCCGTATATCGATCAAGATAAAATTCAATGAGACCAAACGTATTTCCTTGGAGTTGATATTCACGAAATTTAATCGAATTTTACTGTTTCCATAAGGCATTTTTCATTCAATATCACTTAATTCGGGTGAAAACATGTGGCTGGAAACATAGCTAGTGTTTCTGCCCTGTGAATACTGGCTACTGCTTTGTAACTGTACTCTGCATGCAGTATTTAAGAAGAAATATATAGATTCTGTGCACTGTGTTCACTGTTAAATGCTGTTTGTGTGGAAGACTATTACTGGCCCATGTGAGAAATGTTTCTATTGTAACTTGGAAAAGACGTATTGCATTTTGAAACACTAGAAGCCAAATGTTCACTTCTGCACAATAACTAATTATCCTTTTGAAGATAAAAATAGAACTATGTTGATGTAATGGATGAAATGGATACCAAGGCAACTGCACTTCTCCTATGCAGATATGTCTGGTTAATTGAACTCCATGTTGATGTACCCTTTGCACATCTCCCCTGGCCCATTCCCCACCTTGCGTAGGTTAATTGAACCACACAGAGCGATGACTTCTTCTCAGATCTGCACATAAATGGGTCGTATTTCACGGTCACATGGCAACTTTATAAGTCACAGGTAGATGAACCCTATTTTTTTAATAGAGCATTGTAATTGTGGGATAATTAACCAATGCAGTGACAATCTTTAGCCACTTACTTATTCAGTCATTTGCATTCATGAGGCATTTCTGCTGGGTTTTAGAGAGCAGGTTCAATTAATATTCAGACATATTTTCAGTAAAACACTTAAGTGGAGATGGAGTGAACACTTTGAAGTGGAAGCAAAGAACAATTTGATTAAAGCTCTTATATTTGCAAATATCAAAATTTGTGGTTTTCTCACCTATAAAACACAACATAAGTAAATGTTCAGCAACATTGGTTTCTGGATATTGAATACAACCTTTGTTTTTATTTTACATGTATAATGCAGCTCCATTAGTAGGTAAGTGTAAGCTTCTGTTGCACTAGCTATTCTCTGTTGTAGAATCAATCAAACCACTTATCAGTCTATAATACGGATAAGATGAGGACATCATTACATTCCACAAGGGACCATTTAAACGTGTCTGCATCACAGACCGAATACATGCCCTGCAAAATAAGCCTGACCCCACAAATAGCGTGCAGCTGTTCATGAAAAAGGAACAATCTCATTGAACTACTGACGCTCAGATTGCAGTGAGGAATTATGCGACTGTTTGACACGTGTCATTTCAAACTAAAGGAAATTACTTGCATCATATTGATTGTGCTGCTGTGGGAAAGCGTTTGTCATGGAGAAGAGGACTTACAGCTACATGTGCATTATGTCTTTACAGGGCTCTCAAGTGTCACGCATTGAGCGTGACAGTCACTCATTTCGGTCTTTTGTCACGCACTCCCGCCACACATTGTATTTCCCACGCGGAAAAACTATTTACAATATATTTAATATGCCGCAGCGCTCAAAATTTCTCTGGCGCGCCTCTCTCACTATGGAACCGGCAGGAATCAAGTGCGTCTCCCCTGAAGTTCTTAGTTGAGCCTGCCACTTATCAGCCAATCAAAAAAAAAAGAAAGGGGCTACACAATAGCCAATCAGAAAATAGCACTATTGTATTTGGGTAAGATTTAAGCAGCAACCAATGAAAAAAAAAAGCATAGAGCAGCGTACAGACACTTCCCTAAACGTTCGCTCATGAGACCAGAGACCCAAACGGGGCTCTGTGTCTGTCAGACGGTCTGAGATCTACCGTATCAGCAGAGCAATTAGGTATTGCACAGCAGACTATGGTGCAGGTAGATTATTTTCTGAAATATGTGACTATTATAACTTTATTTTTCTCAAAATATCACGACTCCTCCAAATCTCAGAGAACACAGATATATTTTGAATGTGCACAAAGTTTTGAACATGAGCAGAAATCTTGCTCAAACTTAACAATATTACAGTCCAGGTGTTTATTAATACATTAAAATGAATTAATGTATCATTGAGGTGAATAATTGTCATATGCACAGTTAAGGAGGTTACTTCCTCAACAAAAGATGCAAAAGAGAAGGGAAGAGTAAATTATGCCTAGGCGAAGTGTGTGGTGACTCAGATATAATTAGAAAAGTCGATCTACAGGAGAATAAATAGATGAAAGCAATACAGAATGCCTGAGAGCCTTATTGCAATATATTCCATTGTGTTTTTATATTTGGATTATAATCTGTTTCCCTTTACTTAAAGATATTTCCAGCATAAATTGATTCAGAAAAAGGTAGAAATAAGTGTATACAAATTCACCCCCCCCCCCACATTTTCCCCCCAATTTTTTTATCGCGAGATTAACGTTCTTTTTGGCATAGCAAACTTTGTAGTTTTTTTCACATGCTGTTGCAATAACTAGTAACGTTAGAAAAACTACAACACCACACCGGATCTAGCTAGACCGGAAACAAAACTACAGGCACGCCGCACACACTTGTTTGGGCTTGTGAGTAGTAGGCTAACGTTACGTTTTGAGTGGATGTCGAGCGCGAGACGCCGAAATGGATGCCAATAAGATTCTGAATGGAAAGTTTACTTTTAAAAAGTTGCCAAATGGTTCCATTGACAAGACCAAAGTGATCTGTGTGTTTTGTCGTTGTGAACTGAGCTATCATCGCAGCACGTCCAGTCTGAAATACCACTTGATGGACAAGCACACAGCTGATGCACATTCTCCGCCCCCTCGTCAAAGCAAGCCGATCCACTTTTCCATGTTGATAAGAACATTAAAATTAATAAAAAAATTAAAATAATTGGACAAAAAGAAATCTAGGGACATTTAGAATAGATAAAAATGTGCGATTAATTGCAAGTTAACTATGACATTAATGCGATTAATCGCGATTAAATATTTTAATCGTTTGATAGCACTAGTCTTTACAAAACAGCCCTGATCTGTGCAAAGTGTATAAACATGCTTGTGTACTGAAGTTAAGTTAACGTTTATGTGCGCTGTGACTTAGTCCTATAAACTCGGACCTATAACGTTAGATATTGTTTGGATTTATGGCTATAGATAGCTTGCTAAATCGATGCTAAAATGCTTTAAGGTTGAAAGTAACTGACAACTATTTGAACTTTATTAAAACTATTTGCACTGATTTATTGTGTTGGTTACATTTTTTTTTTTCCCTTTGTGCTTTTCTGTTCCTTTGTTGGAGCTGCAGTGGCTCAGGAGATGAGTAAAAAAGTCAAGAAATTGAAAAAATATGTCTCGAAAAATTGGTCTCGAAAAAAGTATATCGAATAGGTATCGAAGTCATGGTATCAGTATCAAAATTGAAATTTTTTGAACGATACCCAGCCCTACTAGTAGAGTCTTCTATAATAAGACAAAATAACATAATATTACCTCACCCTTAAGCAACCACTTATAATAAGTCCAAGGGTTAAAATCTTGTCACCACAGAATGATCAAAGAGAAGGATTGCACCGAAAAAATGATGAAATGAGACCCTTGAGAAGAAAAGGGATTTTAAAAGCAACTACAGTAAATAGAGGCCATGAGGGTATGATGAAAGGTTGAGTATTGGTCCACTTGAAAAATCAAAGCTGAAGGAGCTTATAAATTCATAGGAAGGAACTGCTGTACATTAGTGTTTGTTTTGATCATTTTGTCATTGTTTGATCATCAAAATCCATTCTGTATTTTGTTTGTTGCTTTGTGAGGTTTCATTCATAGACTTTCTCTTCACTGTGTTTAGTCTTTCTAAGTAAAAAAGTTTGTTTTTCACCCTTGGGTGTCTGTCCATTTTCATTTCTGTCTTTGACAGCAGGCTTGTCAGGCTTTAAGATATAAGAAAGTAAGAAAGTCTATTAATAATATTGGCACCTCGTGTTTTATTGGTGTCCGAATTAAATCCAGAACATTAAATTAGATGCTTTATTTTGTTGTTGTTGTCATGCCCTCAGATTTATTACTTTGCTGAAAAAGGCAGCAACGTTTAGCTTTTTCTCTTTCAGAAGCCTCCATGAGCTATAATTAGTGAACTGTCTGAATTGACTCTGCATTTAGTTAAAATAGTGCCATTAGGATGGCAACAAATGTGCCGACACATCTTGGCACAGCAGAGGAGCTTGTTTCTGACGCACCTTTGTTCATTACTGCAAATGGCCACTCTTGGCTTTTGTACCACGCCAAGCCGCCAGCCAGTCGAGCTGAATTTATTTATGCAAACTCAAGTGCTTTCATTCCAGGTTTAAAGGCCAAGTGTGGCCTTTTCTTCCTGCCCTGTGCTTTAGGTATTATTACAAATAGTCTACAGTTTAAAGGTGGTGGGAATACCTTGTGGATAACAGATAAAGCTCATGTCAGGTGTAATAACCAAATATAAGGATACAGTCAGCAGTTGGTTAGCTTAGCTTAGCACAGAGACTGGAAACAGATGGTAACAACTAGCCTCACTCTGTCCGAAGATAACAAAATCCACCCACCAGCACCTCTAAAGCTAACCAATTACCTGCCTGACATCGTCATACCAAAGAATTTCTAATAAGGGCTTCTGAACTGGTTGCAGTTCCACCAGAGTTCCATATAGGGGGCGCTCACAGGCCAGTGCAGAATGAATGGGACTCTATGGAGCTATACCCTTCAAAATCCACTTTTCTCAGGAAATAATTTTTTGTCTAGTAATTTGAATGTTGCATTCGAAAGGGGAGGCTAAGAAAATACACACTGCTGGGTGTTAGATTGTTTTTAAAGTCGCTTTTTTGTTCTAAAAAGCCTTTTAAAATGCCAATGACGTCATACACATATACGGCCAGAGATACTGCTTTACGGCAAGCTCTTTTTTCTCTCGAGGCATCGACAACACAGCTGACAGGTTAGCCTCTCCCTGTCAATACACACGCTAGAAAGAGGTTTGCTAATGTTTTAAAGACCACGCCAAAATATTCACTCTGACATTCTGGTTCTGCTTCGGATGCCGTCAAGTGGGATCTCCGATCGTAATCAGTCCTTCACTGACCAATCAGCATTCATTAGCAGAATGCTAGCGTGTTATGGGCAACAACGACTCAACCTGTAAGAAATCGAAAGGGCATAAGTACTCGTTCATTCAACTTTTGACCTATAATCCATGTTGAACTTGCAAAAACTACAATCAAATCTGAGATTTCTCAACGACAATCAGGCGAAAGAGACAAATTTAGCCAACTAGCTCCATAGGGTCACATTCATTTAGCACTGGACCGTGATCACCCCCAGTGGAACTCTGGTGGAACTGCAACCAAAGTAGGTACAATGGGGCTGAATGGGGAGTGGAACGGCTTTCCGTAGACGGGCTTTGGTCATACTCAGATTCTAGTCAGAATGTGAGTCTGAAACCGCTCCATTGGGCTGTGATTATGGGGCGTGTTTCAACCGAACCAGGAAAGAAAATTCCTCTGCACTCATTGGATAGACCTACCACCAATCAGAGCAATGGAACTCAACTCAACTGTCAACAGACGTCAGTGTTTCGTCTCCATAGCAACCACTATTTGCACAATGCACTTCCGTCCTAACTCCGGACTTTTAGACTTTTTTTGAAGCTGGATATATCATTTGTTTCGTGTAAATAAATGTGGATAACGTTAGTGATAGTGAGATGATTGCTACAGTTGCATTTCTAGAGATGAATCGGCGAAAACACGTTTTATTTCTCTGATTCACGGCTTTGTTCTAATGCCGCTGGGCGCTCCCTCTCTTCAGTCTCTCTCTCCACCATATAGCTAGCTAACGCTACCGTGCTTTCGGGCGGTTGTGTGTGTGTGTGTGTGTGTGTGTGTGTGTGTGTGTGTGCGCGCGTTTGTTTTACTATATTCGTGGGGTCCAAAAACCAGGGAATACAGTATACTTGTGGGGTAGAGAAGTGCTACATTATGTATAAGTGCACTCCATTTACCATTTGCTGCAAGGCAGCTGCAAGACCACATTTAACCCTATAGCATAGCTAGTGTCCTGTCACTACAGTGCTCCTGCTAAGGGCCAAGTGAACTGGCCAGTGCTACACTGAGACTTGGCTTTTCTTCCTCCCAGCTCACTGGAGATGAAATTACCTCCCAACTGTGTCACTTATAATTCCCTGTTAAATCATGAAAACCCATCTCTTTAGGGAGCTTTTCACCTCCTTCTCAGCCCTTCTTTCCCTTCTCACACATGAACTTGCACCTGTCTGACAAATGAAAGATTTTTCTTAAGTCTACTTTTTGTACTTCAGGACACATTTAAAAATAGTACATGGAAAGTAACTTGTTCTTGCTGTAAGTCACTTCAAATAGGAGTGCCCAGAAATAGTTTTACATATGATTAATGATTTGTTTTCATTTTACTGTAGGATTAATTTGTCTAGTTTCACTTCAGAGTGTGACTGCAACAGTAGTCTTGTGGTCTGAAAGCTGCTTGTTCCCAAAGAGATTTGTGTGTTTAGCCAAGCAAACACAAGTCTACTGCTCCCCATGAGAGCCACTGTAGCACGAACACAATATGTCCTCTGGCCTGTTGTGTTTAGGAAACGATAACCACAAGATGTTTGAATGGGAAGAGAAAACTGATGTTTCTGCTGCCACAATCTGCAAGTTTTGTTTTTTTCTTTAAAAATCTGCAATTTTTCATGGAAGTGAGGGGTATTGTTTGACGTTATTTTGTGTGCTTACTTTAAGAAAATATCACAGACTCAGTAAAAAAAAAAAAATTATGCATTGTGTATTTACTACACAGCCATTTACTTGCATTGAAAACTTTTAAAAGACTGAAAAACATATTGAGAGCGTAAAACTAAATCCAAAGAGTTATGTGTATGTTAAAGCTATAGTGCATAGTTTCGTGATCACACACCACCCCCACCCCTCCTCCACACAGTTACTAGTAGCTTAACCCGTCAAATCAAGGAGGACACGGAGGATTAAAAAAACATGATGATGGGGGTGCCTGGATAGCTCACCTGGTAGAGCGTGCATCCCATGTACAAAGGCGCAGTCCTTTCTCTCTCCCCTTTCACATCTTAAGCTGTCCTATATAATAAAGGCCTAAAATGCCCAAAAATAATCTTTAAAAAAACATGCTGGACTCTTCAGAAGATCTTGTAATTTGTATGTCCTCTTCATCTCCAAAGCTGAACGCTGAGTTGTCCTTTCTCAGCGGTGACGTAAAACGCATCATGCCTCATGCTGCTGCGCGCGAAATTCGCTGGACTACACCATTTTCTAAACATAGCCATACTGAGAAATACAGAGAGAGTTTTATGGAGCTGATAGGTTTAATTAGCTCTGTATCAACTCATTTGGCCACGGCTTGAATGTAACAGACGTTCATTAATATAAAATAGTCGCGCACTATAGCTTTAACATAGCCAGAGGATCAGTTATGGACTAAGATGGATATTCCTTGACATTTACAATATGGATATATCTCGAGAAAGTATGTATTAAATATTAATTTCCTTCCCTTACTTTTGCACGTACTGCATTTCAAAAAATATAAACAGGATATCTGCATCTGATATGTCATCGGCAGGAAAGAAAATGTATTTAACCATCTGCATGACCTCACAAGTACATACAGATGTTGACAACAATATTGTGGAGCACTCTAGTACTTTGTCACTGCTGTGATCATCAGTTCCTCTTTATTAGAAGTCATTCATAGTATTACTCTGTGAAAGAGGAAGGTGTATCTGCTTGTTTTACACAACACAGTCCAAGAGCAGGAGAGATTAGTTTATTAATAGACACTAGGACAGTGACAGCAGGAGAGAAAAGAATCTATGGCAGTTCCATGCCTCTAGGTTTTTGTGAATTCATATATATTTACAGAAGTTGTGTTTTTAATGTGTATTTCATGAGACAGTATACATGGTGAGCTCACAGTAAAGCCAGGTTGAGGATAAATGATGAACATGAAGTGGCTGCAGACTGTTGGTGTAGATCTTGTACAGCTGGATAAACTTCAAAAGTCATTGTTACCAGTTCATGATATCTACATTTATTTATTCCCTATTTCTGAAGCATGATGCTACTCTGTTTAAGACTTTACTCTAAGTATATGACATTATTTATGTAGATAAAATGGAAAATCCATTCTATATTTTCACAATCATATGCAATATGCAAACATTTTGACTGGGGCATCTCCATGTGGCCGTGGGATGAATGTTTGTGACCATTTATTGACACTTACAGCTTCAAATGAATAAAAAAAAAAAACAGTTACAATACGTCACTTTCCTAATTTTTATTTTATTTCCCTTGTTCAAAAGTTGAAAAATGAAATAAAGCAAATGTATCTTTTTCGTTTTGCGCTTTGCTTTTGTCCTAAATCCATTACACTAACCTTCTTTAAAGTCAAAGCCATTTGGACTATGAAAGCTATAACACATTCAGGGTGAACATCCTATGTCCGCCATATGAGAATTGTTTTTTTTTTTTATGGCTATTTAAAAGATAATACATTCAGCAGGGTGAGCTGTGCAGTTTGAAAAGGCCTGAGGGAAGTTAAATTTAGCAGAGTGGAGTCCAACTGATGGGGGTATTTCTATGCTTTAATTCTTCTTTTTCTGAAAGAAAAGCAGTACTATAGATGAACTAGATATGTAATTATGTGGCCCTAAATTGAAATACTTTGTTACATTTAAAAAGGTTTTGCCCTCAAAAGGACAGACAGCTGTGACTGTCTGGGATGTGAGAATTTGAGGTGCAGAGGCAGACGTCGGGGGATGTACTACCCACATTCCCCAGAGTTCACAGTTCAATACTGACTGTCAAAAATAACTCTAGTTAAAGAATAGGACAGAAAAACAATTCCTTCAAACCTTCAAGTTTTGACCGACCCGATGTACTATGTCATGGAGGAAAAGCTTGTCAAGCTGCCATTTTAAGACAAAACAGTAGGAACAATTATATTCCACAGTTGAAACAGTTACCAATGTGTTTGTTTCTCTGTACTGTGTCCAAAACTCTTTAATGTGACAATAATCACAACTAGGGACATTACAATGTGCAGGAAAGCAATGTTTATGCTTAAATTCAAAGTGACATTGTCTTCACTAATTTGCCTTTGAAATAAGTAATAAGGCCCTTTTTAGGCAAAGTATGACATAATTGATTTTAGTCACAGTAGTTGTGGTGTCAGGCAGTGAACACTGGAAAGGCTACTTAATTGTTTTTGTTATGCTAACATTCATGACTTTAAGGACATAATTCCACCCTATTCAAATCAATAGTAGCGAGTTGTTAAAGTGAATTATCTTCACAGTCATCTAAAGCCGCTTCATTAAACCATAACAGGAACGTGTCTCTGACATCAGACAGTATCTGCTGATCTTAAAGGAGGAAATAAAACATTTATTACGCTCTGGAGAAATAAGCAGGCTTTAAACTTCCTTCCGAAATGTCCCAAATTTGCCTGTTCTCTCGATTAGCAATATGTCTGCCCTGTTTTATAATGCTGTAATTAGCTGTAAGTTATTCTTTGCCAATATGATGGGATAATGTTTGTCAATTGTAGCTTCTGTCTCAAGACGATGCAAATTAGGTAGGTTGTTTATGAAGGGCTCACTTTGATAAATTGCATTGTATCACAAAAGCTCAAGGGGGCACTTTGTATCAGCAGTGGTTGTCAAGTATATTTGCTAGTGTCTGTGCAGCACTGAATCCATACAGAAACTCGTATATTATGAAAAAGCCTGGTAATGTGGTGTGCAGCAGCTTCCCATGTTGGAAAGTACATGTAAGTACATTTTCTCAAGTGCTGTACTTACGTAAAAATGTTGAGGTACTGCTTCATACTTTTACTCCAGGACATTTCAGAGGTAAATATTGTACTTTTTACTCCATTTCATTTGTCCAACAGCTGTAGTTAATTTTCTGATTAGGATTTTACATTAAAAAAAAAGACTTACAGATTAAACCAGTGGTAGTTAAAAATCTGGTTTTGTCACCTTTCAGATATCTAAAAAATGACAAATTATCCAATCTTTCACAAAAAAGCATGGAGTAGAGAAAGTGAACTCCAAAAAATGTAAATTTGTAGAGCAGAACTTCTCCCATTAATCATCTCGTGACCACTCAGATTTATCTTGTGACCGTGTTGGACTCAACTGACTAACTGTCCTGTATATAAAGTAGTTGAAGTAGACTTTCCCTAGTGCCTGTGCTTTAGGAGTTGAAGTTAGTCGCTTAAGAGACTCAAATAAAAGAGTTCTTGACAGTGAAATGCAGTACAGTCCATGTATTGCCTCCATTCAACTCATGTTTTTTTGCAATATAATCAAAGAAACAAATGCATACATCTATAATCAGTATAGTAAAAAACTATACATCGATGAGGTAGAAATGTAATCAAACCATATACTGTACAAAATATGGACGTACATGTAGTCTCCAGGACGTCACCCATAGGTATCTGAAGAGCCTCCACTCAGGAGGGTGATGTTAGAAATAGTCTCGCATTATCAGACCTTTGTCCACAGCGCTGCGGAGGAGGGTCTGGCTAGTCCACACAGCATTCCGGGATGGGAGAAAAACGTGCTCTGGTTTATTGGCTTTTTTTTTTTTAAACCAATCACAATCGTCTTGGGTGGTGCTAAGACGCCGGACTGAGCCCTGGTGCCGCTGCAAAATAGCCTCGGGAAGGAACTTGTTTTGGTGGAACGTGTACGTTCAAAGGTTGTTTTAGTCGTGCAACAGAAAACTCAGATTGGACAGATAGTCTAGCTAGCTGTCTGGATTTACCCTGCAGAGATCTGAGGAGCAGTTAACCATAGTCCTCATAAATCGACCGGAGTTTAAATTCCAACACAAAGAAAACGGAAGGTAACGGACATCCGGCGGAATTTCCAGCGGCAACGGACCAATCCCGGAAGTGGAACGTTGTGGATATAGACTATGTAAAAGATAAATTGTCTCTAGGCCCTCTAGTGGCAGTGCTAGGTAGTTAATAGAAGCTCCACCTCAAACCAGCTACAACAATAAAATGCTGCTTACACATTGTTTCATCAGAATTAACAATCAAATAATGTCAATGGTCATAAGGGCCATTTTTCTGCAGCATGACTAGTTTTACTTTTGATACTTTACGTACATTTAGCTGATAATACTTATGTAGGATTTTGAATGCAGGTCTTGTACTTGTCTAGTAGTACATTTACATTAATATGTTTGTACTATTAGTTTGGTAATAGATGTGAATACTTGTTCTATCACTGCAAACTTCCTGCCAACAGCTTCAGTATTGTGACTTTGCATGGCCATCCTTGTTTGAGTCTGTGCTCCACCTTTGCCACCCCAGTCAAAATGATCTGAATGTGGCCGCTGCCTGACTCAAGTTCAATCAATAGAGCTGACTGGGTAAGAGAATCCCCAGCAACAGGGTTTGAATAAACAAGAGGCATTTCACCTCACAAGTTCAGATTCACACGTACAACCTTAGCAAAGTTATAAATCTCAAGTGGGACGAGTGAACTTTAATAAGCGGCAAGGTCTTTGGTAATCAGCTGCTCTTGTTTTCAAGTCTCATCTACTTCACTCTTCAGACAGACCGATAAGGAAGAGCTGTTAAAAGAAAGGTTCAGAAAGTCACTGCAGAACAGCTGTCTCAAGACAAAGTACAGGAGTATGCATATTCTTGAATTTGTGTTGATAAATGCCAAGAAACTATCTTCAATAGATAGTTTATAGATATGAGGTGGCTGAGACTGAGGCCAAGAGCTGATTGCAATAGATCCGGGTGTCGTTAAATAAGTTTGCTGAATTACCTCATGTCACCCTCTCTGTTATCATATTCACTCACACACATCCTATCACTCTACTCAGTCTAATATGTTGAAATCAAAACACAATTGGAAAATAGCTCTCCATTCTAGTTATAAGCTCGCTGCATGGAAGTGTTATTATGCCTTTGTTTTAAGCAAAGGAAAAGCTTAATTTTAAGTAAAGATTTGTGCACCTGAAATATTAAATAAGAGATGTAAAAAGTGCTGGAGGTAAAATAGATCAGCTATACTTGAATACTGTCTTAAATAGCAGCCTTAGTTCCATCTGCAATTACTGTTCCTTAAAGTAATAGTTTGACACTTTGGGAACATATGCTTATTTGTTTTCTTGCCAAGCGTTAGTCGAGAAGATCTATACATCACTCATGTACTGTAAATATGAAGCTTCCGTTAAGAGCCACTAAGCTTAGCTTAGCAAAAAGGCTAGAAACAGGGAGAAACAGCTAGCCTGGCTCTGTCTAAAGGTAACAATATTCAAGTACGAGCACCTCAATTTGATCATTAATGCTAGCTAAGCTAACTGGCTGCAGAGTTGTAAAATGTATCAAAAATCTTCTCATTCAACTCTCAGCAAGTAAGTGAATTGACCGTCATTGATGTAAACTCTTTAGAATACTGTAACAAGCTATGACTGAAGTCGGGTGAGTTTACAGAACTGAAGTAAGGCAAGTAAGGATGCGTGTACTGTAGGACCCCTTTAATCTTAGTGATTGATTTGTTTTCTTTTTGGATACAGTAAGCAGTGTCTTCACTTAATTAGCTTCAAATGGAGATCGAGTGTGAATGCAAGGGCTATTGGTCTGTAAACAGACGTGTGTACTTAAAAGAAAATGAGATGGATTTGAAACACATCACATCTCATCGTGGCACAGTTGCTTAAACACAAACCAAACTGTGTTTCAGTGTCTCAGTGTTTCAGCACAGGACGTAAAGATCAACAGGATGAAAGAAACATGAAAGGGACTAATGGATTGGGAAAAAAATAGAAGTAAAAGAGGACTGACTACTAGAGGCTGTGCAAAGAATCTGGTTGCCATGTTTCATAGACTAAGAGTAAATATGTAAATGTCTGACATTTGAGTTGGCAAAATGAAATGACAGTGATGCTCCTGTAAACTGAATCAGAGAGGTTAATGCAGGTAAAGCATGCATTCATCGAAACAGGGAATAATTGAATTGTTTATATCCACAGGCTGTTAATTACTCACTTCTTGGGAGTCTGTTGCTCTGATGAGCTCTATTATTAGCGTGATGTTATTCTCAGTGTAAACCACAGGGTTGAAGAAAAGACCATAAATAATAGCTCATGACCCTTTTTGGAAGAGGATTTGTTTAGGAATGTCAGAGACTGTGTTGTATTGCAGTTTTGTGTCCTTTTTATCAGCTTTTTGCCCCAGTTTTGTTGTTTTTGTACAACTCTAATGGCCTGTGTGCTGAAGTTTCGATCACAACATAGTACTTACATAATAGTAGCCTACAACAGAATTGTAAAAACCCAAATACACCACCTTTTATGAAAACATTAAAAAAAAACTCAATATTACACTTACTTCAGTATAGGGGGAGAAAAAGCAACAAAGAAAACCAACCATTGAAGAATTGCTGCCATCACCAGAGAATGTATTTGGGCTAATTGGTTCCAAAACCACTTGAAACTGAAATGGGAAAATGTTCCAAAATGTGACCAATCACCACAAAAAGCAATGTGTTCTTTTCAGCACATTTCAATTTCAGTAGTTCTACACAGACCTCAAGAAAAAAAACTATTTCTAAGCTTGCCAGAGTAGTAGAAAAGTTAGAAACCCCCTTATATTTTTGTGTTACCACTCTCTTTCAATGGCCCCGCTCACTGCTGTCCATAGTGTGAATCACGATACAACAATCTTTAACTTGAACTGCTGATAGCCTATGATAACATTTCTGGTGCTGTATTATGTAGCAATTTCATCTGCTTTTAGTAATAACACCAGAAGTGATGCATGTTTTGGCATGAATTACAGTGGGCTGATGTGTCTCACTGGATTACTACTGTTCAATTTTATTTGCATTAAAGTCAACTTTAACAACATGAGACACTGTTGCCACCAAGTGGTCTGTAAAAAAAGAATCAAAGATTTGGGAGAGCTGTTAGTTAATAAAAAGAAATGTGGAAGAGATGGAATAGCCAGCCAGCTGAAATCAGTCTTGTAGGCTCTATTTTATTTTGCTCATGTAAAGTGACATTTTCAAGAAAAGGATGATCCAACCAAGGACAGTGCTGGCCCGATGTGTCAGGACTGATGATATTAAACAAAATCAGACAAAGGTTCTTATCCCAGGTTTCATATGTAGCTAAACACAAGGTCAGACTTTTCTCTGCCTCTGCTGCATACTGTTAGGGCAGAGAGAAGTTACGTTGTGCTCTATAGAGCTTAGATCGGGCCCAAAATATCAAGCCCGACCCTACCCGAGCCCGTGTACGTTGCGTCCGTTATAACTGACGTTCTCAACTACAATTCCGAGTTGTTTGAACTACAGAAATCTGTTTAGAATGATCTTAATAAATACAGGTAATGCAACATGTAAACTGTGCTGTTTGTTTATTCAGACTGGAATGGACCGCAAATGGATCTGAATGAAGAAACGTAAAAAAAAACCTCTAACCTAAACTCGACCCTATAGCTGCTCCCTCAGCCGAATAGTGTGGGTAACAGATCAAGGCAGCAACATAATCAAAGCCCTGGTACCATATAGGAGATTTTCTTGTCTCGATCACCTAATTAATACTGTCCTTCACCACGGTCTGCATGCTGACGCACTGGCCGACAGCATGCAAACAGTGCTGCAGATGGGGGGATATAGCACAGTTTACCTCACACTCAAGTCAGTGCAGGACACCCAGAGCTACGGGAGAAGCTGGAGAGGCATAGCTTTCTCCCCACCGAATAAGGCGAATAAGGGCTGAGCTCGGGCAGAGAATCTAAACTAGTGCTCTAGCAGAACAGAAAACAAAGCTCATTCATCAGAAGTCAGCAGCTCTCAGTATACTGTACAATCAAATGTATAGTTCTCAGTTGATGCACTTCTACCATCTGCTTGCAAAGCGTCACCGCATAGTAGGCCTATAGCTGGTAAATAAAATGGGCTGAAGATAAAATTCAATTTAAAGCCCTTTAGTTTTTGAGTGTTTAACCTGAAGATTCAACTTAAACTTTCATGTTATTTAGACATAAATATTTATTGCTATGGAGAAATATGATAAGATTTGAAGCCAGGTTTTCGGTGGTTAATACATTCAATTTACAAATTGCTATACTGCAGATAGTTTGATTAACTGTGTTAGGATTGTGACTAACGATAATGGTATTATAAATTAATCTGCCAATATTTTCTCGATTAATCATTTATTCCATAAAATGTCAGAAAGTAATGAAATATTTCCCAGCGTAACATCTTGTTTCATCAGACCCATTGTCCAAAACCCAAAGATATTCAGTTTATCATCATAAGACAAAGAAAAGCATCAACATGTTTACATTAATGAAGCTAAAACCAGTCATTTTTGGGTGTTTTTGCTTGAGAAATTACTTAAAATGACCTGCTTGTTTATCAAAATAGCTGCAGAATAGTTGATACGTCAATTTACAAATTGTTTTAGCGCTAAAATATTTGTATCATTCATGATCAAGAAGCCTGAATGTGACTGAGGTTTCCTTACAGGAGACAACAGCAGAGATCCCTGAGCCACGGTCGCATGATGACCCCTCACTGAAGCGTTTCCATGGCTTTTAAAGTATGATGGACAGCTGAGTTCGGGGTTAGGTCTGAAGGTCGTCCTCACTGTTCCTCCCCACTGTTCCACGCTCACACTAATAACGTCCTCAGCCTGACAGCTCATCCATCTTTCTCATCCCATGTTGTATTCATTCTCCCTCTTCCTCATCCCTGTCAGCCCTCAAAAAAGAGTTTGCAACTCCACCAGACAAATGTAAATTGCGTCATGCGTAATTAGCGGGTGCACTTGTGGCTGTTTTGAGGAACACCAAACCAGCCAAACCATAAAAAATGCTTCAACAGGTCTATTGTACGTACGTACATTCACATTATTCTCCCATATTATTATTGTTAATATCAAATCTTCACCATACAAAGGAAATAACAAATGTGTGTATAAGTGTATAAGTGTAGCCTCTCTAGCCTAAGCCTCTCTAACTAACAGACTGCTGCTGGGTCAAATTCAACATTTACTTTACTGACTCACCTAATATCTCACCCCGACTGCTGCTAGGTCCCTGTTCTACGTGGCATCCTCAAATGATCAGTGTTCCCTCTTTTGTGCCAGGCCCACGCTATAATGTCTGATGTGCAGTTGAAGATGTTACATCACTGGCTGAAGGGTCGTGGAGTCACATTCACAGCAAGAACATTGCGTACAGTTGCGTCATTGACTCATTTTGTCTTTGTCGGTTATTTTCAGATCCTGGTAAATATTATTACCATTATTACCATAGCATGTGCTGTATTTTCCCTTTGTTAGTTTGCCGGAGAGAAATTACATTCATAGACACTACTGGCTACAGACACAGAAGATATTACAGATACAGATTTTAATCATAGCAGATAATTGTGGTAATTTCTTTTTACATTAAGTAATATCAAACACTGATCTGGAATGGGGATATACTTTCTAAACTTCTAAATATATTGTTTTCTTTTTAAAGAATTAGGAGTTTAGAAATGAAGAGAATAAGGGAAAGAAGTTTTCAGATGTGTTTTGCCATGCTAGTGACGTGGCTCGAAGGATGGCAATGTCGGTTGGCTGTTCTGTCTACTTTGGTCCAGACTGAAATATCTGTATGATGGTTTGCCATGATTGATGCCATTTGGTGCAGATGTCCATGGTGCCCTGTTGATGAAAATGTTCATCACTTGACGAGAGAAATATCTCAACATCTACTAGATGGATTTGCACATACTTTTGTAACTTTTCAAACTGACTTTTCCTGTAGCGCCACCATGAGGTGGTTCCAAGTGACATGGTGGTTCCAGTGTCAACATGGTCATTGTTATAAACCACATCAGCACTGTGAGTGTGTTAGCATGCTGATAAAAAGCACTGCTGTGCAGCCTCACAGCTGCTAGCACAGCTCTAGACTCTTAGTCTTGTTTTATGTTACTGTGTCCCGTCCCTTCTGATCTTTTACTGTCAGGGTTATTCTAACTGTAGTTTAATAATCTCTCAGTTTAATGTCTTTAAATTAATGGCAAGCTTCGAAATATGTCAGCTATTAGCATCTGAGTACTAATGATATGGACACTGAAATATACCAGTTTATATTCTCTGTTGAATTATTAATTAAAATCAGCTCAAAAATGATAATTCTCCATCAAAATAAAAATGTGGTGCAATTCATCACAGCTGACTAACTACGTGTCAGCATCAGGTCAATTACCATCACCACCTGCAATTAGATCTCAAGGCAGTGGTAGTTGACATTGAACTGATGTGTGAAACTTGATTTGGTCAGCAGGTGCAAACTGCTCTGCAGAGAGAGACATGAATCAGCAATAGCGGCTGCCAAAATGACTCAAATGTCACTCAATAACATGGCGATAGCAGCTGAAGGTTGACACTTATGTCACATCAGATAAATGGCAAGTGTGAACATCCATGGAGAAAGTCGGCTCGATCACAGGGCTGACGTCACACTTTGGAATTAAGAATATCTGTTGTAACTATGTTTTTGTTTTTATTCAGTTAGACCAAAGTGGTGCCTAGAAAATGCAAGAATATTCCTTTGTTCTCAATGTTTACATGCTCACACACAACATGTTGGCATTATCTCTGATTTGCTAAATAATGAAGTGGAATGCCGTACAAATCGGACATAGGTTCAAATATGTGTTACAATATGTTGACAGTTTCATGATTAGAGGGACATCAGCTCAGGCACACACTCCACCTCTCCCTCCTTATAACCTTATTTCACTCAGATCATTTTGTGCACCAAAAAACGTTCACTTGAGTGCCTGTTGTAAATGCAAGACAATAACAAACACAGGCTTTTGTAGCATAATAAATTGCAACACCTTAACCATAAGAGATTGTACCAATGATCTGCCGTTATTTTCGAGTTTGGTTCACTTGTAGAACTTACCTGTCCTGTCAGTTTGATTTGTGAGAAACATACATCAGGCTATAAGCTGTGAATGTTCCCTATTCCCATTACAGTGAATTAGCAGTGTGTGAAACAATCCCATCTGCTGCACAGCCTGCGCTTTTTTATTGTTACACACACTTCTGCCAGTGTAATGTGGATTCATCTTGGTATGTATTGATTCTGTATGAGAGAGGTTGTTGGTTGGCAGTTGCATCTCAGGAGAGAAAGTAGAATGTGCTTTTAAGTTTAAATAGATCTCTCGCTCAAAAAATAACTCTAATGAAAAATATTATCTGAAAATCAAGTGTTGCCAGCACGGGGATTCAAATAAACAATAGCCTAAAATGACTTGACACGCACAAGTGTTCCTGGATGGTCCCCTGGCTCAGTGACAAATCATCACTGAAACCTAGCAACACCACTCATAGTTTAATTAGAGAGACTAGATAGAACAGCCTGGAGTTGAATTGTAATCTCCTTTAGTGCACTCGTGGTTGTGCTGTTGTGTCTGTATAGTTTCATGAATTATGTGGAGATGTTTAATTCAGCTGCTATTGAAATGCTTTTTGTCAGTTTTTGAGTTTTACTCACCAAACAAATGCTTTGTTTGTTCCATATTCTATGATATCTGCGTAATGTACATCACTGAACATCCTTTTAGAAGGATATCCTGATGGAAAAATAATTGAACGGCCTCTTCAGTGTCATATGTTTTTGAATCATTATATATTTAACGAGCATTTTAAACATATGACTTAATGACTCATGCTGTTTGAGGATCCACAGTTAATTTTATGCCTTTCCAATAAAAATAAGAAAAATTAATCTAAATTATCTCTTTGATTGATCCTATTGACTTAGTAAATGTCTCACTGCTCCCCTGAGAGGACATTATCAATCCTCAAAGAGTACAGAGCGACTAATTACCCAAATGATCTGTTTGGCTCATTAGGTTCTGATGGCAGTTGACACTGCTAAGGCTCTCTTCACCAATGGTGGAAATCATACTGTCAAAGTGTCACTCATGATGTGAAATGACTGTGCAGCTAATCACACTTTAAAAATGAAATCAAAGCTCATCCAGTGTATACACAGTATGTGTTAATCAGTATTTGTCTTACATTATGTCTAAATGATATGCCCACTTGAAGAAAGCGTTTCGCTTTATATTACTCCCATTAAACATATTCAGAAATATTTTTTTGTAAAGACACTAAAAAACTATTTTTTTATGTATGCAGTATTAAACCATTATAGATTATTTGATTATATGTCAATCCATGTTAAAGAAGCATGAAGCAGATGAATGCAAAGGTATAGTAAACTTTTGTAAAAGTAATAGCAGATTTCCTTCCTATGTCAAAATTACACTGCAGAGAAGATTTAATTCCAATGTTTTAGTCAGTGTCAGGAAACAAGCATCTACAGCCACACTAGCACCTATGTGAGGCTTTATTTAGGCACAGTGCTGCATGCTGATATTTAGCTGGTAATGTTTACCATGTTCATCACCATCTTAATTTAGTGTGTTGGTATGCTAAAATTTCTGCCTAAAAGGAAGTTTTTCCTCGCCACTGTTGCACTAAATGCTTGCTCTTGGGGGAATTGTCGGAACTGTTGGGTCTTTGTAACTTGTGTAAATAGTGTGTGGTCTAGACCTACTATATCTTGAAATAACTCTTGTTATGATTAAATACTATAAATAAAATGTAATTGAATTGAATCAGACACATTTTTATCATCATCATGATGGAGCTAGAGGAAAAGTTAATGGTTCTCCAAAGTTATTACAATTCATCGTGAGGGGGGACTTGACAATGTAAACAAAATGTTATGCAATCCATCCAATAGTTGTTGAGACATTTCAGTCTGAACGAAACATTCCAACATGATGATGGCGCTAGAGGACAAGCGAAGGGATCTTCAGAGTCATTATGATACCTCCACTTGGAACCATGAACTTCTGTATAGTAATGAATGCTAATCCAATTAGTAGATGTTGAGATATTCCACTCTGAACCAATGGGGTTGACCGACCGACCGACATTGCCATCCAAAACATCCACTTGCAGGGCATTTTCTAGGAAGTTCACTGCACATTCCTGTTTTATTTTGGACACTCCATCTGCTTCCCTGCAGCTCCACTATCAGACCAACTGTGTACATTATTTGTGTTTTGTAGATGCGTATAGCAGATATTATTAGTCCCCAATCAAAAAACTCCACTGATTGTGGTGACCTCACCCGCAGGCTCATATTTCCACTTATACAGATCTGTAAAGTGTATTGAGCATGACATTTAATGAACATTTAATGAACTTTATGTTCCCCCAAAGGACTTGTTTCTCACTTAGCCACTACATGAGTTTTAGTGCCTCTCTAAGGCCAATCAGCTACTTTGGGCTCACATAACTAAAGGCAAGATCATACATTAGATTTGATTTTGGTGTTCCTGTGGCCTTTAACACAGATATTGTGTAACATAACAGGGTAATATAACAGGGTTATTGCCATGACATTTGTTGAGCATATTAGATACTTTTGTGTCTTGTTCTGTGTCGTTCTGAGACCAGACTTTATATTTTTTGCCCAGAAATGATCAGTGCTGTGTAGCCTTCAACACCTCTCAGCCTTCTGATAAACATTACTCAGAAACTTAATCTGGCCAATCTAAATGTGCCTTCTTGAATTAGAAATAATGAAAAGCTGGCCAAGCCCTTACTTAACATATACATACAAATATTCTTGTGAAAAATACAGTATTAAACATGTTTGTGCCTTAACAGGAACTCTTGAGAAGTCAGTGTATACGATTTGTTCTGATCATAAATCTCTAAAATCTCAACATTTGCTTCAGCAGGGAAATATGAAATACAACAGCAATGGCTCAAGCAGGTCAGGAATATTATATCAATATAAAAGGTGAAATACATGCCGCCTCCACACTACACTGCAAATGGCAGAGCACTTACTGTATGTAATGTCACTTCATGGTTGTTGTTATCCAGGTAAGTGAAATGTTATCAACCGACCGGGTATTTTGAAGATAAATACATCAAGTTTCATATTCACACCTGGCACATTTGTTTTTCATAGAAGTTTCATAGAACTTTGATTTAATCAGCACAGTAATGTATTTGATAATTTCCATGTGGCATTTATGAGTGAGTACTTGTGAAATATATCTGCATTCCGATCAGTAGTTTTCCTCCAATTATTGCCATAAATTAAAAAAAGATTTGAACAGATTTCTTAGCAATGAAGTTAAAGGTCTGGATGGAGAATAGTCGCATCTGGTCCTTAGCTGCTTGAATGACATCTAGATGCAAATCTTCTTAGCAGAAAGTCATCCAGTTCCACATTCACATAGCTTTTCAGGATTCAAATCTTGAAACCGGCGCTGGACAGACATTTTCTGTCTCCCTTTTATTTCAAGGATTAGTGAATCAGCTATGTGTCAATACTAAAAAACAATGCCTCTCTTTATTATGCACACAAAGTATGTTTTACAGAAGACAGGCAGCTCAGAGGATGGTGCAAGGCCTCATATTGTAGAACATCTAAAAACTTTTCATACAAGTCATACAGTGAAATAATAATTCAGCTTACAGCTTGTTGACCCCCAAATTTCATCACCCTTTTAAGTCCACAGTGTGGCTTCATCTCCAACATCCAGCATGACTCTTTATGGTAGCTCATAGTTGAATGTTTATGTGAGCTCCATCAGAGTTTCCCAAGATAATTTCTCTAAAACTAAGAGTCTGTCCCAAGAAATTCAATGAATACTAATGCTGCGCTCTCTGGCTGCGTAAGCCCCCACTAATGTCCTTTCTGGAATATTCCTAGCCTTTGATAGGATTAGAGTTGTGTTCTTAGCAGGATAAAACGAATGAAGCACATAAAGTGCAAAGGCTGCATTTATAGGCCAGTCTTCACCAGAATTTAAAAGGCGGAAATATCAATTGAGGCTAAAGATCGATTTTAGCACTTCCCCTGATAATGTAATTGACAGTAAGGGAAATTACATAAATCATTCATGGAGAATGACTTTGTTATGGTGGCAATATTAATCATTTTTAGGTCAAACATGGCTTTTAGTGTAGCACAAGTTTTGACACAGACTTGGCATTGGAAGTGTGAATTTTCTGCAGCCTCTGTATGTAATTCTAAGAGATAAAAGGCTGTTTCTTCAAGATATGATGAAATTTAGTAATTTATATATTCTAAAAGTAAGACCCTTTAACAGGAAGGAAGATATATAGTTAATGATGCTGGGCTATGCAGTTTCTTATTCCAGCTTCCATTAACACTGAGTCCAGAAGACATCCCACATGTTTTGTTAAATAAATATATTGCTGCAAGTAGATTTGTTAATAGTTTCTATGTATTGTACCATTAAAGCTCTTTCAAAGTAGTTATTTAAGTCTGATATCTGCAACAAGACAAAAACTAAAAATCTTCATGTTCACTAAATGCCTGCACGTTTCTGAGCCTAATACGCATAGGAGCAATAAACCCATCCACATGTCATAACCACTGTTGTGTTAGCCCCACTTGCTTTTTTGGGCAGTAGGGATGCCTCTCCTCTGGAGCACTTTGCACTAATGAAAAGGTGTCATGTTAGCTCAGACCATGATGGATTGAAAGAACACAACCTCTTTAGAGATCTCTGGCGCAGCTAATATGGGAAGACTGCCGCTGCCAGTCTGAGGAGAAGAGGCATGTTTTTGCCAGAAAAAAGGCCCAGAGATGTGATTGATGCCGCTGAACCACAACCTCCAGACAAAGCTCAATCTGGATGAGCCGTCCTGCTAGAAGCTCCAATATCGAAAATTTGCTGATGGAGTCTGGACAAGTAAACATGATAATATCTCAGTATCATTTACAGAGTGTTCTGTTGTTTTCCAAGGCACATGAACGTCAGGACAATTACATTTTTGTTTAGAATTATATTGTTTTTGTCATTTTTTGTAATAATTGGGACAAATTGAATGACTTAACATCACATGAAATAAGCTTTGGAACAATATGGTATAACTGCAACAGTCATATAATCTGACAGTTAAAAAATGTATCCGATTGGAGTCAACTTTCCCCCTCTCCGAACCCAAAGCACCCTAATTAGTTTTCCAGTGCTGTAACCCACTGGCTGTCTCGCTGAAATCCCAGTGAAAGTTTGCATTTGGCTGCCTCGCTGCTGCACATTGGCTCATTCACTCCCCTCTCCTGACATCACTTGCCAGAAAATAGTTCTTTTTCCTCCCGCAAAACATTTCAAATCAATGGAGAGTGCATATTATTCGCTATCAACCTTGACCAGCTGTTAAAATTGAAGCAGTGGGGGATGAATGCAGAGGCCAACTGGAAAGCAGTTTGGTTTCACACACACACACACACACACACACACACACACACACACACACACACACACACTATACTGTATATAAAAACATGCTTCTTATCATGAACATGAATAACACGTTTCTGTTTGAGAATCAGGAAGGCCAAATCTATATTACTCTACACTGTGAAAGAGACAGACTGCGGAAGCACATGAATATTTAATTATTAGGACTTGGTCTCAACTTATTAACACAACTTTGAAAGTAAAATGTTCAAATTCTGTGCCATTTAATAAGTCAGCATTCAGAGACATGACTTGTGGCTTGACTTGGACTTGTCCCCACAGACTTAAAGGAATAGTTCGACATTTTGGGAGATCCGCTTCTTGCCCACAGTTATCAGTGACTTCCTAGTCTTGTCATTACCATGAGGTTTTCAGGCAACCAGTGGAGACTTGAGGAAGGCACTGCACCCAGCCAAGAGCTAGTCTGGGCACATATTCAACCCTCCATAAAGCCACAAATTGTTGCGGACTTGTGCGGATTAAACAAATGGGAAATATCTTTTTTGGTGTAAGTTTAGAGGTGCTGGTTGTAGGCAGATGTTACTGTTAGACAGCTATTTTCAGTCTCTCAGTGTTCTCATCTAAGTGTTGCAAGAAAGCAAATTGGTGTATTTCACAAAATGTTGAGTTATTGCTATCAGGCCTATGAATTTAAAGGCCTTGGGCTTGCCTTTGTAGAATCTTTTTAACACCGCTTTGAAAGCAAGAGGTTCAAATGCTGTGGTCATCATTCAGACATATACGACTTGACTTGGACTTGGACCAACTATAGCATCTCTGCTAAGTGTATCACAGATGGAAAAGAGGGCTGTTGCATGCATTAAACCTGACGTAAAGTACATTTCATTGTAATTCAGTGGCATGCATCCTTGTTTGCAGCTGAAACCGCTGAGAGCTCACCCATGATTCACTCCAGTGTAGCATTTGGCAGCAGGCCACATTAATCGCCAGGATAATAGGGAGACAGGCCTATTGACCTGTATTCCATGAGGACAGAGGGGCAGGACATACAAATCAAAGCAGTCCAGCCTCATATTGACCAGACTGTCCACAGGAAGCAAAATTAATTTGCTGGGTGACAGGGGAAGGAGACGTGGGCCAAGCGCAGGAAGTCTCAGGGATTTGATTCAGCTCAGATGCTGCCAGACCGGCAAGAAATAATGCTTGAATATGTGTTTAAAGGGCAAGACACCAATTGGTAGTTTAATCCTTTTTCGATAATCCCCCACAGTGATCTAGAATTCACTTCTACTTGACTGAGGCGTCTGTGTTTCTACTTTTCAACTGAATGCTTTTCAGCTCATGTATGTATATATATATATATATATATATAGGGTGGAGGTTGAGTGGAGCAGCAGACAGGAGTGCATGATAAGTGATGAAGGTGTCTGGGGTGTTGACCTGTTGATGGTTTGGTAATCAGTGTGCTCTTCTGTCTTTCTTGTCACTCTCCGTTACGGACTGTCCAGCAGTGAAGAAAAACGTAATATAGAGGGCAGAGTTTACACTGATAATGCTCAAAGCATCAGGAGACATTCCCAAAAGGTTGTAAATCAGATTATTGCACCTGTAATTTGAGATGTTTTGTGCTTCGTGCTGTATACTGTTGGCCATTAAATCTTCCTCTCAGACTGCTGTGTGACAGAAACAAATGTTGAGCTTCCCCATTACTGAATTGATCTGACAGTTGAAGTTTGTAAGTTTATTTGATTAGGACAATGCACATTAATCAACATTAACATTAACAGTAAATATTACCACAGGATGGCACTACTCCGTAGGCCTTTTTCATCAAAGACATTTTTACATGGTCACAGTAAAGAAAACACAGATGTAGATAATAAAATGAACGATGGCTGAATCCCATATAGCTGCTTCAGTTTCAGGGTCCTGTATTGTGCATGCTGGCTCACTGTCACACTGTCATGGCTTACTAGGACACTTGAATAAGGTAGAGCCACCAGACCTGAAACTACTCCTTGAAAAGCCTGGAAAGAGCAAAGCCTATCGCTGAGCTTTATAAATATACCAGCTCTGATGAAGGTCTGTGCTGTAACTGTTTCCAAATGTATACAAGTGTGCAGATTTTACTTTACATTTGCATCCAGCACCTTCTTGTGATAGTTTAGAGATATATCAACCAAACAACCACACAAATAGTATTAATCCTTTAACACAAAAGGGTTAATTGATAATATGGGAACATAGAGTGGTATTTACCAGCCTAGTTCTTTAAGTACAGAAGTGAGCTGTGACTGTCCCCTTGTGGGCAGAGTAGTGACCATCTTATTGGGGTGATGCTCCCAGTGCTGTGCCACAATGTGTGTGTGTGTGTGTGTGTGTGTGTGTGTGTGTGTGTGTGTGTGTGTGTGCGCGCGCGCGTGCGTGTGCGTGTGTGTGTGTGTGTGTGTGTGTGTGTGATTATTTGGCTCGGTAATGGGCCAAAATGCAACAAAATTATGGTTATGAAGCAGAAAATCCATTAATGACAGTGAGCACAAGTAGGCTACCACAGGACCAGTATATTATTTTTAAAGTTTAACTGGCAACAGCTGAGGTATAATTCCCTCACATAGGACTTTACATTTACAGACACATACACGTATTATCTTCACGACAAGAGGCTGGATGATTTACCATTCACTCTTAATAAATCCAGCTTTTCTAAGGTAAAGAGGATGAATGTAGGAGCGGATGGTGCGGACAGCCTGTTACTTAGCGGAAGGCTTTGATATTGACAACATTAGCGTCTGTCTGACGGAGGAGCCACCGGAGCGACACACAAACGGAGCTTCCATCAGTAAGCCTTTATCATATTTTACTGCGCGGTGTCTGTTTTAAACTGCGTTGTTCGCGTTTCTGTCAGGCATCATATTGCGTTTATGTTTTGATTTATTTCACGCTATCGTTGCTATACTGTTTTTTTTTTTTTGGCCTGTACAGTATGGTAGTGGTGCGAGGTTAGGAATTGCTCGACAGACTCATATCAGTATTCATTTAGCCTACTGCGCCTTACCATAGCTTTTACCATACAGGCTACATTACCATTTGGGTTCCCTAATTTGAGCCTATTTGTCAGGGGAAAGATATGCCTAATTAAATGAGGAAGAAGTAGGCTTGACCAGATTGAACTGCTTATTCTGTGTCGGTCGGTACATCACTTCATCAGCGAAACCCGATTCAACTAGCTTCAATAACCCTGAATAATAGCCTACTGATCAGTGATGAAACTGTGCTTTTCTGGTTGTTCTTTAATTAGGCTAATTGTTTTACAAGATGTGTTGATTTGCAGTGATAGCCAATTTTCCAGATGTTCTCTAGATAGATAGATAGATAGATAGATAGATAGGCAGGCTTCCATATACAGTATAAGGACATATAACAAACGAGTTGGTTACTCATCTCATCTCTAACTCAAGGGGACAGTAATTAATTGATCCAGTGCTTGTTTGTGTGTATCAGGTAGAGCAAAGCTTTAATGGTAGTGAGTCTGTCTAATAAATTGACTTACAGTAAGACATTGTTGTAAAAAAGACACAATAGGATGTATTGTCATCAATTCCTCAGCCTCCCTCCCTCTCTTTGTTTCTCACAGGTGATGAGCTGGTTTTGATGACCTTTCAGCTCCTGTGTAATATGGCCTCCTTCACCTGATTTGACCATCAGAAGATGGGGCCTTCAGATACACATAGAGAACCGTAAACAAAATTGAGTTTAGACGGAGGGGACCACTCAACCTACTCTTTGAAGGATAGAAATCATTGGAGCCTGTTCTTATGAGGACACTTGGTTCTTCCCGCAGCTGTGTGCTGTGCTGTAAGTATTATGTGTTTGTGTTAATGTCATATGAGAAATTGTCTGGTCAAATGTACAGAATTGAACTCTACAGTATTTATTTGAGGCCTGCAACTAATAATTATTTTCATCATTGATTGATCTGCCAATTATTTTCTAGATTCATTGTTTATATTCTACAAAATGCCAGTTCAATTAGTCAATATCACAGCTTTCTATGATGAAATTGAAATCCAGTATAAATCTGTCTCTGGTTTTCTTTTTGCGCTCTGAAGAAAAGTCCAGCTGGAAGTGTGGGTGCCCTGAGCCTGAGGCAGAGCTATGGGCTGTGGGGGGAGCAGGACTGATGCTCTGGAGCCTCGATACCTGGAGAGCTGGACCAAGGAGACAGAGTCGACATGGCTTACCAGCACAGACACTGATATCCCCCTGTCGTCCATCCAGAGCATCCCCTCTGAGAACTCTGAGGCTGACTTTGCTATTGAGAAAACAATCAGCCCTGGTAAGAAGAATCAATTACGGTTGAGTGGATGTATGAATTAATACTTAATTGGTCTGAAAACAGGAATGGGCAGTAATTTAACTGCTGATCAAATGAATAATGCATTGGTTGGATAAATTAGTACTTAATTAGGTCCACACCGCAGAATACGGTATATTTGCAAATATATTTTTTTCATTATGCTAATGTTAGTTAAAACTACATGTGTTTTTCTTTTTCATTGGGCTATTTTAAACAAGACTATTTGCTTTTAGTCACACCAGGCTAGGAGAGCTCAGGCTTATGCTGTAAATAATTTGACTGGATTATCAATGAGTGGGCTCCTTTACACTCTTCACATCAAAGTGAAGTGTGACACCTATCTGCTTTTCTCTGTAGGAAAAAGCCTGTAGCCTGTGTAACAGTTTCCCTTTTGACGTCAAACACGTTCAGAGGCTTCTCACGGCCAATTGAAACAAGGAGCCATCGTGCACACAGACAATTGAAATGAAGATGAAAAATAGTTGTGGTGACCCTCATGCTGTAGCTAAGGAAAACGGCACAAAGATGAGTAGCATACTAAGCATTTGAAAACCTTTGTTCTTTGCAGTTATTCACCACATACAGCTCACAAACAGAGGGGTCTGACTATGATTCTACTGTTCTTCTTCTTGTGCACTGAGTTGGTGCATTTTCTTTGAAGCCAGGAGGAAATTAATCAGTAAATGGACATAATAGGCTACATCAAAAGCCACTGTGCTGAGACAGGACTTGGCTCTCATGGTAACAGCTACAGCTGTTAGTAAATGCGGGCAGAGCAGCCTTGATGTAATTGTGAAGACAAATTTTGTTATGTTTCACTCTGTAGAGATAAAGCAGATCCAGAATTGGTCAAATGAATCAGATGGCAATTACATAGATTATATCAGTGCCACAATAATGTAACATACATGTACATCTGTAATATATGGTGATGATTTTTAACATTACTGTGCAGAATTTCCTTTAAAAAGTGGTGTTCTGTTTGTGTTGCCAGTCCACACGTGGCCTGGAATATTTAAGTTCATGTTTACACATCACTATTAGGAGGTATACAGCTGTACAATGCCATCATCCAGTACACTTAGCCCACACTTGCCGTGCACACCAAATACCGCTTCAGAGTGATAGTCAGAGTGTTTCCCATGACTCATGACACTTCACTGCTCCACACTGTAGTCAGATTAGGTCAGTGGTGACAGTAATGCAAAGGTACGCTATCAGTAAGCTTCAACCTCTGACTAATGCTGTTAGATTTACAAATGACTCACTTCTACACTACCCAAATCATACATAGTGTGATATTACTATAGTGTCAGGGCTGGAATACACCATTTGTTGGTTATTCTTTATTCTGAAAGAGTGCATAACTAATTTATGATTAACAATTATCCTGTCGCAGAAGCCCCTGATTTCTTTGTTCTAGAGATCCAGTAACAATTAATAATCTTTTTTTTTTTTTTTGCAAAAATGACAGTTTCAGCATTTGAATTACTACTAATCTCAGATTATGTGGTTATCTCCGAAATGGTTAATCTATTGCCAACATAATTCATATTATGGCTTAATGCCATACTGTAAGCTCCTTTCTGCTATCTGTTTCTTAATTATTCCATCCCTTTTATAAGCATTGTTATACCATACCGTTTCTAGATAACTGCATATAAAACCTATAATAACTGCTTATAATGATATGTTTTATACATTTTGTTTATTGTATTCAGCATTGAATGTTTTTCTGCTAAAATAATTTTCGTTATCTGATTGGGTTAATTAGAATGTTGTGTGGATGTCTCACCTTGTTTACAGCTACATTGTAAAACCATTTTAGATTCAGAGCACATGCTTGGTTAACAAGGCCCTGTCACACATAGATGTGGGAGGCTCATGGGTGACACTTCAACACTTGAAGTCTTAACAGATCAACAGGAAAGTACATGTTACCAATTCACCCCCCATATCCAGGATTGTAAAGCAAGCTTTCAGATAAAGCTGAGCTTTTGTTTTCCAGTTCCAGATTTCTTCGAGGACGGCCTCCCTCTCCCTGCTAAGGCTTACCTAAAGGTCCGTTCGTCCGTGTCTGAAGCCAGTCTGAACGACGTGAAGTCCAGCAGCCCCCCTGCAATACTGGGCTCTCCAGTCAAGGAGGCAGTGTTACCATCTTCTGGCATCACAGTGCAGCGCAGAAGTGTTCTACACACTGAAGAGATTGTAAGACGCTCTACCAATATAGAATATCAGAGCACTTTTTCGTTTCTATTCATTTGTTGAGTAAAAATAAGTTGTGGGAGACCAATTGTAGTTAAGTTATGGAGAATCAAACCATCATCTTTGTTGTTTTCATTTTTATGGCCAGCTCACATGTTAAGTTAGAGCTGAAACAATTAGTGAAATAATTGATTAGTCGACCATTAGATAAGCGGCAACTATTTTGATAATGAAATAATTGTTTGTCATTATTTTAAAGAAAACTTGCCAAACATTTGCTGCCTCCAGCTTCTCAAATGTGAGAATTCTGATGCGTTGACATACATAATAGTAAAAGTGAACTGAATAGTGTTTATAATGTCCCATCTTTCATTCCTCGTCATCAGACAAAATGGCAGGACAATCGGATGTCGACCAAGCAGGTGACCATCACAGTGACACAGAGCATCCATCAGGTGGACAAGAACGGGAAGGTGAAGAAGTCCCTCACCACCTACGAGGTTATGAAACCCGTGGAAAGCCTCAAAAAGGTGGCCACACCAAACACCTGAGTGCAGGAGAGACTGGAAGAAGCCAAAGAAAAAAGGAAGATGACTGGTAAACAAGTGAACGGATGGTGTTTTTGTGGAAACATCTTCAAGGTCTGACAGCTGAAGAAAGCACAAGAGGGATGAGACGCTGAACTGTACGATTTCGATTGTCATATTGAAAACATGGCTCATTAAAAGTTTAACTAGGCCTATTATATGTAATACTGTAAGATGTACTTCTATGGTGCCTGTTACAACAATGTCTTACTGTGCTGTCTTGAAGACATTGACATGTAAAACCGTAGGTTGGTAAGAAAAGATACAAAACGTGATATTTTACATTACATACAGTATCAGAACAAAAACAAATCAAAGATTTCATAGTATATAACAGAAGACAGGAAATCATTACTTGGCACATTTCAAATTTCTCAAGTAACCTAGAAAAGCTTTCTCACCCCTATTTTAAGATGCTAAATATGTGTAACTATTATTTCACGATTGAATATTCACAAACTATACATGTAGTTTTGTCATTTGGCATTGATACATAACATGTAGTTGCTGCTGTACCACAATCTGTATGGCTCAGGAAGGTGAAACTGATTGTGACGATTGCACTATTTACAGTGATGCCTGGACAGGGGTTTTTGATGACAATGTAAAAAAAACATTTCTATATTGTGTCATTTTGTACAATACAGTGTTACATTTTCTTATCTAGCCGTTCATGTTTTCTAATGACAACAAATAAATAAAAAAACATGTATGGTGCTTCTTTTAATGACTTTGTAAGCTGTATATCTTTCCATGTTCAAGGAAAATCAGCTTTACTGACAAAAACATGGGATAAACATATTGGCACTTTGAGGAACTTTGGTGACAAATACATGCACTTTTCTGGAATCGTCACACAGTATACATTAAATATAGCAGGTAGGATTGTAGCATCTTCTCTGGCAGCTTGCATTTTTTTGTATGAGCAATTGATGAACAATTGCAGGGTTTCTAAGTGGTCCTTGGGGGATCAGTGATTGTAACAGCAGTTCTGGGGTCAGCTTTGCGTTGAAAGTGTGTGGATCTGTTTTTGGTGGTCGTAATGTATTTGTCCTGATCTGAACGATGGCTCTTCTTTCTCCACCCACTCCTCCACGCAGAAGTCTGGGAAGAAGAAATGGATTTCCCTTTGTGCCGACTCAACAGAATCTGGAGAGAATGGAGATTGAAAATATGACCATTTTGAAACCTGGGAACCTGTTTGTGATTTGATAAGCCAATGTGATAATGCATGGGTGTAGGACATCCCATAGGTAAACCCGTTGGCCTACGTAAGAAACGCTGAGGAGTCTTACATCACTTAACACACTTCCTACCTGATCCGTGAGTTGTGTTTCGTGTGTCTGTGAGTCCAAACTGGGCCCTGATAGTAGCAGGCGAGGTGTATCTGGCTCTGAACACTTTGGTTGGTCCCATAAGTTCTCTCCAGTGACAAATGGCGTCCTCTCTGGCTAAAATATACGCTCTCATCGGACCACTATGGGGAGAGAATTCAACAGCAGTTTGAGTGGTCATGAATCAGTCATTGCAAAACCATATACTGCTCTGAGTGGCTGTTACAGACATTTGATTTTAAACATTGGATGCATTATGTGCTTCAACAGACAATTATGGACTCTTCATACAAAATCCAATTTATAGACAATTTATGCTGTTTATATCTTGACTGGCTGACATACTGAGGATGATTCCTGTGTCTCCAATAACACCTACAGCATCCAGAGAACGGTTGCTGTAGCAACTACTGATTCACTGCTGTGAGGAGACAAATATGACAAGGTGATTACAAGCACCTTTTATAATCCAGAGAGAGCCATGTGGAGCTATAGTGAGCAGCCTAAATGCTGACTTTCAGAAAATTGCTCCAGGGCTGTTGTCTGCTGATAATAGAAATTCCTGTTGTGAAGTTTCAGAAACTGATCTATTAGTGACTTGCTGAGCATGAAATTGGAGCACCATCAATTGACATGTGCTTTTTCTGCATCAGCCAAGTGGGTTATGTGGTATAGAAATGTCTCTGTTATTTCGAGAACATCAGACAGAAAACAGCATTTATCCAAATGCATCACAGCATCAGTAATTCATTCAACGCTGCCGTGGTTTGGTAATGTACATGTATGATGTCAGCGTGGAGGCTTACCTTGACATGAATTCAACAAGTCTTTGGTAGAAGAATCGCCCTAAGAAGCAAACCAAAGCAAGTTAAACAGAGCTTTAACAGTTTCCAACTCTGATTAGCTTAAAAAGCTATTTAACTGTGTGAAACCGTTTTTCATAGGCTAATTTGAATGACAAATCGTTTTCAGTTATCCTTCTTTTGACAAGAGGTTGTTTTACCTCTCTGTGTGTGGGTGTTCCAGCAATACATACATAGCATACACTGAAGGATGAATCACTTGTTCAAACCTACATGCTGTACAGTAAATATAATGTGTCTGCTAAAACCGGCTGCTGTCTCAACTGTTTGGTCAGATATAATCAATAAAGCAGCACTTTGTTCATTTAAATACATTTGAACAGAGAGGAGTTGTGTCCACAGTCCACACACCTGAATGTTCAGCGTAAAACCTCTCAGAGTCCTGTCTCTTCCACACAAGATCTTTGCATCTAACGATCACAAAGTTGTTGTCTAGGATTCTCTGGTGGAGCGCCTGAAAGAAGAAAAATGAGTTTACCTTGTTGTGCCATACTGTAGCTGATATGATGATTTATGTAACAATCAAACTATAGCTAAATATGTTTGGAGATTTGTTTCAAAAGCTAGAAGGAAAAGGACAAGCATTTTCTAATGATATGCTTGTATTAGAGGCTGGTAATAGAGCAGCCAGAGGGATGATACTTAAAAACAACCAAACATTTGGATACCAAATGTCACCCTTCTCTTTATTAAGATGACAACAGGTGGTCCACTTTTTTTGGACCACTTCCATGACTGTGAGGCCTTGGGCCTTTGAATCTATCAAGACAGCAAATGGAGGTTTAGGGATATTTCCTCAAAAAAAATTTATGTTTTTCAATAAAAAAAAAAATGCAATTTCATATAATTATGGACCATTATTATTACCATATCTGTGTCTCAAACTTTGGAAGAGCTAGAGCAGATAATTAAAGACAAAATATGCTAAAGGAATCCACTGGGGACCAACTAACTACAATCATTAGATCTAGTCATTTAGAAAGTTGTGATGCTCACACTGATTTTACATTCATTCGGCCTTGGAGCATGAGCGATTCCAGGACTTTTTAAGTGTGGGGTGGCACAGGGGGACCAATTAAAAGTCAGGGGGGGACATATCAGAATACAGCAATGAAAATCAACAACCCAATGTAATCCTGCTAAATAAAACATCACATTCATTATTATTTTTTTCATTTGTTTAATTTTAAACTAATTGTATATCCAGATACAATACACATTTCCTATAGGCTCAGTCTGCCACTTCCTTAAAAACAAGTCCAAAAACTGGTTCCATGGTATCAGAATTTTGGATAATTGCCATGGAAACCTTAATTGCTCATGTGACAAGGGCAGGGAATTCTATTCCCTGCAATATAATATAACATATAATATTTAATACACAGAGGTCAACACGTACTCTTTATCTGATATCAGTGCTCATTCTGGAAGACGCAGGTGACAGCAATATAGCCGTTTAAAGTAGAAATATTTAACTACTAAAGGAGCGTACCTGAATAAGTTTGGAGACAGAACAAGTTAAATGATCACGTAACACTGACAGACAGTGAGATGGTGTGAGCAGCTCACCTCTAACATCACAGGATGAGCTACAGCATCTGGTTTCAAGACCGCCAGGGTGAGCTGCAGCACTTTGGACAGGCGGCGAGCTGTTAACAGCATTGTCTACAGAAAAGACAGAAATCAGAGGTTATTATAATCATACACAGTGTGTCAACAGAAATGTAGACAATGTAAACAAAAAGCAGAACAAGTATTTTACAGTCAGGCTAACGTTACTGCTGAAGAACCTCAAGAAAGCTAAACTGTTCAAGCTCATAAATATGTTCCTTTTAAGTACAAGTCTTTTTGATTTTTTTTATGTAACTACGCACTTTAATATTAACGTGTTTTTAACGTTAACATGCGAATATTCGCTAACGTTATACGATCCTCGCACGCACCAGTCAGTCCGCTCGTTAATACTGTCCCCAGAAACTAAACCAGCACACATGTTCCCACTGCGAGGGTGACACAAAATAAAAACAAAACAGTATGAGTTAATATTCAGCTAATATCTGTAAAGAGTCACATTGAAATTAAACTCTGACACAGAAGAATTGGCGACGTGACAGGTTGACGCACATAAAATGTTCTTAAATTGTATCCTAAACTAGACAAGTTCATTTGTAAGGTTTTGTCCAACTAATTTAGAACATACTCTTTTCACAATGGATGGAAATGTAAGATGAGAAAATTCTGTTTCTTGTTTCAGTGTCTTGCACAATACTGCAGCAAAGTAGATTCCTTCCATATGAGTGCTTGAATTCTAATCCTCAAGTTAAATGACAGTGTCTCTCTTCACTGCCCTGCCACCTGCCAGGTCACTGTTCACAAATTCCAAATTAAAAAAAAAGCAGAAATGCTTACATCATCAGTCAAAAATACGTTATCTTTATTATTGTTGTTATTGTTAAATAAACAAATACATGTATACATTTGTATGCATTATTCCATCCGTAACCATGCCTTCATAACAAACAGGATGCTCCATGGAAATGTTCCACAACCATTTTAAAGTTTAAGGGAGCTTTAGGACAGAGATCAGATAAAGACAAATCATAGTCACAACAACTTTCTCATATGCGGTAGTATCTGTCGTTGGAGCAACCATCACTTGGAGTTTTTCTGTTGGCCTGTAAGTAGGGAGATCTAGGCACTGGTAAGATGGAGGGAAGTTTAACATAGTTAATTAACACATACTACCAACAATACAAAGCTGGTTAAATATCAGCAAAGTATCCCTTTAAAGAATCACAATGTCCTCAAATTGTAACATTTGGGACTTTTCAGTGCTTTAAAGTAGCCAGAGCTTTAGAGCTGTACCCTCATGATGCAAGCAAGGTGTCTTGACAAAAAAAAAGTCACAGTTCACATTTTAAACCATAGAACTCTAAGTGTAGTGAGAGGCTTGTGGGCCTTAGTGTAGATTATGGTTGGACCTTTGATGGATAGATGTTCTCTAGTAGCTGACAGTCTCTGGGGAGACACAGCTACACACAGGGACTGGAAAGAGGGAGATATTTGCCTGTGGAATGTCGTCAATGTGGGAGATCAGACATAGGCTACATTATGAGTTACAAACACGGAGCACATTCCAGCAATGTAAAATGGCCACACCCATGAAAAGAGGAGGTTGTGTGTGTGTGTGTGTGTGTGTAAGAGAGAAAGCGAGAGAGAGAGAGAGAGAGAGAGAGAGAGAGAGAGAGAGAATAGGAGGGAAAAAAGGGGGGATGGATGCCCCACATAGGTTTCTCCCACCTGCCCATGGGTTGACACCACAGCTGTTGCCGCCCAAGAGGGGGTTGGAGAGGACGAGAGGAGCTGTTGGGTGGGTGATGGGTTGAAGGGATATAGCATAAAAATCTATGTACCTACTGTATATATAAACTTTGTACTAAGTCTTGTATTATTATTCATCATACACAAATTATCAGTAGTGGAAGTACCTACCTTTACTTAAGTGAAAGTACCAATACTACCACAATGTGAAAATACTCCATTACAAGTAAAAGTCCTGCAGTCAAAATCCTACCTAAAAGTGCAGAAGTATTAACAGCTACTTTCAATAAAATATTAAAGTAAAAGTATTTGTTTGGTAGAAAAAAGGCCCTTGTGATTTACATTTTATAATACATTATTACATATGCATCCGTGTGTGATTATTTTTATATTTTACTATTGTAGCTGGTCGAGGGCTAGAATTAATTACTTTATATACAGTTGTGTTGTTTAGTTCATTGGTTCCCAACCTAGGGATAAATTGTAGGGGCTGTGAGGTGATTAATGGGAGAAGAAAGAAGATTTCATGTTTTGGACTTTTCTCTAATCTTAGCTTTTTGTGAAATATTGAATCATTAAAACTGTATTTAAATAAAAACAGTAGAAGTTTACAGGGTAAACAACTGCTGACAACTCATAGACATCTGAAACATAACAAAGAGCTCCAACTAGACACTGTTTTAATCTACTTTGTATTGAGCTTTTAATATGAAATTTTAATCTTACCACCTTTTACCATTATGTAGAAAAGCAGTGACCTGGATAATAATGTTCCCAATATTCACCAAATGCACCAGGATGAAATCAACTTCCATGATTGTCATTGTGTTATTTGGACATTTTGGAGCACAGAGTGAAAAAGCATCTCTAACTCCTTCATACCTAAAAAGCTGAAGGAGTTCTCTCTGTTTATATGCCACAAATATTCAATTGGAACTAAAACCTTTTAAAGTAAAACATATTTAGGAACTTGAAATTCATTATCTTCTTTGATGGCTTCTTTCACTTCCAATCTAATGCAGATTAAGGAAGCAAATACTTTGAGTTTGGGAGCTCATAGAGACTTAAACCATGTATTGTTTTAAAAGGATGAATAGGTTACAGGATGGAACAGAGACCACCATTGATCAACGCTGACTCTTGCTTCAAACATCCTCAGCTGGGTGGCTGATTCAGCTGATCCCCCCTTCTCTCTACCCACCATAAACCCCATCTCTTGTTTTATCTTAGGTGTCACTACTGCTGCTGCTGCTGCTGTTGCCGCTGCCTCTCCTGCAGTTGTCATTCCCTTTTGGTGGGAGTTGGGCAGCTGACTGACGACCCCCCCCCACAGGCACTTGGGTATCCATAGGCTGCTCCACATTCAATCATCCGGCAGGAGCCACAGTAAAGGAACGTGAAAATAAGTATAGTACAAGGGAGAACATTTTCAAACAAACTTTTGAGGATCGTAGAAAAGTTGGAGTTATGTGATATAAAACTGTATACAGTATGTTGATAAAGTGTAAGAGATATATTTTCTCACAAACTGGCCTCGAGTAAGTGACAAAAAGGGCTTAATAAAGGTTCAAAAATGTAATGTATTATCAATTTAAACTAAAATAACATGTTAGTCTGACAAAAGCAATCATGAATGCAGCATGTGGATGAATTGAGTGTGTGATATGTGCAAACAAAATACAAAATCTTAAAGGATAGGCACATTTCTATTTCACTGTTCCCATAGTTTCCAACAGCTTCCAAAAATGAACTGATATGTAACACATTCATAGGGAGGATGTTGGAAAGGACTGTATACTTTGGTACTCATTGTGGGGAAAATTAGTATTCAATTGGTACTCTTCCAATTGATTGCAAGCGACACATAGAGAGTGTTGTAGTCAGTGCACAACACGTCAGATAAACATGCTTCAAATTTGTCTACAGGCAAACAAACAAAATTCAAGAATAAAGTTTTCAATAATGAATGAATATTGATGTGTTTTAATAGAGCGGTTCTATCAGGAGTCAACACACCAAACACAACGTTGACTCTATTTTCCTTAAACAGTGCCAAATCTAATTCTTTTTAGGAAACTTTAATAAGAAATGATCAGGAAATTAGAAAAGTGTGAGTATAGTGTTATTATATATTTGTATATCTTACACAGTGAGACATTGAGATATTTACCACACAATTACCACACCATTGTTACTGCTTGTATGCATCTTTATATGGATGTATCCATATTATGCTATACTGTTGAGATACAGGTACATTGATACACAGGCTTGTGTATGCTGTAAATTACATTCTGTCCTTTCTGCCTTTTTCTGCACTGAAACTAGTCAATGATTATGTATTGTGCGTATGTTAATAGGCTACTGTAATCAATGGAAATCAGACTTTGTGCATATCATTATTGACTAGAGAGTTCAGTTTCCACTAGTGTGAAAGATATTTATGAACAAACTACCAGTGGTTAAAAAAAGAAAAGTATGTTATGTAATGTTCAATCCCAAAACACTGATGCTATTATAGTAAATAAGCTGTTGTCCTTGTTTGCGGGCCTTTAAAGCCCTTCGGGAATGTTATTGCAATTAAGGGCTTTATGAATAAACTTGATTCATTATGTCATTTGAATCATCCTCTCGCTCTCTTATACATTTTAAATAGAGGTTTGCCTAATTTGTGAGAAAATAACGTACTCTGGTTTGACCTGTATACTGATCCACAACATTGCAACTCACCGGTCACCCAGTCACTCAGAGGCCGCCTGGCCATTACAACAGGGCCATTTAAAGGGGGACACAGGCCCCAGGGCAACACCCAGAACTCTTTTATGTCCTAATTGTTTGGTTGGTGAGAAAAGTCAGAGATGTGTTTCCTGTCATAACACCTTTTGCTGCTTTAGTAACAGATCAGAGCCTAATTAGGGTGTCATATTTCAAGAAATCTATATCTTTCTTTCTTTCTTTAGTTTTATTTCGACAAAATAACAACAATAAAATAAAATATAAAAACACAATAAGTGCATAGCAACACACCAAAGAGAAAAACATATCTATAGAGTATTACAAATAATATTTTCAAACTGTCTGAAAAGGAACGGGATGAAGCCGAAGCTTGTTATATTTCCCACCCACCCCTCATTCCACTTTAAATAGTTCCTGTATATCTGTTCCAGTTTATGATATTTATATATATATATATATATATATATATATATATATATATATATATATGTATATATATATAAAAATATCATAAATATTATATATATGATTGAACCTAAATGTAATCAAGAGAGGACCACCTTTTGTTTATACCTGACCAATGTGGAATTATGTTAAATTGTTACATAGAGCTAAATAGAGATTAAGATCTGCATCATTAGAATAGCTTTTGCAGTCCTTCATTCTCATATCTAATAACCTCAAAGCATCTAAATGCCTTTGTCCCTTCTGGGAGTGAGTTCCCTTCACCTCTCCATCACCTGTTTTCTCTTTTAGCCTAAATGCCAGTGACCTTTGCCCTTTCTGCTCCATAGCTTTACCACACAGGACCAGGCTCCCTGCAACAGCTGTGTCAACCTCAGCCCTGGCAACTGGTGTGCCCAGGGAAGGACAGAGAGTGGCATTAATGTCAGACGAGGTAATGAGTCAGCAACATGGCACTTATCTTTGTTAGGCTATAGCAGCTCACTTTAAATGTTGGTTTCTCATTGAAGCATTGTTATCCCTTACCCGTTTTAAATTTTAGGTTTTACTTCCTCATATGGTGGGATTTTTTCTCTCTTATGTGCTGCGTCTTTTTGCTCTTTGCTCTAGTTTCTAAGTAATACACACAATAAATTACAATCTATAGTATATCTCACATCATTTTTCACTTTCATTCATTCATTTCATTGTTAAAACCTACTTTGCAAATACTTTGAGGCAGTATTTGTGAACATAACCTCACTCCACACACAGTTTTCATTTAATCACACGGGAGATGTTCTGTAAGAGGACATTTAAGTCAAGAGAGTTAACCTTACGTATTTCAAGCGATACCTAAGGTTAACTCTTCACCTCCCGCTGGGAGTTTCCTCCAAAGAACTGGGGTTAATCTGCGAGGTTGTCCCATCCTGTGCATGTGCAGGACCTGATCTGGTGTCAGCTGCCAGTTTATTTATACCAATAGAAATCCACTATTGAAGAAACTGCTCTGGGGTTAGTCAGTCTAACTCCTACTGTACCTGCTGTCCCAAGGGAAATTTTCCTCCTGCCAAGAAAAGTGTGTTGTGACCTCCCCAGAAGCAGTGGGACATTGGCAACGGGGTAGATGGGTATGACAGAGGGGAAAAAAGTGATTAGCAAACGGGGGCCCCGGTATGTGAACACGGGTTAAAAATAACCTCACTGACCCAATTTGTCGATAACATGCAACACAACTGCTGAGCCCCTGTGCTGTCTTCTTCCAATTTTGGCTTAATTATTCTTTTAAATGAACTTTTAAAGTAGGGAAATCTTCTCCTCTAATTCATACATTAGATGATCATGATCGTTTTTCATTAGATCTATAAATTGATCAGCAGACTTGAGATATTGGAACTCAGATAAATTAAACAGAAGAGGGGTTGACAGATGAAAAAAATCACAGAGTAAGATGAGATCTTTTGCATGACACATGATGAAAGAGAAGCAGATGATTAGATGAGAGACTTTGGCTGCCCTGTTTGTCGGCCAGTTATGTGACAGTGATCAGCTGTCCCGTTAAGAGGAACAGCAGGATTATGATTTGTGTCTTAACCATTGTGTCCGGTGTGAGCGACCAAGAATCCACTCAACACCAAAAGTCATCTGATATTCCCAACACTCCAGATATATCTGGCAAGGCCTTGGCACATAGCTGACATTTGTGGAAATGTTGCATTTGTGATACACCCTGGCTTTGAGCCATGGGAAATATTGAACAACTGTCGAATTTAGACAACATCCTGTGGCGGAGAAAAACGGGAGCTACAAAGATGTGATGGGGTGGCTATTTGTGGACGGCGAGTGCCTCGAAAATAGCGAGAGGTTTAGGTTTCAATATAAGCCCCACTCTCTGAGCTCGAGCTTTCTGTGAATGAGGCCAGGGTTCCTATCACACCCAACCCCAGCGCTGATTTTAGAACACAGGTGTTGACCTTAGTGGAGCGGCTTGTGCTTGCAGCAGAGGAAAATGAACCCCTTAGCTCGGCCTGTTTGCCTCCACAGTATTGGTAATCACTGTATGCTCACACAGATGCTTTGAAACAGACATATAAGGATCTACCGATTGTATATGATCACCTACAGTAGAAGATAATTAGCAAGTATGATGGAAAAAAACCTGATACTTGTACATGATGGCTGATGAGAACTAGTTACACTTCAATTGGCAACTTACTCTTTTATATTTTTTACAATTTCTTAGATGTTTCCCTCCCCACAAATGTAGCTTATATTACATTACATTGCTGCTTTGTAAGTGTCATGGCTGCAGGATGGTCACCTTGTGTACACCGGAGAATTTATTGCTTGTGTTTATGGTGCCACAAGAGCAGCCGTATAACTTATTCACACTCCTCACATATCATTGGCTGTGCTTCATAACGGAGGTTTATGTTACAGTTTCTGAAATCATTAACCACATTTGGTTGATTCTTAAGCAGATTGATTTGTCTGGTGGCTACCCTACATAGGTCATCATCTGCCCGACATCATGCCATCACGTAAGAATTGTGAATGCTTTGTCAACATTCACTTTTTCCTATACTGTAAATGATATAATGAAACTAGAGTGAAGCGCAGAAAACAAACTGGGATGAAACTCAACCTTGGCTTCAGCTGTGACTCGTGGCCTGCTGTAACTGCTGTTCTGCCTGTACCCCCCAAACCCAATAAAACACGCCCATCGTGCAGTTGCTTCCTTGTTTCTCTCTATCCCTCTCTTACTCCCTTTTTCTTTTTTTTTCCTCCAAAAAGGAGCCATTGACATTCGGTGTAAAATAGAGGCAGGGTGGGGTGGGGGCTGAACAGAGAAACGGCAGGGGTGTAGGGTATCTCGAGCCCAGTGCGAACAGCTGAGAGGTGTGATTTCACAGGCTGGCTCCCCCCTGTCAGGGCCCTGATTGGGCCGGACAGGAGGCGCAGGAGAGGCCCGGGCTTCTAAAGGACACCAACAGGTGGGAGGCCGCTTTGGAGGGGGGTGCTCCTGGCGGGATAGAAAAGGCCGATCTGCAAGGCCTGTTGTGGGCACAATCCACCGGGCCAGATATGGAAGAGGATGGTTGATCGCAGGATAGCTGAGGTGAAGAGAGCAGAGGGGCAGGATGAAGTTGTGGAATGGTTCTCAGGGAGGGATAGTTGAGATGAGTTTTTGGCTTTAAAGGGTGGAAAGGGCAGCTTCAGGGACAAGGCATAAGGTTGGTTGTGTGTTTCTGGTCACAGTGTTCCCTTTTCAATCTCTGCTTTCTGACCAACAACTTTTTGTAGTTTTTTTGTTGTTGGTTAATCTAAAAGGTTAATATTTGACATCAACAAATGGACAGTACATTGATGGTTTTCTGTTGAGTCAAAGGTCTTACAGATTCAGACGTTGCAGGCTTTTTAGTCATTCTAGTTTCCTTGATTTGCAGCACCATTCGAAAAAAGCATGTGTCAAACCAGTTGTTAGATGTTTTCTGTATGTTTTACGATGGATACAGCACACCACGGCAGAGCCTGACACCTCTGTCAGGTGAGGGGAAGCTGAGGTGTGACACAGGAAGGAATCAGGAAATTCTCATCACAGTCTAATCAAAGAAAAAGGGCTAGTCTTTCTAATGGCCATTTGGTTCGGAGCTGGTTGACATAGCGGTGGTTAGGTTGATCAATGAAGTCACCACAAGACAGTGTAGGAGAGGCTGGCTGAACCCAATGTGGCCTCAAGCTCAACTCCAGCTGCTCACCACAAGAAAACCACAATAGGAGATGCAACAGGATTCAATAAAGGTGAGTAAAAAAATATTTTCAATGCATTTTAAATATAAGCCCTTTTAACATTGATTTCTTATTTCTGTTCTTAAGAAATTACATTATTACAGTTGTTGGGACTTGGCATAGCATAATATTTAGGAAATTGTGACCTTTGTCTGCTGGAAGTCAGAATTTGCCTCGCCATTTCAGAGTTATTTAAACACAAGCATCATCACATTAGCATTACCCATCAAAAAACTGCATGGGCTGGCATTTAGCGGTATTAATCTTAAATCTAATACTTATTGTCAGGTACAAACAATTTTTCTTTTAGTGTCAGAGTGTCCTTGTATTAGAAGATAACAGTAGGGAAAAAAATATGAAATTAACCTTAAACAAGCCACGCTTTTAACAGCAATAAACTTTAAACTATGTCAAACTAAAGTTTGAATATCTAACAAGTCTGTGCCGCAGATGATCGAAGCCGCCATCACGTGTTTCTTTAACCCTATCCTTCCTCGCTCGCTCTGTCACAGTTAACCATTGTTAAGCCGGTTGTTCCTGCTACTCTGCAACTGTGACTATGAAAGGGTGCTTTGTGTCCGAGGAGCGGTGACTCCAGTTGTTGCCCCTTGTGAGGACATGCTTCCTTATATCCCCATATTAATACATCACTTATGGAATGTAAGGAAGTGTGTGGTTTCAAGGGGACTTGAGCGCCAACCTCACTGGGAAGTAGACACACTGATTTGATTTTTGATTTAATGTCTATTTTTTAAATTGATTGACAGTTATAGAAGATGTAGCTTCATTCTGCACGATTGTCTGAGTGTGCCTTTGTCTGTTTCATGAGATGGGAGGGAGATATCAGGGTTCATGATCATGTGTATGTGTGTGTGTGTGTGTGTGTGTGTGTGTGTGTGTGTGTGTGTGTGTGTGTGTGTGTGTGTGTGTGTGGCAGGACAACAGGTGAAAGGCCTGTTCCCTCTCCTTCAGCTCAGGCACATGCACAGTTAGTATTACTCAGGGACTTCTTGACAAAATTCCTGCCCTGCCCCAACGGCTGACAGTCAAGGAGGATTGACAGACCACAGCTGTCACCCATTATAGCAACCACTCTCAAAAAAGGAAGAGGGGAGGGAGGGCAGAGATGTGGAGCTGTCACTGAGAGTGAGGGTTTGCTCCTGTAGGCTGGATTTGGAAGGAAATAGGGCGATGTCACCTGCTGTCAGGGTTCCCAAACCCTTTAAATAGGAACTATCTGCATGGTTACATGGAGACACTTGTTTCTGTGTTGTAACTATGCAGGATATGTCTGTAGGGACTCAGTGATAAAAAAAAAAAAATTTCTCTCTGTGTTTCATCAGGTAAGGCTGAAGAGGACATGAAGGCCTGACCCCTCGAAGATGATTTCCGACTACTATTTCCTCTCTTTCTCCTCTCTCGTGTCCTTCTTTTTCTATGTCCTCTACCCCTATAACCTTCCCTCTCTCCCCCCTCCTCACAGCATGTCCCCTTCCTGCTCCCCCTCGCTCAGCCGCCTCTTGCAGCTGAAGCAACACGCCTTGCTGTGGCTGGTCAAACGGAACCAAGTCAGGTGTTTCTGTGAGGTTTGGTCCCCTTCAACCAGCTACTGCGTCGTGAATTCAGTCAGCGTGGAATCAGAGACACAGTGGCGTTGTGGTACATGGCGCTGCATACTTTGGGGGTTTGTTATTGATAGATTATTTGGTTGCTTGTTTCCTGTATGACAATGGATGTTTGAAAAAGCAAATAAAAGATTGCTGACAACATACAGTGGTGAATTAAAATTTCTTCTAAATGTCTTGTTTTTATTATCATGAAATATGCATAGAGTCAAATTTCCCTATACGATACCATTTAAAACTGTGTATGTAGGGTTTTTGTTGTGTTTGATAAATAATAGAGTGGTAGAAAATAATAAACCTTTGCCCAAGTATTACTCTGATAACAGTATAATAAGTAGTCAGTATAGTTAAAGTCTGATGATAACATTTTGCACTGCACTACCAAAAGCTCATTAATAGGTAGTTCATATGTGCAATACATAAAAAATACCTTCACCAGAAAGGGAAATTAGACTCAATGAGACTTGGTGACTGTAAAATAATACTAATGATAAGTAATAATAAGGTTATGATGACTTTTGTTAACCCTGTTTTCCATTCATAGAATTATGTTGTGAGAAGCTGTAGTCTTTGTCATATGTCCTTTAGCATATTCAAAAAGGCAGCAGAAAAAAGGTGAATTGAGTGACTTGTAAATGGAATTGCTCAAAATGAAACGGAACGTTTATTTTTTGTCACAAACAAATAAAAAAAATATGCAGTGTGGCTAGCCATCTATAGCAGTATATGAAGCCGTTTTCAGATATGCATCTCATTACATAAATGTGATAGAGGAAGTAATTCAGGAAATTGGACAAAAAATACAGACATTACAAAAATGTCATTATCACAATACAGTATGTGCATTGATAACACTCAAAGTCTTGGATCTCATATAAAAAATGTTTTATCCTCTTTTCTTTATTTGTGTGATTGATTGTTTGTTTAAAACTCTTGAGTCAAATTACATATCAGTTGAGCCTGACAGTGCACCCCGAGTCTATACCAGAGGATTCAGATCCACGGACAGCCTCTATGCTTCTAACAATAATATTAATTCTGTTCAGTGATTTTGGTGTTTATGATGATAATGTAGCCAAGGCAAACAAGACAGACTGGAGGTCTTTGAAGAAACTATCCTGTTTTATGAAAGTCCCAGGTTTGATACCATTTGCATCACCCATCTGTGTGTCCTTGAAAAACTCACGAAACCCCTACACAAGAAGTCAGCAAATCCCAAAAATGTTAATAAAAAAAAGAGAGTCTTTAAAATAGCTTGCGTGTGTTAGTTGTTGGTTATTGGTGTAATAAACTGCATTTTTGTATGTTATGATAAAGAAGGCTAACTTTCAAAATGGACCCTCTCTCTGAAATCTACAGTAGGCCTATGACTTCAGACTGAGATGTAGGCTAATATACAACACAAGCTTACAACTAACAACCATTTATAACAAAATAACTAATCTTAATAAATTAATATACCGCTAATTTAATCACATCCCCTCGAATAAAGGCGATAGCAGCATTTGTTAATCCACAAGGGGGCGATATACGTTTTCCAGAGTGGTAGTTTTCTGCAGCAGCAGAGGAAGTTAAGCAGCATCGTAAACATGGCTGACAGTGGAGTGACAGGTGAGTTCGGGAGTGTGTAACAGCTGGACTTTATAACTGTTTCTTGGTATTATGATAACTTTGCTGTGGGCCAGCGCGAAAATGCCTTGCGTTTATATTCCATGTTTGTGTGTGTGTGTCGGGGTGGGGTTTCCCCTCCGCTTATGCTGCTAACGTTAGCATTGCAAGCATGTCAACGTCGTTGTCAACGCTCCGTGAGACAGTACGTTAACGTTTGTAGTTTAACGGCAGACATCGTGATGCTATTGCATCATCTTTTCGAGTAGTTTTTAAAGAACAGAACAACTAAAAATGATAGGTAACGTTAGCCAGCCAGTAATGTGACTGGATTCGTTAGCATGATGCAAACCTAGCAAGTTCAGTGTCATACAGTCAGCTAACAGTATCACCAAAGGACTGGTAGGTAAATAAAGACTGGTCCTGTCATTACTGTGCGTTGTCATAAAAACAACAGTATGCGACAAACTGATCATAATCATATAATCATCCATTGGTTGTTTTACAGATGAACCTGGCACTAAAGATGGCGTCCATCGAGCAAATGTTAGTATGTAACGTTACTTACAATTTGTCCACGGTATTCATAAAAGGCTACATATTTGGCTTAATTTGTGTTTTTTTTTTCAACCCCTGCTTGACATGTTTGCTTAATAGACTGAAGGCAAAGAGCTGACCAAAGAGGAGAAGCAACGGCTGAGGAAAGAGAAGAAACAGCAGAAGAAAAACAAAGAGAAAAAAGATGAGAAGGCTTCACATGAAAGTGAAAAGAAGAAGAAGAACAAAGAAGAGAAGCCTGTCAGTGCAGCTGCCCCAGCTTCCCAGCCTCCAACACAACCTTCAACACAGAAAGGTGCATATTATATGGACACCACCAATGACTGTTGTAGTTGAATGCATGGAAATGTGTCACATAACTTATTAATTAATTACTTACTAATTAATTTGTCACAGCAAATTGCTGTGCAGTGAGCATCAATTGCTAGCAGCTGAGAGTGGATTACATCTGTGATATTTGTGAAGGAAATGTTCTCTCTGTGATCCAATAATGAATCTGTACCCTGACCTCGCTGTGTGCTCCTTCAGCAGTGCCTGCTCCTGCACCGGTTCCTGTGCCTGTCTCAGAAACAGCTGCCTTGGCAGACAAGCCAGCTAAGAGTAAAGCAGACTTGAAAGCAGAGAGGAGAGCTCGGCAAGAGGCTGAGAGAGCCTCCAAACAGGCTGCAACAAGCAAACCTAAAGCACCGCCTAATGAGCTGCAGCCAGGTACTGTTGTAGCCAGGAGGTCTGCGTAAGTAGTGACACTCTGAAATTCTACTTCATATACTGTGGAGAAAGTCACACTTTTTCTGTGTTTCCAGTGGTGAAGAGGCTCCCAGAACATGTCCAAGTGGACAACCCGGGCGTTTTAAAGAAACTGGCAAAGAAATTGGAAAGACAACAGGTTAGCTACTTTATGTGTCATCTCTAAAAACCTTCAATCATAAAAGCACACTTTGTCTGATTTAGGACAGCTTGCCTTGACATAATGAGCATACACTGCCAGTCATACATTGTGTTAGCATCCTATGTGTTGGCATTTTTTGTTTAAATCTTGAGCACAATAAGTATTCTTTTGTAAACATCTTGAAATGAGATGTTGACTCCCATCAATCTTATTGGTAATAACAAACACCAATCAGGAATTGCCTGGATCCTGGAGGTTTTAATAAGACACCTGTAGCAAATAACATACTATACAATGTGTTTTAATAAATTATATATAGGCTACACTGTTCCACCTTTTCAGTGCTCCCGCTTGCAATAAATCACAATCTAGACATTCCAGAAGAACTCTGGAAGAAAAAGGTTTGTCATGTAAAACGTGTAAGACAGAAATATATGTGTATATAATGTCTGCTGCAGGTGCCTAATGAAAGTGATCAAGGAGATCTATGCCATTTCCAGTTACATTTGGTCACTTCCAGTAAAATGAAAGTAATGTCTGAGTTAACTTATAACTTGTCATTACTCATTCTTTAATGATAGTTCTTGAACCGTAATCATCAACCTTAAAATACAGAGTGTTAAGAAATGGCAGTGTGTAAATCATGTTTTGTCACTGGTTGCAACCTCACATAACCATGAGTCATAACTGCATGTGATCGTACCTAACATTTCTTTCAGACACCAGGGTGCAATGCTTCTACAAATGCAAAGGTCTGACTTTCCTAAATGTAAATGTGTGCCATTGACATTTGTCTAGTTTTGTTTGCTAACCTTTAATCGTTATCGTACTGAGCACTACTATGGAATTGAAAAGTTAAGGATGCAAACTTATCGTTTGGTCCATTGAGACAGAGGTGGTGTGGCGGTGGGATGTGTTCTTTTTAGAAGGTGGTAACGTGTTCATCGTTTCTTTTTGTTCTTTGCATGTTTACCCTCAACACTGAGCTGTTTGCTGTGCAGGTTTATGTTTGCACTCCATCAAAATCATACAAAAATTTAAAAAAAAATTGTGTTGCCAAAGATAAACATTTGAGAGTAGCCTTTAATCGGTAATAAATGAATGATGCTCTATAGCAACCTGTATTTATCCCTGTGGTCCATTGAACTTTACTTATGAATTTTGCCTAGGCTGTGCTGTGAATGTGTGTGTGTTAACCTCATGATGTCAGTTTTAACCTCAGAATTCTTGGGAATTGATGGCAGTGGGCTCTAATCTGATTTAATTTCAGATCCCACTCCGGTTGGACTACGGCTACAAAGTCAGCCTGTTTTCTCATCTCCACCAGTACAGTCGCAAAGCCCCTCTAACACAGCAACTCAGGTAAACTGACAATATACCATATAGTACAGTAAGATGTTTGTGTTGTCTGAGAAGAGTTAGATTTATGGAGTGCCCATAATTTGTCTTAATCTCTTAAAATGACTTAACATCAGACTGTTTTTGTCTATTGCAGCATTCCCTCCACAGTGATTCATCCTGCTATAGTTCGCCTGGGTCTCCAGTATTCACAGGGCATTGTGGCAGGATCCAACGCGCGCGCTGTCGCCCTGCTGCATGCATTCAAACAGGTACAGAGCACACACTGTTTAGGCTTTACCGTCCCATTGTCCTTCGTCTCCTGTGTTTAGAACAAAAAAGCAAGGTTTCATTTGTTCGGTTGTGTTTGTAATTACGTACAATGAAAATGCAAGATGGAGAAACACTCCTCATAGCCTTCAATGTTGTTGCAATGTTACTGTTACAGGTTCCTTCAGTTCCTCCTCCATACAAAGTTAAGTCAGCAATACAGTCCAGTTTCAAGAAATGCAAAGTTTAGATCCTGGCTGTCCATCCAACAATGCAGCTCAGCGTCACATTTTCAGCAGCCAGCACACCCAGCGCAATGTCTTCAGTAATTGCATTCTCTAATGTTAGGTTGACATACATTTTTTTTTTTTTATTGTGGACAGATTTAAAGTAAAAAAACTAATAGCAATGTTGTTTTTCCCGCTTCAGGTAATAAGGGACTATACTACGCCTCCAAATGAGGAGCTATCTAGAGACTTGGTCAACAAGCTGAAACCTTATATCAGGTACAGAAAATACATTGTTTAGTTAGTTTAGTCATGTATCATGACTTAATCGGCAAATTTTTTACTACTAACTGTTCTCCTAATGTGTCACTTCATGAATTCAATATTACAGTTTCACAAATAAAATTAATCGTTTGACTTATTTATTTATTTTTTTTTACAGTTTTTTGAGTCAGTGTCGCCCTCTGTCAGCCAGCATGGGTAATGCAATCAAATACATCAAGAAAGAGATCTCCAATATTCCTAGTCAATGCAAAGAAGAAGAGGTCATTCTCACACTTGTTTTTGTCACAATTCAGCCAGAGATCATAAAGTTAACATGTTGCAGCAAACGTATTCCATAGATACAAAAGACTTAATATTACTGATTTACAGTTGCCATCTTTTCCCCCCTCATGCAGTCTCTCTTTCTCTGTTTAGGCAAAGCGCAAACTGTTGAGCTGTATCGATTGCTACATTGATGAGAAGATCATCCTTGCTGCTAAAGCTATTGCCAAGTCCTCCATAGAAAAGATCAGTAATGGAGATGTCATCCTAGTTTATGGATGGTAAGCCTCTGAAAGCTGACATGCAACTGTGTGCATTTTCGTTTCAGCTGTAGAGTCTGCAGTTTCCTGTTACCAAGCATTGCTCCATTGTTTGTCATGCAAAATAAATGCAACACACTGTATCCAGACCTAAAATCCTACTTTTTAACCACGCTAACACTTTCTCTTCCCTATTTCTTTTCTCGCCCATAAAACTCTCACCTTCCTTCCACATTCTCCTCTGACATCACCGCCATCTCTCTACTCCCATCTTTCTCTGCTCAGCTCGTCGCTGGTCAACCACATCCTGTGCGAGGCCTTTGAGAAGAACATAAAGTTCCGTGTGATTGTGGTGGACAGCAGGCCTCGACTGGAGGGCCGGGAGGCCCTGAGGCGCCTTGTCCAGAGAGGCATCAGCTGCACCTACGTCCTTATCTCGGCCGTCTCCTACATTCTTCCAGAGGTACATTCGAGCCTTAGTAGAGAGAGCAAGGCATTGATATTTACCCAAGGAGTAGTCAAAGCACGTTCAATTTCTTTACTCAGTTTCTTTGTGCGTTTATGTCATAACACCTTGAACTTGGGCCTCCATAGGTATCGAAGGTGTTCCTTGGCGCTCACGCTCTGCTGGCCAACGGTTACGTAATGTCTCGTGTGGGGACGTCACAGATAGCTCTGGTGGCCAAAGCCTTTAACGTGCCTGTGCTGGTGTGTTGTGAGACCTACAAGTTTTGTGAGAGGGTGCAGACAGATTCCTTCGTGTCCAATGAACTAGGTATGGAAAAGAAATAGTCCGCGGCTCGTTGGATTTGTTAAATTGTTGAACATAAATATGTAATTTCAAATGCTGCCTCTGTATCGATCAGATTTCTTCCAAACATCAGACTAGAGAATGAATCTTTATCTGTCCTCGCCAGATGACCCCGATGACCTCATTGTGACCCGTAAAGGGAAGACTCAGCTAGAGCACTGGCAGGACGTGCCCTCACTCGGCCTGCTTAACCTGGTGTATGACGTGACGCCGCCTGATTTTGTGGACTTGGTCATCACGGATCTGGGAATGATCCCATGCACCTCGGTCCCTGTGGTGCTGCGAGTCAAAAACGTGGACCAGTGAACGACCTCCTGCTCGCATCAGTCTGTGTTTTTGATCTGGGGAGTTTGTGAGCTTGAATGCTTGCATACCAAATGCTCTTAGCATGCAATAAATATCTATCTGAAATGGCATAAGCTTTTTAACCAGAGTCCATGTGTGTTTTTATGATAGGATTGGATAATTACAGAGGCTTGTTTCTCTGGGGGTGAGGAGGGTAGTTCTGTCCTTTTTAATATTGGGTATAGGCACGATGTTAATAGATCCATGTTGTGAACTGTTTCTTTACAACAGAACATTTAATTGCCATTATTTAGAGCAGAACAATTCCACTGTGGTTCACAACACGCCCTCGTGGTCAGCCACAGCATGCAATTTTAAACCAGCCAGAAATGTTTCCCTAATTACAGTTGGAGCTGCAGTATCTCTGAAGAGTTTGTGAGCCAGGAAATTCCTCTGACGTGTTTTTAATGACCTGATCAATTGAACAGGATAAAGAAGAGAAAGACGTAAACAAGGTGGTAAAACATTTTTTGGCATAGGATCTCAGATTGTGTGTATCCACAAAGTCAACACATGATGCTCGCGTTCTTGAAACTTCGTATTGGCACACATTTTAGTCTTGTACATGAGGAGGAAACAAGTTGGAAGAGGCAACATTTTATTCACAGCTCACACTGAGCAGCCCTAGAACTGCTTATGACACTTTGTCTTCTCCAATTAGGTAACATTGTATGGGCATAATTTCATGGTGGTAACTCAAGAAAAGCAATATACAGTATGTATTGTTTTCAATATTTTATTAGAACCCTGAATCTCATTGATAAGAAGCATCACAACTACTCACCTATCAACATCGAGACAGTTTCCACTGACTGATAAACACATTTTAGCAGATGAGTTCAGTGTAACTCAACAGTAGGCACACAACATTTTGAGTCTTGTTTGTTTCTTGGAGTAAACATACAAGATGTGGTATAGCATGAAAACAGGTGACCACTAAATAAAATACTGTAGTAGTCAAACTCAATGTCCCACTTTTTTAATCTAATTTAACAGACAAACTGATGGTTCACATCATGATTCATAGAGTGAACCTGACTTCATTCCATCGTGTAAACCCGTAAACATTCAGTGCATGTTTGGCACAGTTAACGGTGAGCAAGCCCTCAGAACTTTCTTCAGCACAACCTCTTCATTAGTATCTTGTGTCGGTCAACTACACCGGATCGGACAACTACTGTCAAGAAATGGTAACTGGTATTATTGCCAAAAAAATAAAAATTTAAAACTTTAAAACTTAACAAACTTAAAACGTTGAAATTATTTTCTCTCTAAAATTGCACTGATGATGCAGTATAAAAAATAAAAAAAAAGTGTTTCTCAATGTCAGTTTTTATCATGATAAAATATATCTGTCACACAAAAGAAGAATTAAACAATGTTTAAAAGAAGCCTGGGGATAACCTCAGGCTTGTGTCAGCATTTTCCCTTTCAGTTTCAGCTCAGTAGATCATTGCAGATAAAGAAGTCGACTGCAGCTCAGCTTAGAATGATTTGGCTTTACGTCTCTGGGTGACCCACAGCAGGAAAGAGATCACCACTGTTGATGCTCCAAGAGGCCCAAACACCTGCAGAGCCGAGAACTCCCCCTATTAAATAATTGAATTAATTAAAATAAATACACAACTTGAAATAGTCAAAATATTCACATGCACCCAATGTTAAACTTAGTAATGAAGATAATGTGAATGATTCAAATAAAGCTGCTTGCAGAACTGACCTCTCGAAGACACTTGTATCCATGATAGTTGTCAGCACAGCTGCACTCAGAGAAGCCGGGGCCGTAAGGGGCGCAGAGGGAGTTCTCCGGGCAGTTAATGGCTGAGGATTGTTTATAATTAGGAGATGAACAGTTGTCATGTATTATCAGAAGGCTACTGCAGTTTTAGATCTTACGTGTTACACTGGGAGAGTATCAGATGGGAACTTACACAGCTGTCCAGTTTGGTTGCACATATCTTTCTGGCCTTCACAAAGACGATTTCCCTCTTTGACCTCCACCTTTCCCCAAGAAGTGTTGCCGCCTGGACAAACTATGTCTTGTGGCAAAATGCTATAGACAGAGAAAAATAGTTATAAAAAACAAAAAAGTAAACTTTAAACTCATGAGCAGCTGTCATAGTTCAGTTTTTGTAACGGAACACTTACATATAATTTAACTCAATAAATCCTTGAAATGCTGTGTCGCTGATGTTGACAATAGGATTTAGTGAGAGGTCTCTGCAAAGCAAAAGTTCATAAAGTAAAAAACTTTTCTAAGGGCAAAGAAAAAATGATTCCAAATAGATATATACAATAAATAAGACATGGGCATACATATTCCTTATACTGGAAGTGCTTTAATTATGTACTTGTGTCGGGTTGATTTGCTTTAGCTTTATTTATTTCCTTCTCTTAAGAGCAGTTGAAGAGTTTTGGTCCTTGCAAGTAGGAGAGATGAATGTTTTTATTTGCTGCTAGGAATAGAAACTTTCCAAACTCCTGATCTTATCAACACTAACAATGCAGAATGAATGCAGAATCATGCAGAATCAACATGAACAGTAGTTATGTGAATTCTTTGCCTTAAAAATAACCTCCTAGAGTCACTAAGAAAGTGCAGGGTCTTGCATTATTTTGTCTGTAAACTATGCTGTATGTTGTGTGAAAAGGTATGAATCTGTAGTTACTGTACAGACATCATTAAAGCTGTTGATGCTCCCTGAAGATCCTCCACATGAGTTAGTGAACAACTGGACAGATCCAACCTGACACAAACAAAAAACCTTGTTGAAACATTAACAAACTCGTATACATCATGTAGATCTTACTCTTAAAAGTTACAGATGCATACATGTTGTCATTGGTATTAAACTGGGACTGAGGCTACATCATTACCACTGGCAGCCTAGAATACACAGTCTGTGAAGGTCTGTTTATATACAAATTCATAACTGAGCAGAACAAATTCTAATGACCTTCCTTTGGTTGCCAAATGGTTACAGTTTTATGTCTGTACAGTGATATTGATTACTTTGCCGAAGAATTGAAGGTAAGCATCCTGAATATCATATTGACAAGTTATTACAAGTTTTATTAAAAAATAAAACAATTACTAAAAATCAAAAACAAAAATACATACAGAAATAATTTGTCTCGTTCTATTTTTTCGTGTTTAAAAAACAACAACCATATACTTACTTTTGTTTACTTTTTTACCTAGTAACTTATTTACTTATTTATTTATACTGGTGTTCTGTACAGTATTTGTTCACTTTTACCATCTCACAGGCAATTTGTATCTTGGTGTAATAAAATATAATCTCTATATTTCCGATAGATCCTGAAGGTGACATTAAACTCCTACCCGATGATGTGTTCAGGGTTGCTTGTGTTGTCATTTCTCAAGCAGCAGCGCCCGTCTATCCGACCAGCGGACGAGGAGCAAAACTGGCCCACTGCGCTGCCGTTTAGGACTGTACCGTTGCAGAGCTCACATACCTATGATTACAAATCATTACGCAAGAAAAAAGTAGGTTGTAAACAACAATATTCCCGTTCATCCTCGCTGGAACCTAACGTTACAGAAACACGCTGTTTTTAATGATATCTGGATATGATGTGTAATTTATTTATTCTGGTAAAGACTGCAGCAGTTACATTGCCAAATCCAAGTCTTACCTGCAGCTCAGTCAGTTGATAACTTGCGTAAAAACATAAATTAAAGATAAAAATAAGCACTACAGATTTCAGCTGGCTGCACCCAGCTTTCATTTTCATCGACTGAAGTCATATGATCCTAATGTACCGGACATGTGACAGGAAGGTGGTCCAACATGCACATCCACAAGTCTAATTTAATTTTGCGCTGCAGTTACGCATACACTCAATTTGGAGCTTATGTGACATGATCTGCCAGTGCAGAATAAACAGCAACACGTGAATAAATATAGTAAGCATTTAGCTTGTTTATTTGTACAGCAAATTTGATAATATGCTCAAATCATTAATTTAGCAGCTAATCCAAAAGCCTAAATGGGTTTAATTTAATGTTTTAATGCAAGTATATTCTCTATGTAACCTTCAATGCATTCGAGCATTTTTTTCCTCATTTAAAATATATTTTTGTTCAACAAGGCCCACCAGAAAAAGTAGCTTGTAACATTAACAGTTCTTTTGTCATTACATATCTAAAATTGCTGACAAAATCTAGACGCATTTTCTTTCCTGACTGTAATGCATTTTGACTACGCTTTCACTGTCACTTTGGGTTGCACCAAATAAAGTGGAGACGTCAAGTTAGACGATTTTATGATACTCAAAATATAGAGAAAATTTTTTTGTGGCATATGTATAACATTATATTATACTGTTAGGCATTTTAGTGTAACACGTGTGACTGAAATCATGCCAGTGTTCTCTTATTTCTTACCCGCGAAGAGTGGACCACCCCCGGCTGAAAATGAGATGGATTGGCCCAGAAGGATTGTTGCAATGCCTCTTGATGGGCCACTAGATATACTGAACACAGAATGACTTGACTGCGCTGGTATATCTGCTTTCTCTGCGATTTCTATTACATTTTATCTATGAGTTTCCTCCGTCGCCGTGTAGATTTCTCTTCAGCAAAGTAGGAGACAGGAAAAACAAGCAAAACCACAAAAAATGCAACTGTCTCCCCTCATATTTCGAAAGGTTTGACAACGGCTCTGCGACGCTGTGGGGTTTGCAGGAAGCAACTGCACCTTTTATCCCGAAACTTCATCAGGTTACGCTAATAATATACAGTTACCTGTACACGTTGCAACTTAAATATTACAGTAGGTGATTTTAAGCTATCACAAATTATTTATAAGTGGATGAAAAGGATATTTTAACGCCAATAGTGAAGGTGTAATTACTTAACACTTGCAACATGGCTGCTGCGGGAACGGCAGTGAGAAAAGTTTGACACTGACGTGGGAGAAGTTTTATGCGAATGCTAGTTGGTAAATGAGTTGTTGGCCAGATATTAAAGTCGTCAACAGTCTTCTCGAGCCTGGCAACGCTTTTCCCGGACCTACAAACCAGTGGATAAACCGTGTGAGAGCCTCTTCCTCTGTAGTCACCGCCAACAGTCTCTGCAGTGGACTTTGTGGTGAAACTGTGGTCTCTTCTCCATCGTAAGCTGTTGTGGCGTTGGAGGACTTGTCAGGCAGCAGGCTGTGTTTTGAGCTAAAATGCATTTTTCCATACCCGAAACGGAGGTTCGTTCGGGAGAAAATGGATCAACCTATGTGGTGAGCATGATAATTTGTTTTTGTTTTACCCGCTTTCCCTTATTAGCCTGCAGCTGGCCACAGGTCGGGCTAATGTCAGTGCAGCACGAGTACGAGTTCCTATGTTGACTGTTGTAAATGATTTGAAAGCATGAACACTGGACCATCACCATAGGCCAAACAAAGTCAGCTATACTCTCAGTTAGATTAAATGCTAATTTGTATCGCATATGCAATTACTGCTTTTCACAAGGATACAATCTAGATAGGCGAATACACAAATTTAAATAATTAAAACGTGAGGAAGTTGTGTAAAAGTCTTTTTGACCTCCAACACATCCTGCCTAGACTGAATGTGATTCTGTGAGGCCATTGAAAGCATCACTAGGAAAGTAACCCCTGCTCTTCATCATGATTGGCTCCAAATGATTAATTGTCATGGTGTGTCTAAAGTTGGCACCAATTGACATCTTGTCATTTAGTGTCAAAGCAACCTGAAGAGATTAGTGTGGGCCCAATCTATGATTCCTGTCCTCAGACACAACAGAGTCCCTTTTGTTTTACAGGTTTGAGTCGGCATTTCTTTCTGAGATTTGACGTTTGCTACAGTACATATCACAACCCTCCTTGTTATTTATAGCCGACATTGCTTTAACTTTATAGTCAAGTCCCCCAACTAACAGCAATAGCAGCCTTGACAAGAGCGGCAATCATTTGTGGCTCCACCATCTTGCTTGCCTTGTTGTAGAGCAGGTTCCCATTACCCTACTTTGTGTTTATCTTCTTTTGATTCTATTCACATTTTACTAAATGTTGTTGTATACCTGATCAAAAGCACTTTCAATTGCTATTGTTTCTGACAGGTGCTACGCCTAGCGTTACTTAGACACATTAGCAGACATGTTGTGTTCAGAGAGGATAATTCATGCAGGTTGGTCAAGTTCGGCTGTGAAGCACCATAGACAGAACACATTTTAAGCTTTTGTGGATATTTACGATTTTATATATATATATATATATATATATATATATATATATATATATATATGCCTTTGTTTTTTTCTTATAAGCCAGGCACACACACAGTCAGTATAGGTTGTGCTAATACTGTATGTGGCAGAGGCTGTATTGTTTAAATAATTACTGACAACTATATATCTATATTTTCTCATTTTCTAGTGTCCCTAATGCTTTAGACCACATAATTGATGTAAATGTGTGTCTATTAACATGCCTATTAAACCAGACCTATTCAAGAACACAAGTTCTAACATTGCTAGGGAACAGCTTGGGTTCAAGTGTATTTCCTGTCCCTTATGGATATGATTTCAACAAACACTACAACAACAAATTATCTTGGATCCTTTTTAGAATATTAGGTTTATAGTTTTCATTAAAAAAGCTTATTGTATCAGATGTGTTATAGAAGAATGCACCTACTCTGATATTCACCAGATGCTTTGAAATAACATCTGGAACATCTGATCTCCATGTGACATCACACTGGCTGTTCTCAATGTCACATACCTGCGAATTACTATTTTCCATCTCGACTCCATGCATTTAGTGTCCCTGCTGCCTCAAGCAGTACAAAATTAGCTTTGGATACAAACTTAGTTATATACTTTTTCTGAAGTAGTAGTGAACACGGTATTATATGTGCAGTATTATGATTTAGATCTATCTGATATAGTTTATTTCCCATCCACATTGTTCTGTAAACACACAGTCTTGCTGTTGAAAGTCAATATTCTAAATTGAGCATTTCAGGTGCCATCTCTGGCTCGTTTCTACCTGACTGAGCACATTTGTGGCCTGTTCTGCAGTGGGAACTTTAAATTGACGTTTATTCTCCTCTCAGCTTGCAGTCCTGTGACTGTCATTGTGACCTGACCTTCCTGTAACCAGCAACAGGAAGGGACTTTGCTTGATTATAATGCTGAGAGATGGGCTGTGTACCTTGGAACCAGTAAGCTACAAAATCTGCCGAGTTTGCACACAGCCTTTTAGAATAACAAGGGCTGCAGTTTTTTTTTTAAATATGGTGCAAGCGACGACATATCTTTATTTTTGAGTGCTCACACATCCTCTTGTTTAGTAGTTCCTTTCTGGTTCACATGGTATTATTTACAGTATGTTTTTGAGTGTAAAAGATTGTGTAAAAGAGAGAAAGACTTGGGTGCTACTGTATTGATGGTGACTCATTTACTTTGGACGAGGAACAGGGAAGGACTTAGCCTGGTAGATTAACAAGTTCATCTCTTTTATAGTTTTGCAAACCATGGAAATCATACTCAACAGCATGCATGTATCAGTCTGCGTCTGCCAGTGAGTAATATGTATAAACTTAGAGGTCCAGAGAAGATTTTTTAAATGTGTTAAAATAAGCACCTACCTAAGAATTCCTCAGACTGAAATTGATTTCCATCCTACACATAATATGACATATGTGTGTAACACATCATATTATGTGAAAGGAAGTAAATGCACACATCACATGTAGGTGCAGGGCTGTTATAAGAGTAGCGCCTGCACACTAACTCCAAACTACAAATGTAATTAAAAAGACAATGTTTTCTTCCCAGTTAGATCTCCCTCCGGTAAAAAAGTTTTTGGCCCGATGAAGATCTGGGGTCAAAATGTACACTATTTACATGTTTGGTTTGGAGTTAGTTTGCAGGAAAGAGCAATATATCATAGTGAAATATTGTTGCCCCTGTCCCTGAATTCAACTGCTTGCAATTCACAAAAAAATGTAAGGTTATTTTTTGGTGTTATCAAATAGTGCCATGACATTCTGCATACTCATTCTTCCTTCCTGCCTGGATACTGCTTACATACACATCTTTTAGTTAATTCATTGGCCTTTCTCCAAATTCTTTAGCCTTCCTCTTTCCCTCTAGAAGTTTTGGTTTGTACTTTGTTTTCCTGTTGATTGGATAGTGTCGGTCAGCATAGGCACACAGTGTGGTCAGGAGTCTTTTAAGCATTTTCTTTTGTTTTGACAGATGACCCACCATGTTGACTACTATATTCATTAAAACAGGAGGGGAAGATTAAAGCACTGACAGTTTGTGCCTTGACACCCAAGCATACAGAGCTTAGACTAATTCCTGTCATCCCCTGCCAGAGCTGAACACAGGCTGGTGGAAGCTGAAGCTTTTTTTTTCATTTAATAAAGGAGATAGTATTATTGTCTTTACCAAATAACAGTCTCCGGAGTTGATACAATTAGTCCAGACCGTTTTAGATTTGATTTCATAAATAATTATTAAATATTTGCAATTTAGGTACTTGTGACAAGCAAAAGGAAAGAAAGATGAATGATTTTTTTTTTTTTAGGAGGTGATAGCAGCCGCTGATTGTTTTTAATCAAAAATATTTGCCAAAGGAGTCTTGGCAGTCTTTGGCCTTGAGTTATCGTCAATAGAGTCAGTGGCGGAAAAGTTTCCGTCATGTTTTTCTTTTTAGCCATTTTCTCAACAAAATGTAGAATACATTTAAACAGACTTGTAGTACCTTGTGAAAAACACAAAATTCCTTTATAGTTCAAGAGTGCTGTTCTGTAAGTAAGCCTGTATTTGGGCAAGCTTAAAAGATATTTATCTTTTCCTGAGGGCATAAAGTATCACTTTTTTGTTTTGTTTTCTTGACTTTTTCACATATTCTTGTGAGTTAGTATAATTCCCAATGCTTAATGAGGCATTTGACATTAAGAATAGATTTACTTTCTGAGATTGGCTCGAAACATGATGGCAAGCAGATATTTGGACTGCTCAATCCAAATGGTGGTTTTGCAGAGGAGTAACCAGTGATATCTGCCTGTCAAAACAAACAATGAGTGTCTCTTGGAAAGAATTAAAGCTACCCCATGTGATCTTTGCTTTCTGTATTTTTTTGGCATCTGCAGGGAGAAGCTGTTTTGATTGGAAATTGAAATTTCCAAGTCTAGGGTTTGATTGAATCCAATTCACACTTCATTTAGCCTATCTGGTTCTCCTAATGAAAATGAAGAGTGAGATAAGATGAGGTGGATGAGGATGAAGGTTGTTGTAAGATGTTGTGAAGGAAATCTGTAGTGAAACTTACAATACTGTATGTCTAAGGTACATGATGCAACTGTTGTTGCGTCACTGTCTTTTACCAGTTGGGGTTTTATTTCTGTACTAAGTTTATAACCTGGCACCTTAGGAAGTGAATCTTAAAAATTAAAGTCAGCTTTGGCCTAATGCACTGAAAACGTGTATTTATACATTTTCATGTCCACCTACAAGCTTTCAGACCGCTCAATACAAGCTTTTGATGATACGTATCAATGTACTATGTCAGACCAGTCTTTCTCTTCACATTTTAATTTGTCCACACTCTTTCCCACAGGCCTACAACATCCATGTAAATGGCGTGCTGCACTGTCGTGTACGCTACAGTCAACTTCTTGGCCTCCATGAACAGGTAAGACTTCAGCCATCACAATATACCTATTGCTGTTAGAGTGCTTTGGACCAGAATTGACTGGTCTGCTTGTGTGGTGCGGTGAACGCTGTTTAAATGCCACCGCATCCACCCAGGGTGACCTTTCGCTCGTCTTTGTGTCGTACGGTCGATACGCCAGCCTCTCATCCCTTTGAATCACAACCACGGAGGCTTGAAGTCTTGTGCCGTTATTCCTCCAGAGTCTAAAGTATTGCATGTAAATAGGCAGTATTGTGGAGGAGGTTGGAGGGGGTGGGTGACATGGAAGGAATGTTCTTGGCCTTTCTTTCACTTCACCTGCTTGGAAAAAGCATCTTAATCTGAAAAAGAAAGGTTGTTGGAAAGTGTTGCCTCAGTGAAGCTTTACACAGAGACGCAACTATTTTGTTATTAGAGCTGTTATTAAGCAATTAGTGTATTAAGAATCTACTTGTTTTTGTGTAGTGCTGTGGTTTGAAATTGACTTACTTGGGAAAGTGCTTAACATACTTTTTTGGGGATTTCTAGCTGACTGCCTGTGAGCTCTTTGTGCTATAAAATGTATGTCATGGCACAGCCTTAAAGAAGTGCCCAGTCTCCTGTTTTCATACATTAATAAATAAGCAAGCACGGGCCAAACTTTGCTATCTACGTCCTAAAGTCTGTGTTATCTAGTCTCGCAGTTGCTGTTGCCTGGCAACAGGGTGTGGGGAAGACGCACTTACATCTTTAAGAACCCCGCAGGGCTTCCTGTGGCGTACGCATGACCCCAAAACACTGGTGATGGCGGGGCACACACTATACCCAGTGATTGCTGAAAACATTTGAATGTTAATTGTTTCTCTTGTTTTCTCTTCCACAAAGATTTGTAAGAAGGTCACACTTCTGCTAAAGCCAGAGCTTGTTTAAAATCGTGAAAATGGGGAGACTTTTGCTTAAAAAGAAGCTGCATGAGCGCAGATTTTTCACATTTTGGGAACTCTGATGCATCTGTAACCTGTGCTTAGTGTCTGTGGCTACCAGAGCTGATTTGTATGTGTAACCAGTGCTGGCTCTAAAGAACTGAAAATACCAAAGGGCATTATGTTAAGGTGAAAATCACCTCCCTAGCATCCACTGTGGCCAACTTTCATCCTGCCATATGTGCAGGACTTTAGTGTTTTAAATAACAAGAAAAAAAATGTGCCAGTGGATTCCTAATGATGAGTGTGGTCCACAGCTTTTGCCTGCAGCAACATTCATGTTAAAATTAAACCACATTTGATGTGTGACTTGTAGATTTGTGAGGCCTTAGTCTAAGACTTCCAAGGTTCAAAACTATCAGCCCTCAAATGTTAAAAAAATGGGAAGACATTAGTCAAGAAGCTGGTAAACTTGGAATAACTAGACATTCAGTCTTCCAGATGTGTCTCTGTGTGTCTGTTATGCACGGAAACTCCACCGGCTAGTTGAAACAGGGCTTAAAATAAACCTGTGATTCATCTCAAACAGCATGAATGTACCTCTCAGTAAAATGAATCCACAACTCTTTAATTTAAGAGACTCCTACTCTGTACTGAAGTAAATTGGTTTAGTCATATGAACTTGTATATCTGTTTTCACAGATGTTCTAAATTCGATTAAAAATGAGCCATCTGACTCTTCTCACATTCCCTCAATTGTCAAAAGAAGAGAAACACTGGTTGTTAGCCTACCATCCTGCAACCTCAACTTTACAACGTGTTTTGTTCCAACAGATAAAAAAAGAATATGGTAGCAATGTGGTGCCTGCATTTCCTCCAAAGAAGATATTTACTCTGACTCCTGCTGAGGTCGAACAGAGACGAGAACACCTGGAGAAATACATGCAGGCTGGTAAGTTATTCATGCTGAATGGACTTTTTTTTTTTTTACAGATGGCTTGTATTGCATTTCACTTAATGTGGTTGTTTTGTCAGTTTTAATTTTCACTACTATTCTTCTCTAAATAGCAGTACACATTGCAAACATTGTTTTTTTATGTTGTGAAAGAAAAACTTCAGAACAAACTAAGACTTTGTTTTTGTAAGAGTGTAGCTTTGCAGCACAAACACAATTTCCTTGAAATGTTTGTTTCTCCACAACAATCATAAGAATGACTTGGCTCTGTTTCTGCGGGGAGTCCAGCCATACACTGGTCTCTGTATGCCACATAAAAGCATAAACGTGTTTCACTGTCAAACTGAAGATCTGAGCACAGACTGAGCTGGGACACTGAGCCAATGCCTGACTAGACAGAGTTATGCTGATGAAAAAAAAAATCCCTACTCAGGATTTCAAACCTCGTAGGGTGTTTTAAAAGTTGAATGGGTTTGGAGTCTCTAGTGATGACGTGCCACCTCTAGGGATTCTTAGCTTTAGTCTGAATTGAAAAGGGAATGCTATAAAGAATAATTCATATATTTTGTGGTGTTTACACCAGGAAAGAGACTAGCTTTCTTAAACATGCCTTTGTGACAGTTTTGAAAACATATATTTTTGTCATAAATGTTTAAGAACCCAATTGGTGTTTTTCTCAGGAGGTTTTCAGCATATTGCCCAAATTTTGTAAATAGGTTGAGAGTGAACTTTACACAAACACATACACACACACACACACACACACACAGGATTGGCAGCAATGCAGAGGGTTTGTTTTAATCCTCTCAAGCACTGGCAGTTGCAGCAGAACAAGGAAGCGTTGTTCAAGTATGTATTTGCTCATAGTCTGGGAGCATACGCACACAGGGTGTTCTTGGCTACAAGTTCACTTGGTTACATCATGGCTTTTTACATAGTTATGGAAAATGAACTGCCACAAACACAATCTGCTCTGACGCAGATTGCTCAGAACTTTGACATTTTGTCAAAGGGTTAGACTAATTTTGTGTGTGTGTGTGTGAGTGAGAGAGAGTGTGTTAGTGTTACAGTCTGACACACATGTGCACGCACACACACACTTAGTCATCAGACATGTATAAAGTACTAGAGACCCAGACTTGAGTAAAAGTACAAGTGCTCTATTAAAAAAGTGACTTAAGTAGAAGTTGAAGTGCTCTTTAAGCACCACACAGTGGAAGTACTAAGGTAGTCAACATTTTTTGTACTTAAGTATTGCAAGTAGTTTATTTTAAAATGTACTGAAAGTATTGTGTTATGTAGTTATTAAAGAAAGCAGTCAAAAGTTTGAATATCATATTGTTTATATTATTTCAAATGTTTAGCCTAAAGGACACTCACCCTTTGGCTGTAGTAGCAGTACAAGGAATGATTCATAACATTTTTATAATTGTAACTGTTGGATTTTAACTCTGTGAATGCTGGATAATGTGTATTAGCTGCTCCAGGGCTCCTATCAGAGAGCATGAGTCACCAGGTGGAGTTCAACTTTTTACTTGGTAGTAAGATGGTGCATTACAGGCAGTCACAAACTGTACATTGCTGGATATATGAAGGAAGTTTCTGAAATAAACCCAAAAAAGGTACATTAATGCCACAGCTGTTATAACTACTATTAGCTGATATAGCAGTGGGTTATTAATCACTTATTAACAAATACTGAAATAAAATGTACAATTATCACACTGTGCAAGTAAAATGAACATCCTCTCCAGGACAGTAACGATTAAAGCCCCCAAAAACGTATCACACACTAGCTAGTAACGTGTGATGTGTACAGTGGAAAGTTAGCAAGCTAGCAAAATACAGATAATAGCAGCTTCACATCACAGGGTAAAACGGTTAACATTCAGTACTCATTGCAGACTGAAACAACTCAGAAATAGCTTAATCTGCTGCAACAATAGCTAAATAGAGTACAAACTAACATCGTCTCTGACTTCTGAACAGGCGACCGCCGTAATGAAAAGAAACACAACGCGATCTCTGGGATTTCTACGTAACTAACGTAGCCGTAACTAATGTAGCCGTAACTAACGTAGCCGTTCACACGCAACACAGTCTCCATAGCGTGAGGAATTCACAACAGTAACGAGTAACGATGCAGCACATAAAAAATGTATCGGAGTAAAAGTATTAAACTCATCGAAAATATGTACAAAAGTAGAAGTAGGAGAAAAAAATAATAATCCAGTAGAGTACAGATACAGCCTTTTACTACTTAAGTACAGTAGTGAAGTAGTTCTACTTCATTACTATAGCTACATCTCTGTTAGTCATACAGGGTTATCATGTAGATAATTCTCCAAATACACCGAAGTAGAGTTGTCCATCTTGTCTTTTGTTTACCAAATCTGGGGACTGCATAATGATGAAACGGGCTTGTAATATTTACAGTTAATTGAACAAATGCCAGATAACATTTGTTTTGCATGTTAAGCAAAATTGCCTCTGAGTCATGAAAGGTCAAACCCATTCCAGGAAGAAAATTAAATTGTGTGGTAAGAGGAAAATTAACAACAATTGGGAAATGTCTTCCCCTGAGGAGGTTTATTTTTACATAACAGCCACTAAAAGACCCTTGACTAATTGCTGAGTTATCAATTAAAAACATAACATATCTCTGCTCCTTCTGTTTCACTGAACAGTGAGATGTGACTAATATTGTACTCATGTTGCTCATTTATCTCCTGTTCATTTTTTTTTTATTTTTTTTTTACAGTGCGTCAGGATCCCTTGCTTGGAGCCAGTGAGATGTTCAACAGCTTCTTAAGGAAAGCACAGCAGGTTGGTAGGGGGTTTTTTTTTATCTACTGTACCTGCATTAGGCTGTTTGTCCTCTGTTGTGTCAACATGGTGAACAGGCCTGTGAGGGGGCAGGGCGTGCTCCTTGATCCAAAAGGCTGGTGCAGTAATTTCTGCCCGGCTTGTAATTACTTTTGGTAATGTGGTAGAGTGAGGTAGCTGTATTCTGTTGGTGGCAGCGTGTGCCCTTATCTTGGGTTGTGTCATCTCTACTTGTAATATTGTTGGTTCAATGTGTCAGATTAAGTTTGTCTTATAGGCAGAAACGTATGAAATTATAACATCAGACACAAAGTGGAAAGCAACATTTTTTCCAAATATTGCATCATAGTTGCATTGTGTGTGGGAGCTGGATCCTTTTAAATCATTATATCATACGAAAAAGAAAAAGTAAGCCACATTATGAGTCATGCCACATTGCAGTGCTAAAAAAAGCAAGCAAATATTAGCTGAAGTGAACGATGCTGTAAGAACACAAACTCATGGTGTGTTGTTGCTGCCTGACAGAAAAGGCTATTTCAAATGAATGGTTTGTCAATGACGTATTCAAACTAGCTAGGTTGATTCGTCATCATTCAAGCTGTGACCTGCGTTGCCAGGAGGGCTGTTAATCCAATAACCTTCATGGACAGATTCATCCGTCTGCAGCCACGTCACATCCATTCTGTTTCTCCTGCTCTGTCTTCCTCTCTCATTAGAGTCTGTGTTTGTTTCTCCCCCTTCCCCCTCCAGCGCCTTATGTACTGCGGGGACAGCAGGTGCAGAATAGTAGATGAGTTACCACCCGGTGTTGACGTTTCATCTGCACCTTCAGTGGTAGGGATGTACTTGGAAGACCCCCTGCTGAGGGAACAGGGAAGATAAGAGATGATTTAGCAGAGGGGTGAGAGACTGCCCGGGGACAGCAGAAGCAGGAGTTATCCAGTTTAAGATTTCCGATTTCTTAAAATCAGTTCAGAATATATTATTTAGAGTCTTGAAATATTTATGTAGTCTGGCTTTCACCAGACCAAGCGCAATCTTTTAAGATTGAACATTAGTCTGGGGAGTCTGCTCTGTATTTTCTACTGCACAAGAGGCGTGATCAACGGGCATAGTTCAAATGACTCTGTACGCAATTAGATAGTCCTTCAACCAATCAGACCAACGATCTGGGTGACGTACTTTACACACACACACACACACACACACACAAACAGGGTTTGAGCTTAGCTCCATTCTTTTGGCCACCAGCGGGGTTAGCTTAAATAGTATAGTAGTAGTAAATTAGGCTTTTACCAAAGCTGGTCGGTAGTATGGCAAACACATCCTTCTTTTGTAGGAATTGTTCCAGGGCAAGTTTCTGTTTCGTTTTCAGAGAAAACTTGCCTTTGAAATCTTTTAAAACAGCAGCGACAGCGGCATCAACGGGTTGCTGCGCTTCGGTGGCCGCCATGTTGAATGTAAACAAAAAGCTGCTTGGTTGCTTCTCTATCGTCATCGTGTTAAACCCGCCAATAGCGCGCCAGGTGGATAAGCCAGTTTGTGATTGGTTCCCGCAGAATTGTAACGGTAGCAGGATAGAGAAATGTAAAGGTTTCCAGCCCGTGCTGCAGGGCGAAATCAAATCTCCCTGATCGGGCTGGGTTTTGGCAGTTTATTTTCCTTACTTGTTATTCATTGATTTTGTGGGTTTTTGTTCCATTATCTGCCTTGTTGAGTTAAGGAATGAACAGACGCACAAACACAGCAGAAACTAATAAATACAGTTCCCTTCATTTCTGTGTGAGGGAGGGACTACACTATGAGTTAGCGCATAACAAAGTTGTAGCCCAATTGCTGATGGTTAAACAACAATGGTTAATGGTTTACATGGCTGCTATAGTTTATTTCCCTTCACTTGTTTACATAGTGCTTATTATTTTGTATTGCCTTTAATCAACCCTCAATGTCTGCGCTAATAAAACAGCCAGACTTCCACACCTGTGTGACTTGGTGTGATTTTTGTTGTTGACAGAGGAATGAAAATACGTAGCTGACCCATGAAGCTGAAGGAAAGCCTGTTATGTTTTGTGCCATTCCCACAGGAGACGCAGCAGATTCCCACAGAAGAAGTTGCTCTAGACATCTGCCTCTCCAACGGTCAGAAGGTCACAGTCAACATTCTGACTTCGGATCAGACGGAGGACGTCCTTGATGTAAGTGCCGGAGTGTGCCTTTGTTGATGAGTACATCCAAACGCCGTTTCAGCCAGTACTCCACCTGGTATATCATATGTAGAGATTTGTGATTCAGTTTGATAGTTTTTTAATTATTAATAGAAGTCTTGATAGGGTTAACATCATCTCAGGCTTTAAACACTGTGTGTTATCGACCTTTGCAGTGTTTGTGTATGTTTAACTCAAAGTATTTGGTTTCTGCTGTTCATAACAGTGACAGACACTTGGGCATTCCTTCAGGCAAGCAATATTGTTGTAGACTCTTCTGTGCGCTCTGCTGTTTTACAGATACTGTATTGTATATTAAATTAAGTCACTTTCATTTATACAGAACCTCTTCACCAAAGCAACCATCAAAGGACTTTATGAAGTCAGGGCTACTTCGATCAAACTCATCAAAAATCACAAAACAAAATAAGAGTAACAAAAACTAAATCGGACAACTTGATAATAGCTGTGTTCGAAACCGTTCCCTCATTCACTCACTCACTATTTCTTATATAGTAGTAAGTATTTATTAAATAGTGAACTATATAGGGAATGACCAAACAAGATTTCGGACACTACACTGAAATTTTCCAAACATCGTTGCTTCATTAGTGTTATTTGTGTGACGGAAGCGGGGGCGCGCCCAGCATGCTCGATGGAGTTTTAAGCCTCCAACGTCACCTTCCAGGCAGCTAACCCTAACCCTAAACATAACCATCACCGTGCTGCCTGGAAGGCGACGTTGGGGGCTTAAAACACCGCCCAGCATCATGTAAACAAACCAAAACAAAATTACTTATAATACATCTCTGAAACAAACTGAGCAATCGGGAGGATAGTCAAAGGTTTTATATGTGTTGCATGTTAAATTTCCAATGTTTATAAACGAAAGCCTGGTCCTTCTTCTTCTTCTCCTCAGGGAAAACACAACCACGTTGCATTGTGGTATACGGGAGTAAAATGTAGGGTACATCTTATGTACGCTCAAATTAGCTGTGCATTGTGGGTATTTTATAGTAGACTATATAGTGAATAAAATTAACCGCTGAGAATTCGAACACCACTACAAAATGACGAACACACTATACAGGTGCTGGTCATATAATTAGATTTATTTCAGTAATTCCATTCAAAAAGTGAAATTTGTATATTATATTCATTCATCACACACAGTGATATATTTCAAATGTTCATTTCTTTTAATTGTGATGATTATAACTGACAACTAATGAAAATCCCAAATTCAGTATCTCCGAAAATTTGAATATTACTTAAGACCAATACAAAAAAGGATTTTTAGAAATGTTGGCCAACTGAAAAGTATGAACATGAAAAGTATGAGCATGTACAGCACTCAATACTTAGTTGGGGCTCCTTTTGCCTGAATTACTGCAGCAATGCGGCGTGGCATGGAGTCGATCAGTCTGTGGCACTGCTCAGGTGTTATGAGAGCCCAGGTTGCTCTGATAGTGGCCTTCAGCTCTTCTGCATTGTTGGGTCTGCGCGCATGACATCCTCTGTCACAATACCCCATAGATTTTCTCTAGGGTTAAGGTCAGGCGAGTTTGCTGGCCAATTAAGAACAGGGATACCATGGTCCTTAAACCAGGTACTGGTAGCTTTGGCACTGTGTGCAGGTGCCAAGTCCTTTTGGAAAATTAAATCTGCATCTCCATAAAGTTGGTCAGCAGCAGGAAGCATGAAGTGCTCTAAAACTTCCTGGTAGACGGCTGCGTTGACCCTGGACCTCAGAAAACACAGTGGACCAACACCAGCAGATGACATGGCACCCCAAACCATCACTGACTGTGGAAACTTTACACTGGACTTCAAGCAACGTGGATTCTGTGCCTCTCCTCTCTTCCTCCAGACTCTGGGACCTTGATTTCCAAAGGAAATGCAAAATTTACTTTCATCAGAAAACATAACTTTGGACCACTCAGCAGCAGTCCAGTCCTTTTTGTCTTTAGCCCAGGCGAGACGCTTCTGATGCTGTTGTTCAAGAGTGGCTTGACACAAGGAATGCGACCGCTGAAACCCATGTCTTGCATACGTCTGTGCGTGGTGGTTCTTGAAGCACTGACTCCAGCTGCAGTCCACTCTTTGTGAATCTCCCCCACATTTTTGAATGGGTTTTGTTTCACAATCCTCTCCAGGGTGCGGTTATCCCTATTGCTTGTACACTTTTTTCTACCACATCTTTTCCTTCCCTTCGCCTCTCTATTAATGTGCTTGGACACAGAGCTCTGTGAACAGCCAGCCTCTTTAGCAATGACCTTTTGTGTCTTGCCCTCCTTGTGCAAGGTGTCAATGGTCGTCTTTTGGACAGCTGTCAAGTCAGCAGTCTTCCCCATGATTGTGTAGCCTACAGAGCTAGACTGAGGGACCATTTAAAGGCCTTTGCAGGTGTTTTGAGTTGATTAGCTGATTAGAGTGTGGTACCAGCATTATTCTAATTCTAATATAATATATATTCTCTCCACCTATATTCTAATTATACTGAATTTGGGGTTTTCATCAGTTGTCAGTTATAATCATCAAAATTAAAAGAAATAAACACTTGAAATATATCAGTCTGTGTGGAATGAATGTATACATTATACAAGTTTCACTTTTTGAATGGAATTACTGAAATATATCAACTTTTTCATGATATTCTAATTATATGACCAGCACCTGTATAGTGCGCTAGTTTTTATACAGTAGGTGAGGTTGTGGTTGTGACGAAACCTTTTAGTACTTCCACTTCACCCCTGCTCTTAATTGACCATAAAAACACACACACACACACACACACACACACACAAACTGCACGCATTCTAAAATAACTCATCAAAGCAAATATGCTGAAGTAAATCCAGTGTGTTAGAGTGTTCTTTAAGTGCTCTTGTGAAAGTTTAACCAGAGTTAACCTCAATTCACCACAGTAGGTCTCGGAGCCCAGTACTATATATGAATCGCAACATAGTTTCTCAATGTGTTTGAAACATTTGCGAAACTGTTTGCAGTTCAACTGCAGGAGTTGAAAAACGGGTCAAAGGAGAAATGGTACTAAAAGCACAATTCAGCAAAAATGTCAAAGAGTGCTCTGTGTGAGAATTCTAAGAGATTACATTTCTTTAATTTGACTTAGGCTTCATTATGTTGTGGCTTGACCTTTCTGGTGTCAAGAAAGAATCCTTTGATAAACAAAATATTCGTTTTTTTGTTTTATAATCAGAAAACCTTCATGTTTCCTCTCTCTCGCTCTCATATATATATCTTTCTGTAGGCTGTTGCAACAAAGCTTGACCTTCCAGATGAGCTCGTTGGTTACTTCAGTCTCTTCCTGGTCCGTGAGGGTGTGGATGGAGGTTTAACATGTAAGTCTTCACAACAACTTTCTAAACAATCAGGAATTCAAGGAATGAAAACATCTTTTTCTGTCATTACTAATAGAAAGTATTCTCCAGAATACATTGCTGCTGATTATTTAGATTTGTCTTAAAATAGGCATCTCGAAGGCTTCGTTTATTTTGACACACTACATTTGGAAACCATCAGATAATCAGTCTTGTTTATCGAAGCAAACAATGTGCTGGACACAGAGTGCTTTGATAAAATAAAGTCAATATAATCTACTTTATCAGGCCAGCTAGGCACGCACAAATCAAACAGAACTTAGAGGACAAATTATTCTTACAAACAGAGAAGCAAAAGGAACTAGGATTTGGAATTAATAGCTTTAACATTTGTTATGATGTTAATGTTGATGATGATGATGATGATAATAATAATAATGCATTTTATCTATATAGCGCTTTTTATAACACTCAAAAACACTTTCCAGAGTTTTAAAAAAAATGAATCCACACATTAAATATACACACACTAAAATAGAAACACATTAATCATCAATCAATAATGTTGCACTGAAGAATGCTTTTCTGGCTAAATTATGTGCTGCAATGACTCTCTAAATTCTCCACAAGAAAGAGTTAGCTCTGGCAGCGGTCCAGCAGCTCAGTTTATCTGTCTCACTTTTTGGGGATCTACTGTAGTTTAATTAAAAAGAAGGACTGCATCGCCCCCTGAGAGTTGTCTCTTGTATTGGAGTTCCTACTGTATCTCTGGCTAGAATGCCTAGTTTATTTAGTAGCTGCTCAGAAGCTCAGTGAGAGCCAGGCTCTGTGTGTTTGTTGGCTGGTTCATTAAACAGTTGTGCAGCGTTTCAAGTGGTGTGAGCTTTCACACCAGGCTGTGTGCAGTGTTTTCAGGTTGTCAATGTATTTGTTGTGGTCATGCATTCACAGGCTAACTGATTGAGGATGTAATTTTTCCTCTATTTCAGCAGACTTGTGGTGTCAACAATATTGTTTTTTCGATTACAT